>NW_028254742.1:0-376612 GCF_964263255.1 Lissotriton vulgaris
GGGATTCATGTGCAGATGTTAAAGTTAAGTTTTGGTAAACAGCGCAAACAAAAGTCATGTGTGAGCTACTAGCTAAATTCCTAGACTCTTTCTGTGATGGTTAGGGGTTTGAGTCTTAGGGTCTCATTGGTCATGTGCATTTTCAAATTCTGGTCAGCTAAAAAAAGTGAATCTTTTAAGTAAGATAATGGATGGGGATCTCGTCCTTTCGATTGGAAAACAAATGTTTCCTTTCACTTTGTCTTTTTTCCTTTCTCTCTCTCTCTTTCTCTCTAGACCTCTTTACCTCTATGTCTGTGTCTTTCTCTCTCTCTCTCGCTCTCTCTCTCTGTCTTCCATTCCATACTGAGATTGAAGACAGAGAGAGAGAATTGGTTTGGGGCAAATTTTATAGTTTTGTTGAGGGAGACAATTCCTTTAAATGCAAAATGTAATAAATAACAGCTATTTGTGCAATGGTTAACGTGCAACTAAAAATGTAATGACACGTAGTTTAAAAGTACAGAAATACACTAAGCAGACATGGCTATTAGTACAGCCCTCAGAAACGCTTAAATGCATTGCTTCTTTTCACTACAAACAGACTCAAGATTCTGAAATGTACACAATAGATTAAAAAGCTTGACCTTATTCTGACATGTTTCGAATTATTTGCCAAATCTGGAGAATGTTCTTATTAAATAAATGTTGAATGCTTTTTCCAAAGAAATATTTTATTGTGAGAACAAAACTTCCTATGTCTCATACACCACATGTAATGCTCTAAATAGAAGAGTTGTTCATATTAAAACATTATTTCTTGTTCATATTAAGGAAATACATTGCTAAACAATATATTGCAAGGTAATGTTTCTTCTTTTACACAGTTCATTGTTTACACAATGGAAGTTTAAATACAGTATGAGAGTTTAAATACATTAGAAGGTTAGAATGTGATTGTTGCCTGTGGGAAAGGTTTATGAATCCAAGGTCTCATGTGTAGAGTATCAGTAACAATCTTCATGATAAAACTTTGCCAGCTTCACGTTATTTCGTGGGAAAGGAAGAGATGAACTAACTCTCAGGCATATGTTGCTGAATGATTGGGTCTGAAGAGGAGAAGCCTGCTACACATTTGCAACTTACTTTTTTCCTTTTTTTATTAGTGTGTGCTCCCAGTGTAGAATTATACCGTTCCTTCAACTACGCTTTCACCTATTCCCTTAACCTAGACTGATGGCTGTAGCTACCTCTGCCACTGCTCATTCCAAGATATCCTTGAGTTAAAATACAGCGTGCTATTCGAAGTGTATGCTTATTTGCCTAATTGCTGAGACTCTATTGAGTTTCATGAACTGCTCATTATGGGAAGAGCTGCTTTAATTGAATTTTGAGCTTCATGCTTTCAAAATCTCGCTCTTTTCCTTTGTACTTGAAACTCTCCAGAAGTTTTTGTAAATCTAATTCTGGTCTTGTTCTTTAGATTAGGGTATTCTTCTGTTATGGAACCCGCTTGATGCATTATTTGATCATTTGTTCTAACTATACGTTTATAAGATGTTTCCAAACTTACTTGAACTGAACAACTAAGTTGAATAAAAAGAATTGTACTAATCTCTTAATGAGAAAGAAACTTTTTTTAAATGGATTCAGAGTCTCATCATTGACTGGATTTAGAATTGCAATTGTGGCTTAATTTAGTATGATGTTGTGCAGCGCAAACGCTGTCAACTAGTTTATGACAATGAATACTGGATACAATAACAAAGCCACGCTCGAAAAAAACTGTGCACCTTGCACATGTTAAGTGTATGTCAATGATACTGAGTGAAGACGAGAATACAAGCACCGTAAAAGAGTGCTTTGAGCTGTAGAAATAGAAATAATTCATATATTGCGTGTTTAACATGTCTAATAATCATCTTTACTGATGGCTTAACAATGCTGATATAAAAATTCATAAAATTATGCACTGTTAATATGCAAACTAATGTAAACTAAAGCTACATATGTATGCTCATGTGTCTCAATTTAATTATGCAGTGTGTGGGTAACAAATGTGAAAGCTATCTTTTAGTGCTTCCATTGTAATGCACCATAGAGATCAAAAAGACGGTGCAAAAGTGTCATAATACAACTTACATGAATGAAACTTTCTATGTAGATGCTTTACACTTATAAGAACCTAGGGGCATATTATCAAGAACGGCGTTAAAATTATTGCTGGTTCAGCAGCAGAAAACTGCAGCTAAAGCAGCGATAATGGGCTTGATATTGCTAAACCAGCAATAATTTTTAACGCAGTTCTTGATAATATGCCCCCTAGATTTATTCAAACGATAATGATAATATGATGTATAGAATTATTTTAAAAATAGGTACTTTGTGACTCATAGTAAGAGGCCAAAATTAAGATTGAACATATTTTATGCAAGCACTGATGATGACTTATAATTCTTGCTTATTTAGATATGAATACTTAATTGAATGTATTATGCAGTGGATCTAATTGTACATTTGTTTATTAATAAGAATCACATTACTTTATATTCATCAGATGATTTTCCCTTTAGTGTTGCATTCTACTTCATGGACTGATGTGAAGGGATTTTGTCTGCCTATTCATGTAACTTTTTCGGTTCTTTCATATAACAGTCCTAATTTCTAAAGGATACTTTTTGACACTTGGACATGGTTTTCTGTGTGAGAACCTGAACTCTAGACACTAGCACAAGGAAAACACCATTAAATTGCTCTTTGTGGATTGACCTGTGTGCCCGGAACAGACAATCAATTCCCATGGATGATAGGGGAAATCTCTCTAAAGTAACTTCTTGTGCACCTTGTGAGCGGAAGACAGTCACATGGGTGACTGTCCGATGTAGGGTGATGGCTGATGTCACCGCTGAATGCAGCAAGTAAAACATTATTGAAAGACCCCTTTGGCAAGGGGGACTGAGCAGAGCTTTTTCAGACACTCTCCCTTTTCGAACACCTGCAGATGCTGGCTCTCAGACGCACGCACTGAGACATTCTTTACTTGGCAGCCTACACTTTCCAGGTGTTGAGGCTGCTGATGCTGACTTTCCTCTCCCTGGCTACCGTTGGAACTCACATTAGTGAGGCTTGCTGCCTGCCCTATTCCCTTGATCCTAACTGTGACCGAACTATATGCCTATGCTAAAGAACTGTCCTGAACCATCCTCCTGCCTCTATTGGTGGAAGGAATATCCTGTTGCTTAGAGAACTTTACAGACTCTGTGGCAAAAATACTAGGTTCCAGATTTCCTTGAAGACTGTCTTTTGATGTATTTCTGTTAATGTGTGGTTTCAGACTACATTTTGTAATTGCTTATCAAGACTTATGATTTATTGCCTGAATACTGATTATTGCTTTGAATTCTAAAATGTTTAATGCAGCTACTAAATTTGACCATCATTGTCTTGGTCTTCTTTAAATCGTGACTTGAAATGTTCTTTACACAGAGACCATGCATACTATAACTCAAATTCTAATGTATAACGGAGATATATGCACACACCAGCGACGGCTCGTGGAGGGAGTTACGGTGGGGCAGGAGGGTGGGGAGGGGGAGGGGCAGGGTGGAGGTTGCTAAAAACCGGCATATGGATAATTGCAGGTAAGTAAACAATGTAATTAATAAAACGAATTTCGTAGTGCACCTTGCATCGCAAAATGCAATGCAGTGCGAGCTACGAAATTCGTTTTATTAATTAAATTGTTTACTTACCTGCAATTATCCATATGCCGGTTTTTAGCAACCTCCACCCTGCCCCTCCCCCTCCCCACCCTCCTGCCCCACCGTAACTCCCTCCACGAGCCGTCGCTGGCACACACTTTCTCTCCAATCTTGGCGAGATATTACAACCGTG
Source organism: Lissotriton vulgaris (assembly GCF_964263255.1). Lineage (NCBI taxonomy): Eukaryota > Metazoa > Chordata > Amphibia > Caudata > Salamandridae > Lissotriton > Lissotriton vulgaris. The sequence continues at coordinate 3,874 of NW_028254742.1, forward strand.
CACAGAATCGTCAGATTACAGAGTCCTGGGAGATTTTAATTTCCATCTTGAATCTCCCGTGGACAAAGATACGATTCAACTCATTGCCGATCTGGAAGCGCTAGGACTACACCAACTAGTCACAGTCCCGACCCATCAAGCTGGTCACACCTTTGATGGGCTGTTCACCAACAACTCAGCTATAACACTAACTAAAGTGCTACCTCTGACCTGGTCAGACCATGATGCAGTCATTTTTAGTATTAAAGTACATAACCCTAATCCAGCACAATTTAAATCACAAACTGCGCAGAGTATCCGCGACTGGAAAAACCTAGATCTCTCCCTGCTTACTCAATTACTTACAACTCCCCCTTTTGAGACTTCTGCCAACCCTAATCAGGCGTCTATCAGGTACCACGACTGGCTCCTGGACGCATTTAATATGGCGGTACCCACCAAGTTAATTTTTTCAAACCGCTCTACTAAATCTCCTAGATGGTTCTCAGAGGAACTTAGACTGCAGAGGCAGCACTGCAGGAACCTTGAGAGACATTGGCGAAAACACTACAATCTTCACGATAAACAAAGCTATAAAGCTGCCATAGCCATTTACAAGTGTGCCATAATCTCTCATAAAAGGGCTTACTATCTATCCCAAATAGAGCTTGCACAAAATTCCTCTAGAAAACTGTTTCAAACAGTCAACATCTTATCCACTCCCCTATCTGTTTCAGCAATTGAGCCATCCCAAGACCTCTGTAACTCCTTAGCTGATTACTTCACTAGCAAAGTCACTAATATCTATGCTACTTTTTCTTCATTAGCCCATTCCGAAGGCTCTGACCCTCGACCTGTTTCAACACCGGTTGCCGGTCCGACTCTTTCTCTGTTTCATCCTGACCTAGCCCAGACAATCAATAAATATACAGTAACCATCACCTCAGGGTCCCCGCTTGACCCTTGCCCTCCATCGGTACTTAATCTACTCAGTGGGATTATCCCGCCTCCCCTTACTGAGATTTGTAACTCTATGTTCCTTACCGGTGAGTACCCACAGATATGGAAGAAAACAATAATTAAACCTTTGCTAAAAAAAACCTTCCTTGGACCCTCTAGAACTAGCCAGTTACAGACTCATAGCCTGCCTCCCTTTCCCAGCAAAAATCTTTGAAGCACTTATGAACCATCAGCTCTCAGAATTCATTGATCAACATCACTTGCTGGATGATACCCAATTTGGATTCAGAAAAGGCCATGGGACAGAAACAGCACTGATAAAGGTGGCTGATGAGATCAGAACAATTTTAGATCATAATGGGGCGGCTGCACTCATATTGCTAGATCTCTCCGCCGCCTTTGACACGGTCGATCATTCCATCTTGATCGACCGTGTCTCAGCACTGGGGTTAACCATCTAGCCAGAGACCTTATAGCCTCCTTTCTGGCCAACCACTCCCAATCTGTGAAACTTGGTACCTTCTACTCGCCCACATCCACATTACCCTGTGGAGTACCCCAGGGATCATCGCTAAGTCCGACACTATTTAACATCTATGTGTCGGACTTGGCGAGGGTCATAAAATTTTATGGGCTGAGTTTAACCACCTATGCAGACGACACCCAATTGGTGTTGGTGGTCCATAAGAATGGTTTGGCAGTTGCATCAAGATTCCAGGAAGCTATGTTAGCCATAGGCTCCTGGATGTCGATGAACTGCCTAAAATTAAATTCGGATAAGACAGAGGTGATGACCTTTGGCAAGCTGTCCCCGGTATGGCCTGACAATTGGTGGCCCACTGACTTCGGCCCCCCACCAGTACCGGTTGCCAAGGTCAGGAATCTGGGGGTCATATTTGACACCAAATTAACATTTATCCATCATGTTAATACTGTGACTTCATCCTCTTTTTTCACCCTCAGAAAAATCAAAAAATTACTTCCTTACCTACCTCCAACTGCAGGAAAAACATTGATAACAACTCTAATATTCTCAAAACTGGACTATTGCAATGCCCTCCTGCTAAATGCCCAACAGCAGGTAGTGGACAAATTGCAATCGATCCAAAATGCGGCAGCTAGGGTACTTCTTTCCATTCCCAAATATCAATCTGTTTCGGCAGCCATACGTCAACTGCACTGGCTCAGAGTCATAAGCCGCATAAAATTAAAGGCCCTGTGTATTGCATATAAGGCCATCCACAACTCAGGTCCTCAATTTCTAATAAATGCTTTCAGGATCTACACCCCCAGCAGGTCTCTTAGCTCGGCATCCAACTACCTTCTTCCTCTTCCTCGCACCAGAACAGTTGCTTGGGGAGACAGACGCTTTCTAGTAGCTACGGCGAGACTTTGGAATACTCTCCCGCTCACCATCAAGACCAGTCCAACCCTTTTATTTTCCGAAAACAACTGAAAACGTGGCTCTTTGATCAATAATTCATTTTACATTAATCCTGTCAATGTATAATCCTATGCGCCGAGACACTTTCGGGTATTTGTGCGCAATACAAATCTAATAAACATAAACGTAAACATAAACATAGATTATACTCAGAATCCATATTCTATCATTATTATTCCACCCCGCTACAGCAAAATTATTGGTTTGTGTAATTTTGGCCTGACTGAACTTGTAGGATTCCTGTAATGATCCTATATATCTATAGCATGATCCTGAGAGTAATATATTTGAATTTGATTTCCAATTTGTGAGTTGGTTACCAATTAGTTGGTCCTCATTGGGCAGCCTAGTAGACACTCTAGTTCCTCACCCAACAATGCGAAGAGCAAGGTCCATCAGAGGACTAAAGCCTCAAGGATGTGAGTCGAGATCACAATTAAATAAGGTGAGGTAATCAGCAAATTGTCGAAAATGGTGTGTTATGGGCCCAGTGGCTAAATATTGATTTGAGCACCCGCTGCAACAGATGCAATAGCTTCAAATTCAAAACACTGTGGCAAAGGTCCGTCACCTGAAGAGAAAATATTCAGTGCCGGCGCAGAGCAGTGCTTAACTCTGTAAGTGATGGTAAGAACAAAGTTGAACCATATTATTTACATTGTGCCCAAACGCTGCGCTATCAATAGTCTGATTTGTCACACTTGTAGGAGTGGCACGGGTTCTTCACGAGTCTCCCTGAGCCCCTGGCACTCTTGGGTTGGTGATTGAATCACTGCCTTTATTTGTGGTGGTTTTGGAACCCCTTCTTTCTCTTGAGCATGCAGGAGGCTTGTGAGTAAGGGATCTTGCATGGGCAGATGTTGACCACCCCAGCTGTCCCAGACACACCAGAGCTGTATGTGGATGGCAGTGGTACCAGAAGTTTGGAAGCTGGAGTAAGAGACTATACAATTTTAGGGGGCCTTGGTAACTTTCTTCAAGGGGATTAACCCCTCTGAGTCAGGTGTGTGGACCCTTACAGACAAGCATTTGCAATGCAATAGGGCTCGCATTAGTAAAGTTTGAGGGATTAGTATTGTAAATGACAAATGTATTATTTATGTTTTTGTTTTGAAATTTTGGAAATTAATAACTTTGTCATTTACAATGCTAATAGTGTTAACTTGTGGAAATGTGACACCTATAGCATTTGTAATCCGTTGCTTGTGCTACACAAGGGCCGATATAACAGCAAGTTTAAACATATGCAACAGAAGCAATGAGTGAGAGTTACCACGGACAGCAGGACGACGGCGGGGGGTTAAAGGAACTACAGACAGCAAGAGGAGGGCAGGCCTGCGGCCGTGAATAAGTGACGGCGGGGGGCGGGGCAGCGAAGCCTTTGATGTGCCAAATGCTGCTGGGGAACTGAGTTGGAACCTCGGCGTGGGCTCAGCATCCTGTGATTCTGATCAAATCACTTTATCTCCCTGCGCCTACCACACAATGCAAGTGTCCTTGTGTAACATAACTGGTGCTCATGTGAAGCGCTCCAATACCTGCGGGTCGAGTTCGCGTTATATAAAATCTGCACACAAAAGAAGCTATGAGCAGAACGGGCTGCAAGGCGATTCAGGGTAATCGCTGAAGAGTAAAGGGATCAATGTACGCACATCCGTTTTAGTTGGAGAGCAAAGGTCACTAGTCTGAGTTTGGGAAGATTCAGAACAGATAGAAAGAGCGCATAGCTCTATTTTTGCAGGACTGGCTGGCTGGCTCAATCGAGGGCAATCTACCAAAATGAGCGGTGACATGTTTCCAAGTATCTCTAATGACAGGCAGCGCAGAGTGCATGCATTCTTTATAGCAGACGGAGCATAAATGCAACTCCGGACCAGAGCAAGAGGAACATTTACCAAACAAGCACTGGGGGAAGAGAGCAGGGGAAGTAGAAGGGAGGCACGGCCTGCGGCCTTGAATAAGTGACGGCGGGGGGGGCGGGCATCCTGTGATTCTGATCAAATCACTTTATCTCCCTGCACCTACCACACAATGAAAGTGTCCTTGTGTAACATAACTGGTGCTCATGTGAAGCGCTCCAATACCTGGCAGAAATTGCAAATGATTTCAAGTGAGTGGTATGTGGCATGGCATCAAAACATGACATCTTGAAAGCTATGAAAATAACTATGGGTACTCCTTTCATCATCCTCATGAGGGTGAACGGCTGAGTTGAGTCTGTGACACTTCTCTGTTGTCAACGTTCCTCTTCTGAGCTATCTTTCCTTCTGTACTAATTTTCACGATGAGAGGTTGGTTCCGTTGCTTGTGCTACACAATGGCCGATATAACAGCAAGTTTAAACATATGCAACAGAAGCAATGAGTGAGAGTTACCACGGACAGCAGGACGACGGCGGGGGTGAAAGGAACTACAGACAGCAAGAGGAGGGCAGGCCTGCGGCCGTGAATAAGTGACGGCGGGGGTCGGGGCAGTGAAGCCTTTGATGTGCCAAATGCTGCTGGGGAACCGAGTTGGAGCCTCGTCGTGGGCTCAGCATCCTGTGATTCTGATCAAATCACTTTATCTCCCTGCGCCTACCACACAATGAAAGTGTCCTTGTGTAACATAACTGGTGCTCATGTGAAGCGCTCCAATACCTGCGGGTCGAGTTCGCGTTATATCAAATCTGCACACAAAAGAAGCTATGAGCAGTGTGAAGCGTTCCAATACCTGCGGGTCGAGTTCGCGTTATATAAAATCTGCACACAAAAGAAGCTATGAGCAGAACGGGCTGCAAGGCGATTCAGGGTAATCGCTGAAGAGTAAATGGATCAATATACGCACATCCGTTTTAGTTGGAGAGCAAAGGTCACTAGTCTGAGTTTGGGAAGATCCAGAACAGATAGAAAGAGCGCATAGCTCTATTTTAGCAGGACTGGCTGGCTCAATCGAGGGCAATCTACCGAAATGAGCGGTGACATGTTTCCAAGTATCTCTAATGACAGGCAGCGCAGAGTGCATGCATTCTTTATAGCAGACGGAGCATAAACGCAACTCAGGACCAGAGCAAGAGGAACATTTACCAAACAAGCACTGGGGGAAGAGAGCAGGGGAAGCAGAAGGGAGGCACGGCCTGCGGCCGTGAATAAGTGACGCACAGGGAGGCACAGCATGCGACCGTGAATAAGTGACGGCGGGGGGCGGGGCAGCGAAGCCTTTGATGTGCCAAATGCTGCTCGCAGTGGGAAGGCTCGGGCATGCTCGTCCACGAGGCGTGCACTTTCGAAAATCCACTGGAGAGCCCTTGCTTGGCCTAAAGTATGGTTTGGCTGCATTAGGGCTCTTTTCCTATTCCTGCTGAATAGGAAAAGCGAGCCCTAAAAAAAGAAGGGTTTATATATAGAAATCAAGAAAGTTGCACCATTTTACGAACACCGCAATTATGGGTGTGAATACAATAGGAAGTGCACGTCTGCAAGAAATAGACACAAATACTAATTGTAGCTTTGTAGCCCTCAAACAGCGCTCTGCTAATATTTCTGTATTTTAGCGCTATAAAAATATGTGTCATAAAACTGAACGATTATTTCAGGCAGAACTATGAATCCGTTTCCAACACACACCTGATACTTGTTCCAAACATTTTGTGCACTGAGATGCTGATGTGCTTAGAATTACCAAGAAGTTCAAAATTATCCTTCAAACGTCATAGAAATACAAAACACTCCTTTTATTGCAACGGTGCAGAAGAAACGCTTCTGTCTGCCAATTTAATTCGTTAATAAAAGGATTATAAGGATTGAAAACCAAGCACCAGCCCAAAGAAATCATATTTCACAATTCATTTAGCTGGCAAATTAGGCACATCTAATTTCGCATTATTTCTTTTTATGGGCGGTATGTCCAGAGTCAGCTCTGAAAGTGAGAAATATGAGTTCAGTGTTTTTGTAAATGAAGAAAAAAAAATATGATCGCTTCAAAATGTCCACAGTAGAAACCCCGTGTGCCAGTACTGGAGTCCGCCAATAAAGTCAGATGGATTATTTTCCACCCAACCAGGATACCGATGAGGCGCAGCATCCTTCTGTGACTGGAAGGTACAGACAATTAGATGTTCTTTGCTGGTTATAAAGTAAACACATGTTTGGAGTCAAGATAACAAAGTAAGTGATGGACTTTTGGAGTCCATAAACACACTTTCCAAGACTTTGGAGGGGCACAATAGTAGAACATGATTATGGGGCAAATTCACAAGGCCTGCCCTGCGGTGAAAGGTTTCACGAATTTGCTCCCTTAGGTTTCCCTCTACGTTTGGAGTGCGTTTTTGTAGGAATTCACAAAAATCCACAGGAGTATTTTTAGAAATATACCACAGTTTAAAATTTCACAAACCTCTGTTGAGTATTTCCCGTGGCAAATGTTCAAGTAAGGATGTATCCTTACTGCTAGAGGGTGGACTTCGAAGAGGGGGATCCCTATTCGAGTCTCGGCAAGGACGCTCAAGATCCTGTGATTCTGGGCAAATCACTTAATCTCCCTGTGCCTAACAAAAATGAATGTGTCCATCTGTAACGCTAATGGTGCTCATGTAAAGCGTGATACCTGATATCCTCGGGTCTAGTTCGCGTTATATAAAACTCTCTTTAAAAAAGTATGTGGGAGGTCTTTCTGTGCGAATCAGAGGCAAGGGCGCATTTGCACAATCAACTATTTCTATTTTTTTGCACAATCAACTATTTCTATTTTATTCTCTATGTGGCAAATATTTATTCCTGTGATGAAACTCCTTTACTCAGTCCATCCTCAAGAAACGGGGGAGGGGGTGTTCCCCTAATCAACTTTAATCGGCTGTCCAGGATTGCACATTTTTGTGCATTCCCACAGGCTTCTGCATTTGTGGGTGCTCCATTCATTGTGTCACCTGACAAATCGCACTTCCATGCCCCATAATCCCATGCGCTTATATCCACGACCACAAATCTGAAATGTGACTATTTCTTAGTCTGTGAAATAGAACGCACTACTAGAGAACCCAAAGCCCTATTTTTGAAAAAGTAGGTGATACTTTGGTGCTGGAAAACGTTTGTGACAGATGAGACTGTAAAGTGCAGCTAACAAAGTAAGATACATTTTATTTTAGCCATTTGTTCTATTTACTGTTTTAGGTAGTGGTTGTGCATCCTTGAGGGTGCTTTAGAGGTAAGCAGGGCAGGGTTACAGAAAGAGTATAATTGAATAATTAGCATACACGGTGAGTTATGGGAATCGGTGGTTTCTAAAGTCAGTGTTGTCAGCTTAAGTGTGGACCAAGACCTTGGTGGAACTTGCATATCATCGGGAAATTCCTATGTTCAGGATTATTGTCTTCTGTGCAGAGGGACCAGGTGATGCGGTCTAGAGGGAGGCGTCTTCAGCATGGGGCCACCGGCCGCCAAGCCTTTGGTTCTCGTAGAATGCATGCATTTATCGCAGCAGATCTGCTGCACCTCACCTGGTCGACTGGTACCATATCTTAGTAGGATTAATCCCACAGTAAACTGATTCACCTCCTGCTGCTTCACTTATTAAGAGCGCCCTTATTAGAAGCTGGTAAATGGGGGCATTCATTTTCAGACATGCCCTGTGGCAGAAGCACTGTGAAATGTGGCAGTGCTGTGGAAGTGTGCACAGAAGAGAAGGTCCATAAGACCTTGCAGCACAGACTTTTAACAGGGGCAGGAATAATCGTGGCTCGTGGCCAGTGGCGTAGCAAGGTCAGGTGGTACCCAGTACGGGAAATTTCTTGTCACCCCCGGCTTGACAAATAAAAAACCACTATCATTGGTGTAAGAAAAGCTTAACATTTGTAGAGGTCTCCCCCAGTTTTTATTGCTTTAGATCACTAGCTTTAGAACTCTGTGTGCTATCACACTGCCAAACACTGTGACAGTATTTGTGATTTTCCTCTAAAGCAAGTGCAATTGGTTTCACCTAATTGTCTTAACTCTTTAGTAAAGCCCTGGTAAGTTGGTGCATGAATTACACCAGCGGTGTGGAGGTCAAATGTTATAGGTTGGCTGTGGTGTGTACCTACATCACCCACATATATGACTAAAGAATATAGCACCAGAGAGCATCACTGGGCTCTGTCTGGACTGAATTTCAAACATATTAAAGTACAGAAGGCAAAGGAAAGTGCTTTGGAATTTAGGAAAACCTCCTTTCACATACTAGTAAAGACATCCTTAGGTTTGGCTTGCGTGCGCTGTATTTGAAAGCGAAACATGCTAAACATTTAGGAAACGTATATCCCCACAGTGAACTTTTTATTTCTTCACACCCCTGACAAGGCGTTGAAATTATATGAAGCTGTTGCTCCAATAAAGGCTTTGGGGGGACTGGTTGGAAAAATAAAACAGAATTCATCGAAGAGCCCCGAGTGATATGAAGGCCAGAATAATTTATTATGACCCAGGTATTTCATTGTCAGTAAGAGACCATAAATGCCTTGGTTTTATTTTCACATGAAGATTGGAGTTCGATTCCACATAGTAGCGCCTAAATCATAGAGGTCCTTTCTCTAATCCAGACCTTCTGTAATTTTCAAATTTACACTCGTAGAGCGAGCGGAGTGAACTGTGGGGGGACATATCATTCCAAAGATGAGACACTGCCACAGGCCACTTACTTACTCAGTTCACTGATTACACCGGGATCATTCAGGCGCAAGTCACATATGCCGAAAAGTGGCAGAAATCCTTCTACAAATTATTGTGAAATAAATGCGCCACTCAGTCAGTGGAGGTTTTAACCCTCCTTATAATGATCCGGAAAGGAAAAACGACCGGTAACCAGCACATTTTTAATCTCCAGAGCAGTGTAAATAATTTGGGAAACTAACGGGGAGAGTAATAAAAAGAACACCTCTCAAAGATTTCGGTAAATTTCGCCAACATCGCTGACAGGCTGTTGGGGAGTTTGAGGAGAGGACTAACAGCAACCATGTACGCACGTCTTTTTCCCTATAAATTTCTAAACATTAAGGGGCAGATTTATGTTAACTGGCGCATCCCCAGGGATGCGCCAGTTAACGTGCGCCACAGCTCCACCACCCAAGGTGCGCCGCATTTATAATGCGGCGCACCATGGTGCAAAAACGGCACAGATGCGTGACGCATCTGTGTCGGAAAGGTGGCGCATTGCTGGAGTTGCGTCGCAAGCACGACGCAGCTCCAGCAAGGCTCGGGGGTGCCCCATCTACACAATGCTGCGTCAAGACCTACGCCTGCTTCAAGCAGGCACTGAGTTTTGACGCAGCATTGCCCTTAAAGTGACTGAGTGAAATCTCAAAGATTTCACTCAGCCACTTTCAGGAGGCGTTCCTGCGCAGGAACGACCCCCCCCCCCCTGCGCAGGAACGCCTCCTTATGGCGCAGTGCTTTACAACGTGACGCATCTCCTAGATGCGTCACGTTGTAAATAGGGCGCATTGTTTGCGCCGCCGTTGTGTCAAATGAAGTGACGCAATTGCGGCGCAACGGCCTCATAAATCTGCCCCTAAATAAGGGGCAGATTTACAAGCCCCTTGCACCACTTTTGCGTAATTTTTAACATGGGGAAAGTGACGCAAAAGTGGCGGAAGGGGCTTGTAAATCTGCCCCTAAGAAAAAACAGGGGAAATAACTGCCTGTAAGGCACCTCGCCTAATGCACAGTAAGATCTACATCAGGGCCTAAATGTAGAACTTGTAGGGTGCTCACTACATTTGCACAGACCCTTTCACAGACCCGATGCAGGTTTAGGTCACATCTGTAAAGGAAATTCATGAATCGGAGCTTTAACATTTCAAAAGTGTTTTTCATGATGGAAACCAACCATTTTACAAACAGGAATTCATTTTGTGAATTGCAAGCAAGTGTTATACACCGCTGAGTTGTTGTTATCATCACTCTGTCACTCAGGGTTGCCTTCCCACGACCAGATGACGGCGCTGCCTTCCTCTCTCCTGCATCCCATGTTGGCACGCGCAGCTGATGTTGCTTTTAAATGACGAGAAGAGGTTGTTATCTGGCGGATCTCACCCATTGAAGGCCTAAGCAACGAGTCCATCCACGAATTTTCTTTACCAGCCCACTTAGATTTCTGTTTTTTTTTCATTTTGGAAGAATTTGCAAGTCAGCACTACTCAAAAGGAAATGCTGTTTGGGAAGGCAGAAATGTGTTTTCTTTAGGTTCCAAGTAATCTGAAAGCCACATTTACATTCCAACTAAATGAGTTTTTTTAGTATTGGCTGAGAAGAATTTTTGCTGAGCAATGGTATTCGTTTCCCCTTCTCTGCTTACGTCCTCCAATTAATGCAGAGGGGCTGATACTTACTATAAAATCTCACACGCAGTAGAATCATGCAGTGGTCTGCATGAGGTAAAACATTCAATAGAAATATCAGATTGGTTGTTTCCCTGGCTAACGTCAGACCTTAAAACGAGAAAAATCTGTGAAATGTTTGCATCTTCTTCATGCATGTTAATACCGTCTATATATTTTGAGTGACTAGTTACTATTCGTTAAATACTAGTAGTATGTGTTTGAGAAAAAAGCAAGAGTACCCTGTTTATGCTTCGAGCTAGTATGAAATGGCCGTAATGTGGGACTTTTATCCCTCATTCTCAGGGGTAAAGTTCATCTGAGCAGGGCATGAGATTTTGTCAACAACCAGTGAAGTTATTTAAAATTATCTTGTGCTCACTGTCATACCTATTTTCTAAGCTAGACTGGGATTTTGAAAACATTAGCTGCAATTTCCAGGAAGCTAGGATTCATTCATACTAAACATGCCAAAACTGGTTCTTGGTTGACGTGACAGACAAGCATTGTCAAAGCTAATACTTAAGAGCTAATGGCTTTGCCAATGTATTTTAACAGTGTTGTAAAGCAGAATGGAGTGAAGTAGAGCAGAGTGGAGTGAAGGGGCATGGCGTAGAGTGGAGTGGGTGCACTAGAGTGGCATAGAGTAGAGTGGCATACCGTGCAGGGGCGTAGAGTTTAGTGGAGTAGAGTGCCTTGGATTGGCATAGAGTGGAGTGTCTTAGAGTGGCATAGAATGGAATGGTGTCAAGTGGTATACAGTGGAGTGGAGTGCTATACAGTAAAGTGAAGGGGCATAGAGTAGAGTAGACAAAGCAGAGTGGAGTAGGGTACAGTGCCGTGGAGTGGCATAAAGTAGATAGAGTGGGGGTACACTGGAGTGGAGAAGAGTGGAGTGGCATGGGTTGGAGTGGTATACAGTAGAGTGGCGTGGAGTAGAGTGGAGTGGAATAGAGTCACGTACAGTGGAGTAGAGTGGCAGAGAGTAGAATGGTTTCAGGTGGAGTGGAGTAGAGGGCTTGGAGAAGCGTAGAGGAGAGTGGCATATAGTGAAATGGCATAGAGTAGAGTGGCTTTCTGTGGAGTGGAGTGGGGTAGAGTGATGTAGAGTGGCACTGTGTGTAGAGGAGTGGCGTAGAGGAGTGGCGTAAAGTAGAGTGGCATACAGTGGAGTAGCATACAGTGGAGTGGTGTTGATTGGAGTACAGTGGAGTGGAGTGGAGTAGTGTAGAGTAGACTAGAGTGCACTGGCATAGACTACAGTGGCATAGAGTGCAGTGGTATAGAGTAGAATGGTGCAGAGTCGAGTAGAGTGGGATAAAGTGCAGTAGCACAAAGTGTAGTGGTGTAGAGTGGAGTGATGCAGAGTAGAGTGCATTGGCATAGAGTGCAGTGGAGTAGAGTACAGTGGTGCAGAATAGAGGAGAGTGGCATAGGGTGCAGTGGCATCCAGTGTAGTGGCGTAGAGTGCAGTGCTATAGAGTGGAGCAGTACAGAGTAGAGTGGCATAGAGTGCAGTGACAAAATAGAGTGGTGCAGAGTACAGTGGTGCAAAGTGCAGCGACGTACAGTGTGGTCTGACAGATGGCCTAACTTCCTTAACCTGTTGCATGCGTTGGACGGCCCCCGGCCATCCGACATCACAGTGGGCGTGTGCGGAGAAGGGTTGGGGGCCGTCCGAAACACACCGACTCAATAATTCTCCAGCTCCGCGGCGGAATGTGTGCCACGGTCAAGGGGTTAATGGACGAATCAAAGACATTGTCAGTCAATATATTGTCAATTCTGCAGTATGGCTTATGCAACTATCTGTGCTACTTTTGATAACCATGTGTTCCCCTCTTTGGAAATGGCTACTGTTTCTCCAATTGTTGGCCTGATCTTTCCCTGTACTCAACTATTGCCATATTCCAATCCTCACCAATAATACCACACTCCAATCCTCGCCTATAATAAGGGTTCCCCTTTATCAAAGTAAGCAATTTCTGCATTGTTTGCCTCAAAAAGTTCTCTTAACCTTGGTTAGATGCATACATCGCTGCATGAGATACTGGTTGCCCCTTCAAAGGTGAATCCGGCTCGCTGGAAGCATAACATACTGACCACTATACACTGAGGCCCAGATTTACAAAACTCTCATACAACGCAGCTCAGAACCCAAAGTTCCTGTGCTCTATTACATGAGAAGGAGAGAGAAAAACAGCACCGTATCTACAGAGATATGGCACTATCCTGCTCTCGATGAATATCACAAGGAAGGACAGGGGCTTGGAAGGTCCAGCATACAGGCCCAAACCAATTATGCAAAACAAAGGAGTATGCTGTTCCTATTAGGGAATGGAGAGAAGACAGATGGGAAGAGGGAAGTGTGTGTATACCAGGCGCTGGAAAGAGAGTGCATACTAGCACTGGAATAGCTCCAATAAGGAGCAAGAGCCCTCACACACCTGAGGGGTGTCATACTTCATCATTAGGCAGCTTCTCATTTGGCCTGCGTTGCAATGCCCAACAGGCCCCACGAGGGGGCTCCCTGCCTGAGTACTTTTCTGGTTGCTGTTGTGAAGCTATGGATGTTATGAGGGGGCTTATGTGCTGTGAGTAGAAGTGGAGTGAAGTGAATGTGATCTACAAATAGCTACAAGAGACTCCAAAGGTAATTTTATTCACTGGGTTCTTGTGCTATACGTTAAAATATCTACTAGTGAGTCGTGGACTGAAGGGGGAGAATTATACCCGCTAGTCAGATCTTTAAAATATCTCATTTCATAATAACACGAGTGCAAGGCCCCTCTCTGGAGAATAAGTGGTCCACCTTGGAAATAATGTCAGTCTCCTCCTCTTCTGAAGTGGACCTGGTTGGCCCCCTCCCACATTTATGGTAATTCAATTGCTTCCTCTGGCAGACCAAAAGCTGTATCTCTATTTGATCTTGGCTTGCTAGCTGAGTGTTTGGCTTGGTGGGTGAGTACTTCCTCTCTTTAACAAAGGCCACAGTGGCTGACTATACATTGTTCTTCTTCTTAGTAGCTATCTTCATTTGTTTCTGTGGTTGGTAATGCACTGCAGACATGCAGTCTTACCTAGAGCTCTCCACCTTACTGCACTCCTGCAGGCAGCTGAAGAATCTTTTTGACTTGGGAGAATAACTTTGTCGGATATTTTTGTCTCTGCTCTTTGGAGACCAGATAGAAGGATTGCCGAGCTGTATTCTGCATTCCTAGAGACAAATCACTTCTTGCTTCAGAAATTCTTGTTCTTTTTTCCTGCTGTTTCTTTTGTATCTAAGTGTGAACACCCTTTTGACCAGGTTGTGCAAGACTTGTTTAACCTTACCCAGATACAGCTTTAGCTTGCTCCACTGGGCTGAGAAATCATTTATTAGAGCATGAAAAAGTTATTTTGTAAATTTCTTGCTGACTGACGTTCCAATTAAATCTTTCTCCTTTTGCACAGTTGCTTTCTGTCACAGGCTTTTAAGTGCTGCCATTGAGGGGGTATGTATTTCTCCCAGAGTGCTTCCCTACATGGTGCCAAGATCCCACATATGAGTCACTGTGCTTTTTGGCCCAGTAGACTTTGCAGGGTTCGGAATGGCACTGATCTAATCAAATTGTTCTGTGCAGCTTACATTTCCAAAATCGTCTCCTATTTTGTCATAGCCTTATTCCTGACTGGGCCCACGCATGTGCATCTTTTCAGACTTTGTCACGTTACGCTTTTTGTCGTTTCACTTGAAATGCCGCTGATCTTCAAACATATGTGTGTGGAAGTCCAGGACTGGTGTCTTACTGCATGATCTGTTCCCACCCCTCCGCTTCCCTCTATCTTACGTATCTAGACGAAGGTCTTTCTTGTTATTGCTTTGGACTTTGGTCTAGAGTGCACTTTTACAGCTATTGTATTCTTATGCACCAGCTACATCAGCCCCTCCACAGAAGAAGTCCTTCTCATTGCCTGCTGATCTCGAATGGTTTCACAGAATCTCTTAGCAGATCTTCCTCACCTTCCTCATCGGTTCATAGAAACTCTATCTAGGTTTCGACTCCCCGTCTCATCCGACGAGACCGCCACTGTCCTCTCCAGCCTAAAGACTCATATTAGGCCGACCTGGCCTACCAGGCGCGCTACTGCATTCCTATGAAGTGTAGCTGTTATTTGCCTTAGTAAAACGTTTGTCGCTCACACTCTTCTCACTAAACATATGAGGTGACCTATTTATTTATTCCCTGTGACAACACCAGCAGTCACTTGAGAGTATTATACATTGCTATTGTACATCAGTTTGTTCATAGGAATTTTTCTCAGGAATTGTTCTCACACGCATTGATCTAAGATTAACAGTGATGTTCTATAACTGCGCACCATCAGTTATGAGAGTATTATATATCTCTATTATATATCAGAAATAATCTTTTTCACACGCGCTGATTACAGATCAATAGTGAAGTTCCATAAACGCGCTATTTCAACATTGAATGCGTAGGAGCAGCTGCTCTTTATTGTTATAGGCAGTATATTGCTCTTGACAAAAAGATATCAGACCTTTCACTGCGGTCCTATACGGTTTCGTCAGGAATTAACTGGTACAGTTGACTTAAAATGTTTAGAAAACTGTTTTATGGTATACCGACAGTATCTGGTGTTATGTGAGACGGTGCCCTAGCATGAGCTGAGCCCTTCTGCAGCTTTTGGAACCATCTCCTTATAGCTGTTCTATGATATAGCCATACCATATACTCTTAAGTGCATTATAATCCTCGCAGTTAATGCTAACTTTGGTTTGGCTTTATCAAAACATGTTGTGTAAGGTGTCAAACACTTTGGAAAACTACCCCACTGCCAATTCTGGTGGCAGGGGTAGCATTCCACCCTTCTAGAGGGAAAAGACATGTAAGTTACTGCTTTACCCGGTTAAAGTTAAACAGAGCCTCAGCATCACAAAATGGATGCTGCTGCCACATACACAAGTCTGACCTCCTGCTGCTGGACGAAACTCCAGCAGGGGAGGCCTAGACAATAGGTTTCCTGTCCAGGGAGATGCTGGCACCTCACCAGACAGGGGTTTTGTGTATTGGGGCAGGGAGGGCTGCATTCAGTGATTGCATCTGGACACTGCCTGGGGCACACAAGGTGCTCCATGCATAGCCCGGTTCAAACCGGTGCTGGGGCACTCCAGACCCAGCTCCGGCGCGAAACTGGACAAAGGGAAAGGGGTGTAACCACCCCCTTCTCAGGTCCACCCATAGGAGGGACCTAGTCAGGTAATCCAGTCCCCTTTCTTAGTATAAGTATAGGAACTGCGTCCCCAGGACTCTAGATTATCCTGGACGAATCTTTGAAAGACATATCTAGGACCTTCGACATTCCATTCTGACTGGAAGATGGAAGACATCTCCCTTGTGGTCAAGAAGTGACCACCCTGTGCAAACAGACACCAATAGCAACTTCGCCAGCCTGCAGTTTCAAGGCTCCTGTCGGAACCCGAAGACTCTGTGACTCAAGAACTGGACTTCTCTGACCCCGACCCACATCCACACCAAAGCTGAGACATGTGTCGAACACGAGAGACATGGGGCCGGACATCTTGAACATCCTGCATTTTTGCTACCTGCACTCCTTTTCTGCAGCCTCAGTAAGTTGTGCATTGGGGTACAAGAAGCCCCAGCCCGAGCACCATTTGCACTGAAGCTCAGGCCCCCACACTCCGCGAGTGTTCCGTTGGCCCCGCCTTTACATTTGTGCGTGATGCGTCTTCCTGGTTTCTTGCCCATTGACTAGTGAGCCCCCTGAAGATGCCATCTTGAATTGAACTTGTTATCCTGGTTGCTCCAGGCTTGCTCCATCTTCCCTGAATAGGAGAAGTGCCACATACCTTGCTGGTCTGCAAGACAGCCAATCCTGACATCCTGCCTGGGTTGTGGTTACCAAGACTTGTTGGGTCCAATCCAGATACCAATACTGCCACCATCTAGATCTATTGTGGGACAGCTCGAATCCAGCTCCTGGTCATAATCAATACCTCCTGGACCTCGTGGCTGAAGAGACAAGCTCAACTTCTTCACCTTAAAGCACCCAACATCGCCTGGTTCCTTCCTGGTCACTGGCTAGTGATCCAGACTCTGTCCCCTCTGCTTTCAGATTCTTCACATCTCCGATCCACCTTTGGATCCACCCGGACATTTTTCCTCTGGTCGCCTGCAGCACTTCTTTGCAGCTCTCCATAGAAAACGATGACGAAACCCGACACGAAAAAACACCTATGCACCCGGCTTCTCTGGGTGAGGTAACACAAGTACACCGGTGCTCCCGTGGGTCTTGACTCGTGAAGTGTCCTAGTTTAGGTTTAAAGTATTTTATTGCAGTAGAAAAAGGAAAAAAGAACAACATCACAGACAAATAACCACAGGTGCTCCCCAAAGTCAGCGTGCATAATACAATAGATGCTTAAAGGCAGTTCTTTCAGTGCGGTGGGCACATTCGTGCCAAAGTCTCGCAGCCAGCGCACCTGTAGGCGTGAACAAAGGAAAAGAAAGGGAAAAGAAAAAAGGGGACAACTCCCCCCCTCCCCCCAACCAACTGTCCCCTCAACCCCCCGAGCCCCCCCCCACCCCCTGTACTGTGCTGTCAACCACTCGCTCTTTCACTGTGACAGCTTGGCGTCCCCTCCTTCCAGCAGCTGCGAACATGGTCAGTTTAATCTGGCGGGTCTGGCGGCAGCGTCAGCCGTAGCAGTCTAAGATACCTAGGGCAAGTGATTTCTTTAAATTCTGATCTCAACAAAGTATGGAATGGCGCCCACAGCTCCTCAAATGTGTCTACGTTCCCCGCCACCACTAGGGACAACTTCTCCATGCCCAGGACATGCCACAATCGATGCAGCCAGCCAACAACAGTGGGTAGCGTGGTAGTGCGCCAGTGTATGAGTATGTTCTGTACTGCCGACCCCAGGGCTATCGCTGTCTGTCTACCTCGCTTAGACCTTAATGGGTACATCAAACCATTCGGTAAGCCCAGTAGGACATAGGCGGGGAGGCGGGGTAATTCTATCCCAAAACACTTATCAATCTCATCCAGGACCTCCTCCCAGTAAGGGGCCAGCAGGGGACAGTCCCATAGTATGTGAGTAAGCGTGCCAGTCTGGCCGCAGTTGCGCCAGCATGTCCCGGGTATCGAGCGGTCCATGTCATGTAATTTCTCGGGGGTGCGATACCAGTAAGTTGTCATTTTGGTGAAAGTCTCTGTGAGTCCGGTGTGATAGGCAGAGTGACGCGCTCGGTAGGAGATGTGGTCCCATTCAGTGTGGCTCAACACTCGACCACGTTCTCGCTCCCACCGCTCCCTCCCTGGGTTGTAAATGTGAAAGGGGGGAGGCTGCAACATCTTGTATAAGTCAGAAATAAGCTTGGCGTCTGATGAGCGAGTCACCAGCCAACGCTCATAGGCCGTGATTGTCCGATCCGCAGTCGCTCGCACCTGCGGCTGTAGCACCCAGTGGCGCGCTTGCATATATCGCATGCGTTCCGTCTCGGGGAGCCGTAATCCCTCTGCAAGTCCTGGAAGGAAACTACACCCTCCGGGCCGTACAGATGAAATAAAGCAAAGCAGCGGGCCGCTCGCCAGTGTTCATAGGCCCCCGGCTCCATACCTAGGCTAAAGTCCGGGTTACCAACTATTGGCGTGAAGGGAGAGGGAAAAGTGGTGAGGTCGTGTTTGACGGACACAGAGTCCCACACACGGAGCGGGACCTGCGTTACGAAGGAAGCATAGAGGTTGGGAGGGCGGTGGGCCCTCCTCAGGAAGGGTACCTCCTGTAGCGTTCTGCCCGCCACCGCCTGGTCCTGAAACAACCAGTGTTTGTCCGATTCCCACCGGCTCCACTCCACCAGATAGCGCAATTGAGCAGCCTGAAAGTACTTCTGCAGGTCCGGTATCCCAAGGCCACCAGACTCCGGCGCCAGTGTGGCAATGGTTCTCTTGATCCTGGGCCTACGGCCCTGCCATACAAAACGTGAGATAGCAGACTGAGTCTGCGCTAACCACCCCTTGGGGGGTTGTAGCGGGAGCGCCCGAAACAGGTACAAGACTTGTGGCAGGAGGGTCATCTTCACCGCGGCCACTCTGCCCAGCAACGACAACGTGCCCCTATCCCAGCGGGCCAGTTCCTCTTTGATCTTTGCACTTAAAGCCGTGTAATTGGCCGTGACCATAGCGGGAAGAGAGGGTGCCAGAAGGATCCCCAAATACGGTATCCGATCCCTGGACCAGCTCAGAGGGAAGAGCCTCTGCAAGTCAGCCCTGGTGGCGCTAGACAGCGAGATGTCAAGGGCCGCAGACTCTCTCACAGAATCTCTTAGCAGATCTTCCTCACCTTCCTCATCGGTTCATAGAAACTCTATCTAGGTTTCGACTCCCCGTCTCATCCGACGAGACCGCCACTGTCCTCTCCAGCCTAAAGACTCATATTAGGCCGACCTGGCCTACCAGGCGCGCTACTGCATTCCTATGAAGTGTAGCTGTTATTTGCCTTAGTAAAACGTTTGTCGCTCACACTCTTCTCACTAAACATATGAGGTGACCTATTTATTTATTCCCTGTGACAACACCAGCAGTCACTTGAGAGTATTATACATTGCTATTGTACATCAGTTTGTTCATAGGAATTTTTCTCAGGAATTGTTCTCACACGCATTGATCTAAGATTAACAGTGATGTTCTATAACTGCGCACCATCAGTTATGAGAGTATTATATATCTCTATTATATATCAGAAATAATCTTTTTCACACGCGCTGATTACAGATCAATAGTGAAGTTCCATAAACGCGCTATTTCAACATTGAATGCGTAGGAGCAGCTGCTCTTTATTGTGATAGGCAGTATATTGCTCTTGACAAAAAGATATCAGACCTTTCACTGCGGTCCTATACGGTTTCGTCAGGAATTAACTGGTACAGTTGACTTAAAATGTTTAGAAAACTGTTTTATGGTATACCGACAGTATCTGGTTTTATGTGAGACGGTGCCCTAGCATGAGCTGAGCCCCTCTGCAGCTTTTGGAACCATCTCCTTATAGCTGTTCTATGATATAGCCATACCATATACTCTTAGGTGCATTATAATCCTCGCAGTTAATGCTAACTTTGGTTTGGCTTTATCAAAACATGTTGTGTAAGGTGTCAAACACTTTGGAAAACGACCCCACTGCCAATTCTGGTGGCAGGGGTAGCATTCCACCCTTCTAGAGGGAAAAGACATGTAAGTTACTGCTTTACCCGGTTAAAGTTAAACAGAGCCTCAGCATCACAAAATGGATGCTGCTGCCACATACACAAGTCTGACCTCCTGCTGCTGGACGAAACTCCAGCAGGGGAGGCCTAGACAATAGGTTTCCTGTCCAGGGAGATGCTGGCACCTCACCAGACAGGGGTTTTGTGTATTGGGGCAGGGAGGGCTGCATTCAGTGATTGCATCTGGACACTGCCTGGGGCACACAAGGTGCTCCATGCAAAGCCCGGTTCAAACCGGTGCTGGGGCACTCCAGCCCCAGCTCCGGTGCGAAACTGGACAAAGGGAAAGGGGTGTAACCACCCCCTTCTCAGGTCCACCCATAGGAGGGACCTAGTCAGGTAATCCAGTCCCCTTTCTTAGTATAAGTATAGGAACTGCGTCCCCAGGACTCTAGATTATCCTGGACGAATCTTTGAAAGACATATCTAGGACCTTCGACATTCCATTCTGACTGGAAGATGGAAGACATCTCCCTTGTGGTCAAGAAGTGACCACCCTGTGCAAACAGACACCAATAGCAACTTCGCCAGCCTGCAGTTTCAAGGCTCCTGTCGGAACCCGAAGACTCTGTGACTCAAGAACTGGACTTCTCTGACCCCGACCCACATCCACAGCAAAGCTGAGACATGTGTCGAACACGAGAGACATGGGACCGGACATCTTGAACATCCTGCATTTTTGCTACCTGCACTCCTTTTCTGCAGCCTCAGTAAGTTGTGCATTGGGGTACAAGAAGCCCCAGCCCGAGCACCATTTGCACTGAAGCTCAGGCCCCCACACTCCGCGAGTGTTCCGTTGGCCCCGCCTTTACATTTGTGCGTGATGCGTCTTCCTGGTTTCTTGCCCATTGACTAGTGAGCCCCCTGAAGATGCCATCTTGAATTGAACTTGTTATCCTGGTTGCTCCAGGCTTGCTCCATCTTCCCTGAATAGGAGAAGTGCCACATACCTTGCTGGTCTGCAAGACAGCCAATCCTGACATCCTGCCTGGGTTGCGGTTACCAAGACTTGTTGGGTCCAATCCAGATACCAATACTGCCACCATCTAGATCTATTGTGGGACAGCTCGAATCCAGCTCCTGGTCATAATCAATGCCTCCTGGACCTCGTGGCTGAAGAGACAAGCTCAACTTCTTCACCTTAAAGCACCCAACATCGCCTGGTTCCTTCCTGGTCACTGGCTAGTGATCCAGACTCTGTCCCCTCTGCTTTCAGATTCTTCACATCTCCGATCCACCTTTGGATCCACCCGGACATTTTTCCTCTGGTCGCCTGCAGCACTTCTTTGCAGCTCTCCATAGAAAACGATGACGAAACCCGACACGAAAAGACACCTATGCACCCGGCTTCTCTGGGTGAGGTAACACAAGTACACCGGTGCTCCCGTGGGTCTTGACTCGTGAAGTGTGCTAGTTTAGGTTTAAAGTATTTTATTGCAGTAGAAAAAGGAAAAAAGAACAACATCACAGACAAATAACCACAGGTGCTCCCCAAAGTCAGCGTGCATAATACAATAGATGCTTAAAGGCAGTTCTTTCAGTGCGGTGGGCACATTCGTGCCAAAGTCTCGCAGCCAGCGCACCTGTGGGCGTGAACAAAGGAAAAGAAAGGGAAAAGAAAAAAGGGGACAACTCCCCCCCTCCCCCCAACCAACTGTCCCCTCAACCCCCTGAGCCCCCCCCCACCCCCTGTACTGTGCTGTCAACCACTCGCTCTTTCACTGTGACAGCTTGGCGTCCCCTCCTTCCAGCAGCTGCGAACATGGTCAGTTTAATCTGGCGGGTCTGGCGGCAGCGTCAGCCGTAGCAGTCTAAGATACCTAGGGCAAGTGATTTCTTTAAATTCTGATCTCAACAAAGTATGGAATGGCGCCCACAGCTCCTCAAATGTGTCTACGTTCCCCGCCACCACTAGGGACAACTTCTCCATGCCCAGGACATGCCACAATCGATGCAGCCAGCCAACAACAGTGGGTAGCGTGGTAGTGCGCCAGTGTATGAGTATGTTCTGTACTGCCGACCCCAGGGCTATCGCTGTCTGTCTACCTCGCTTAGACCTTAATGGGTACATCAAACCATTCGGTAAGCCCAGTAGGACATAGGCGGGGAGGCGGGGTAATTCTATCCCAAAACACTTATCAATCTCATCCAGGACCTCCTCCCAGTAAGGGGCCAGCAGGGGACAGTCCCATAGTATGTGAGTAAGCGTGCCAGTCTGGCCGCAGTTGCGCCAGCATGTCCCGGGTATCGAGCGGTCCATGTCATGTAATTTCTCGGGGGTGCGATACCAGTAAGTTGTCATTTTGGTGAAAGTCTCTGTGAGTCCGGTGTGATAGGCAGAGTGACGCGCTCGGTAGGAGATGTGGTCCCATTCAGTGTGGCTCAACACTCGACCACGTTCTCGCTCCCACCGCTCCCTCCCTGGGTTGTAAATGTGAAAGGGGGGAGGCTGCAACATCTTGTATAAGTCAGAAATAAGCTTGGCGTCTGATGAGCGAGTCACCAGCCAACGCTCATAGGCCGTGATTGTCCGATCCGCAGTCGCTCGCACCTGCGGCTGTAGCACCCAGTGGCGCGCTTGCATATATCGCATGCGTTCCGTCTCGGGGAGCCGTAATCCCTCCGCAAGTCCTGGAAGGAAACTACACCCTCCGGGCCGTACAGATGAAATAAAGCAAAGCAGCGGGCCGCTCGCCAGTGTTCATAGGCCCCCGGCTCCATACCTAGGCTAAAGTCCGGGTTACCAACTATTGGCGTGAAGGGAGAGGGAAAAGTGGTGAGGTCGTGTTTGACGGACACAGAGTCCCACACACGGAGCGGGACCTGCGTTACGAAGGAAGCATAGAGGTTGGGAGGGCGGTGGGCCCTCCTCAGGAAGGGTACCTCCTGTAGCGTTCTGCCCGCCACCGCCTGGTCCTGAAACAACCAGTGTTTGTCCGATTCCCACCGGCTCCACTCCACCAGATAGCGCAATTGAGCAGCCTGAAAGTACTTCTGCAGGTCCGGTATCCCAAGGCCACCAGACTCCGGCGCCAGTGTGGCAATGGTTCTCTTGATCCTGGGCCTACGGCCCTGCCATACAAAACGTGAGATAGCAGACTGAGTCTGCGCTAACCACCCCTTGGGGGGTTGTAGCGGGAGCGCCCGAAACAGGTACAAGACTTGTGGCAGGAGGGTCATCTTCACCGCGGCCACTCTGCCCAGCAACGACAACGTGCCCCTATCCCAGCGGGCCAGTTCCTCTTTGATCTTTGCACTTAAAGCCGTGTAATTGGTCGTGACCATAGCGGGAAGAGAGGGTGCCAGAAGGATCCCCAAATACGGTATCCGATCCCTGGACCAGCTCAGAGGGAAGAGCCTCTGCAAGTCAGCCCTGGTGGCGCTAGACAGCGAGATGTCAAGGGCCGCAGACTTCCCAAGGTTTACCTTGAATCCCGCCACTGTCGCAAAGAGGTCCAGTTCTGCGATACACGCAGGTAGTGACCTCCACGGATCGTCGAGTGTCAAGATGACATCGTCCGCGTAGAGACTGAGAGCATGATGGAACTCTCCCATTCGTACACCTATGACGTCGGGATTCTGGCGAACTCTTTGTGCGAACGGCTCCATATAAAGAGCGAAAAGCAAAGGGGATAAGGGGCACCCTTGTCTGGTACCTCGCTCTATTGGGAAGTGCTCAGAGCTGCACCCGTTCACCCTCACCACCGCAGTTGGAAAACGATAGCAATTGAACACCAGGTGTCTGAACTTCTCGCCGATGCCAAATTTGCCCAAGACCTTCTCCAAATAAGGCCAGTGCACTCTGTCAAACGCCTTTTCCGCGTCAATGGAGAGGAGCATGCGTTCCCCGGGTATCCGCGAGGCCTTTTCCAGGATATGGGTCACCCTTTTCGTATTGTCGACAGTCTGCCGGCCCGGTACAAACCCGGCCTGATCCGGGTCAACCATGCCCGGGAGGTGGAGTGCCAGACGTGCCGCCAGGATACTGGTGAAAATCTTCAGGTCTGTGTTTAAAAGTGAGATCGGTCGGTAGGACCCGCAAGCAGTCCGGTCCTTGCCCGGTTTTGGAATCACCGACACCGTAGCCTGAAGGAATTCCGGGGGGACCGCGCCCGGCTCCGAGAACGTGTTGAAGAGGCGCATCAAAAGTGGTGCGAGTTCCTGGCAAAAGGTGTTATAGAAGAGAGGGATAAACCCGTCAGGTCCCGGGGCCTTCCCGTTTTTGAGCCGGGAGATCGCCGTGACCACCTCCTCGATCGGAATCTCCCGCTCCAGATATTGGGCCTGATCCGGCGTCAGTGACGGGAGCGACACGACTCTAGATAATCTGCTTCGGCTCGCGCAGAGAGGGGAACGCCGGCGTAGAGATCAGCGTAGTAGCCGCGGAAAACTTCCGCGATCTGCCCGTCCTCCGTGACCGACCCTCCTGCGGGGGCAACTAACTCCTTCACCCGGTGCTGTTGATGCTGCACCCTGAGTTTATGCGCCAGAAGCCGGCCGCATCTGTCCCCGCCGGTGTAGTATTTATGCTTCAAGCGAAGCACTGCGTACTCCGCTCTGTCCATGTCAAGCGCGGACAGGAGTTTCCTGGCAGCCTTTAATTGCCTCCAGACCCGGGGGGCACCTGTCCGGCAATGCACCTGCTCCAGCTCCCACACCTGGCGGGTAAGCTCGTCCCTCTTGAGCTGGCGATCTTTGTTCTCCGCCGAGGAGATGGCGATAAATTCACCGCGGAGCACAGCCTTCAGGGCAGCCCATTGTGTCGCACGGACGGTGTCGTCGTTGTCGTTAACGCGCTGAAAGTCCGCAATGGACGCCCGGATCTGTTTCACCACCGATGGCCTATGCAGCAGAGTGTCCCTGAGATGCCAGACCCCTCTCGAGCGGGCCACCGGAGGCAGTTGAAAGGTGCCCTCCACCGGTGCATGGTCTGAGAGAGATAGGACCCCTATGTCGGCGCTCGAGGCCAGTTCAAACATCGGGCCCGTCACTAAAAGATGATCCAGCCTTGCGTATGACTTATGGGCGTGGGAGAAATAGGAGTATGCGCGGGTTGCGGGGTGGAGATGGCGCCACAGGTCGTGCATATCAAGCTCCCCCAAACGGGTACGAACCGAGCCCGAGAGCTCCCCCGATTGTAGGCGCCTCTGCACCAACCTGTCCAGAGAAGCGTCAAAGACCACATTCAAGTCCCCCCCAGGACAATGTGCCTGTCAGGAGTGGACGCCACTTCTTCTAGTGCCCTGTGTAGAAACTGGTCCTGATGGTCATTGGGGCTATATATGGAGCCTACAGTAAACACTAAACCCCCCGCCTTAATCCTGTACGCCAAGAGCCTCCCTTTCTGTTCCGCTACCTTCTGCAAAACCTCCCTCCTGAACCTTCTTGATATCAAGAGCGCCACCCCTGCCGTCTTGGAGGCACAGGAAGAAAAGAGCTGCGTGGGGAACTTAGGGGTCCGCAGCCTGGGGCAATCCTTGGCCAGCAAGTGGGTCTCCTGCAGAAGGCAGATGTCGGCCTGCAAGTCATCTAGTAGGGACAGTACAGCCCGTCTCTTGACCGGATTATTCAGCCCCTTCACATTCAAAGTAACAATTTTAAGGGCCATCAGTGAGGGTAATACCAGAGACGCACAGTAAGGCGGGCGAGGCCCACCGGGCATAACTCAAAGGCCACAGCAGGCGGCTCCATCGCACAGAGAAAGCAAACCACCCCACAGCACAGTACAGTCCCCAAACCCCAAAACTCCCCAACTGTGTGGACCCCTCTCCCCCGGAACCCCACACCCCAACCTCCACACTCCCCCCAACCCCTTCCTCCTCCAGTGAACCCCCGGACCCTGAACTTCCCCGTCCAACTCCCTTCCCCACCCCCCTCTCCCCCCAAACCATTGAAAAAGCTTCATTGTCCCAGTCCGGTCCATAGTGGACAAGGCCGTGGAAAGTCGTTCTAGTGGACGTCCAGCCACCACCACCAGCACCCCCGCCACCCGCCACCCCCCACCCCCAGAACCCCCGCACCTGCCATGAAGATAGGCTATTGTAGACTCCCCCGGAGCAAGTTCAGGCCGTCAAGGCCACATCGCCACTCGCCGTAGTCCTGGAGGCCTCCTGGATGGCGTTAGACATTTCTGCTCGAATCGTGGGCGAGTCAGGCCTCGCGGGCGGCGGGGATCGCCTCTCCCCAACCATCTGCCAGCCGTCTCGAGTGCTCCGCCTGCGGCGAGGCGCCGGGGTGTCCGCGTCCGATGCAGTGATCCCTAGTATCCCGCAGACACCCTGGAGGGACCGGAGCTGGTGCAGTGTTCCATTCCACCGAAAAATCAGGCGGAAGGGGTGCCCCCATGAGTACTGCGTGTCATGCTCCCTTAGGAAGTCCGTGGCGATCTTAAAGGTCTTTCGCTTCTGCAATGTGATCGTGGACAAATCCTGATAGAGAGCCACCGGGTGGTGTCTGGAGCGGAAAGGCTGCTGCCGCCGCGCCTCACGGAGAATCCGCTCCTTCAAGGGGAAGTCCGGTAAGAAGGCCAAAATGGCTGGGGGAGGCGCCGAGGCTCTGCGGGGTCGGCCAACTCTGTGCGCCCTGTCGATCCGAATCTGGAAGTCTTCGGACTCTCCCAGGATCTCGCGGAACAAGGCTCCCAAGTAGGCGGACGCGTCTTCACCTTCCTCGTTGGACGGAACACCCCGGACCCTGATGTTGTTCCGCCTGGACCGGTTTTCAAGGTCCTCAGCATGGGCCTGTAGTTCGATCTGTTGGTCCCGCAGCCGCAGGACCTCCTGTTGCAAATGGGTGATCTCCTCATCCCTGGAATGGCCAGCCGCTTCCACTGTGTTAACTCGCTCTCCCAGGGAGTCCACCTCTCTTCGGACTTCCCGGACTTCCCCGGCCACCTCCTGCTTCAAGGCCTGAAAGTCCTCCCTCAAGGAGCTGAACAGGGACTCCAGGAACGATCGGGTCACCGGGGGCTCTCCACCTTCAGCGCCCCGTGAGCTGGTCGGGGGGCTCGGGCGGGCTGGGTCCTGTCCTGCCTCGGGGCGCCGCGTCCCAGCATGTCCGGCAAAGTCCGATCGCCCCTCCTCTGCCCCCTGGCATTCGACATCGCTGAAAGGCGGGAATCACTGGAGTCCGCAGCCGCAGTGAATAGGTGCCACAGGCCGAGGCCGTGGACCAGCTGTGGTCGGTCGGTCACACAGCCGATGGCGTGGGGGCACTCCTAGCGAGGAGCCTTCGTATGAGGCCGGGCAGCCGCTCCACACCCTCTCAAAATGGCCGCCCACGTCGGGCCAGGGACCCAACGCCCGGGGATCGTGGCAATGTCCCCCGGCGGGTCCGCACGAGGGGTGCACAGCTGGGGGTAAGTTCGCAGGGCGTGTGGCCGCCGGGGGCCAGATGCCGCCGAGGCGGTCAAGTGCGCCGGAGGCCCGGCCGCGCTCCGCAGCGGCCAGAGAAGGGGCCCCGGGACGGCCACGTGGCGCAGGCCCTCCCGATCCCCGGGCTTGCGTAGTTGCTTCAGGTCGACTCCGCTTCCGCTTCCATCGTCAACACCGCTCCGCTCCGCCGATGAAAGCCGTCCCGGCACCCACCCGGCGCCGAATCGCAGGCAGACCGGCGGCCCACCCTCGTTGCAGGAGTACCACGACGGAACACCAAGTCCTCAAGTTCTGTGGCTCCCGGGCCTCTCGGCAAGTCCCTCGGCGGCCACTACTTCGGCCGGTTCTCCAGCTGTACCGTCGCTGCGGCAGGCCAACCAAGGCTCGCAGGCTGCTCCACACCACCACGGGGAGCACCGGGTGCGTTTTCCGCTCGATCTGGGGGAGATCAGCGGTGTAGAGCGGTGCAGGGTTTCCAGGGGCTCGGGAGCTCACGGCAAGTGCGTCCTCTCAGCCCGCCATCTTGGCCATGCCCCCAAGTGTCCTAGTTTAAAAGGGTTCCATCCTAGTCCGTGCGGAAGTGTCCTTAATCTATAACTTTGTAATTTTTACGAACTCCATAGAAAGTCAATGGGAACCCGCGCCTGTGTTTAGACACTGCACCCGGCTCCCGTGGGTCTCCTACTTCCTAACCATTGGTTGTTTAGTGTAGCCCCAGCGATTATACAGGCCCTAGGCCTGCTTTCTAACTCTCATGTGGTACTTATACCACTTTCTTAGTATATGGTTTGTGAGGCCCCTAGGGCATAACGTATACTGTGCAACTTATCGTATTTTTACTGTGTGACTTGTATTGTATTTTTACCTCTAACCTCATAAAGAGTGCATAGGGGTTGTGTTTAGATTAAATACATATATATTTGATATATACCTTGTGTGTTGTCCTTTCATTTGGTATTCAAGGGATTATATATGGTCAAACAACTTGCCTAACTCGCCTACTGAAGGCTTAGCCTGAAGACTGCTGGTTCATGCTACCACTCGGATAGCTTTCTATAGGGTTGACTTTACAACCATCATCAATAAGGGTCGATTAGACTGGTGCAAGGTGCCCACTAGAACTAGTGGACCTCATATGCCAGGCTAACTTCTCACAATCTCCTTTCGGAGAGCCTGATAGATCCGCAGATTCTGTTGTTTGATATGTGCTACTGCGCTAGCCCTTCCTGTGAGCCTGGCCTTGCATGCTGGATGCTACCCTTGATTCCGTTAATTCGGAGTTGAGCCAGGTGGTATGTGTGATTGCCATTCCTCTGTTCCAGGAGCCTGCGTGAGTTTGACAGCAGGCATCTCATGTTCTGTCAGGTCACCTGTTTCCATTGTCAGGCTGCCATCTTCTTTCACAGCCTTCGCTCTACAAAGCCACTGACGGCCACTCATGTTTTTGTTACTCGCTCTCTGGCTCTGGTCTGCCTCATGTAGCATTGTTGTCATGGGGCCTGGACTCCCACCCCCAGGAAGAGTCCACCAATAAGTCAAGAAAATACACAAGCGGGCAGGAGCGGAGGGGAGTAAAACACACCACACTCCTCTGCCAACTTGGCCATGCCTCCTTATGTGCTGTGGTTTGACATGCCTCTTTAGCTCCTCTGTGCTTCTGTCTCCAATCTATTACATTTTTACAGATTTCCTGTTAGTCTGAAACCCACTGACCCACAACCTCAAGTCTTTCTTTTTCATACAAGGACATCAACTGCTAACTCCCTCTCTCCTGTGACACCACTTTCCTCCTTGACTTTTTTTCCTTGACTTTTCCAGGGGTTAAATGATGATAATTCTTCCTGCATTAGACACTGTAGACATACTAAACACAGGTCCATTTTCAATCCTTTATAAACCGGCCTCTTTTCACATTCGGTTTTCAGTCAGTCTTTCAACTTCCACTAAGTTAGGAATTGCTACACCTTGTGTTTATTTGTTCACATCAGGTCCGATTTTCAATTCTAGGACTGTTACATTTTTATAGCAAAAACCATCACGTCTTCATCAACGTGGGAATTTTGTCCATTGAGCAAGTTTGAGATTCATCAATTAGGGTGGCATTCAAAATGTGGATAATTGTTGAAATGTGGGAAATCTTTGCTTTTACTTTGAATGAGAGACATTTGGAGGGGGTACGGTGTAGGACAATGCTGCTGAAACCCCAGTAAACGAAATTATTTTCCCGGATTTAAAAACACTTCAGAACTTACGTCTTAGTTGATGGGTTTAACTTTTAAGGTCAATTCTACGTAATTGTGCCTTTCAAATATCGGTCGTGTTTATTTATTTATTTATTATCTATTTATTTATTTATTCTTCCTTATATTTTATTTAGTGTGAAACTAATCATGAAACTCCAAAATATAACTTTAATTCTAGGAGACCTTATTATAAAATGTGTTTTGTATCATACAATGCCTCCGGGGAAAAATACATTTGAGTGTACACATGTGAGGAATACTTATGAGATGGTGGAGGCAAATTAACTTATTTCGGAGGTGGCATTTAAGTTTGAAACAAGGTGTGCATGGAAAAGGCTTTTCTTTCCACCATGAATGACGTTGTCCCTTTACAAACCTGCAACAAACATTATAGCAAAAAACAAGGAATGGGGCATCCTGTGAAAACCTATTGGCTTTGGCAATGTTTTTTTGTAGAAGGCCACTGTGGATGTACATATATCCACGGTGAGTGTCTTTGAATTAATTTTCTTTTGCTTTAAGAAAATCCATTCAAGAAGGCAGCTGTATATGTGTGCGCATCCACAGCGGACATCTTTGAATGGATTTGCTTATAGCATAGGAAAATATATTCGGCCATAGCAACCTTCGATAAGTACACATCCGGGAGTGTCATCTTTGAGTAGATTTTCCTTAATAATAAGAAAATCATTCAAAGATGGTCATTACTCATTCTTATGCATGTACAGCCTTCTTGGAATGATTATGGAAAAACATTTTAAGATGGCCACCCAACGATACCGTTGTGGGCAGCGCAAGGGGACTCGGAGGAAAGCAGACACTAGGGGAGAGAGGATTGGGTGAACAGGGAGAGAAAGAGAAAATATTCCTCTATATGCATTGTAGTGTAATGTGATGTCTGATGTTAGCAGTGAAAGGATGCATGTCACATCATACAATAAACACACAATGAGAAAGAAATGCTCCCTATGGCCCGTACCCTTGTGGGACAAGATATGGGCAAAGGTCCGTAAAACTTCTAGAGCAGCCTCCTTGACACAATCCCTATTTTTCATATATAACAGGCTGTTACACACACCTTTTACCCTTAACAAACGGTTTTCTGCTAACCCAGACGCTTGTTGGTCTTGTTCCTTACCCCAAGCTAATTTGTTTCATATGTTATTTCATTGTAAACATGCACATGACTTTTGGTTGCAGGTTTGGGCTCAAATCAATGTAATCTTTCACACCTGCATACCCCTTTCTCCCGCGCACCTATTTTTAGGAAGTCTTTCCACTTTCTGGGAGGGGGTTGATATGCATGTTCGTATTGTCGATTTATTGTTGGCTGTTGCATTCCAGCAGATTACCATTAATTGGAAGAACTCTTCTAACATTTCTTTTAAAGCATGGTGGTACAATGTTTGTCATAATCACAGGCTTGATACTGCTTTTGTTTTTCCTGCCCAATTGGCAGCCAAACGTGCAGACTTATGGCTTCCTGTTACGCTGTACTTAGATGAATGTACCACCCGTTCCTTTTGCCCATTGCCTGCCCAGCAGGAAGTTCCCAAACCCCCCTAATACCCTTTTCGTTTCCTTAATTTTTTCTGCATTATTACTGTTATGTCCTCACTCATACCTGCTATCACTGTATAACCAATGAACCTTTTATATGGCCGGGATGTCCGCCACCCCCTCCCAACACCAATTCCCCAAGGGGAGGAGACAGACACTGGTTTGAGCTTTTGGAAGGCGGGGGGGAGTTACCCCCCGGCCGTATTTATTAAAATATGAAACAAAATGTAAAACATTAAATTAAAACGTTTCATGAATTATGTACAATTTTACTTTCATTACATTTTGATGAAGACATGTTCTTTGGCTAACCTTAACAGCTCTCTAATACAAAGGTTTCCTAGCCGAGTCTAGCATCCTGAAAATGTATACCTTCTAAATTAAAATTGTACATCCTAGCATTAAGGGCCAACGGCAAGGTCTCAACCGGAGTCAGATCCCTACTACCAAACTCCCGCCCTCACGGTGTGAGTGGCGCATGCGCAGAGGACTTTACCCTCGTTGCCAACTGTAACTTCCCTTGTCGTGGGGGCCCCCTCTCACTCGACGCCATCTTAAAGGTCATCCGAGTCCCCGTGTGAGGTATCTGTAAGAAGGACAGCGTGGACTCCCCCCTTCCCCACACTCCGGATATCCGGCCCCCGGGAAATTCGTAGGAGGGGCATCTAGCCGTCTCCCCCCTGGGAGGGGCCTATGGCCGTCTCCCACTAGGCGACCCATCCGTAGTGGGTGCCGCCTCCCCGTGGGAGGGGCTAATGGCCGCCTCCCCCGGGCGCTCCCATCCATTTTGGGTGGCGCCCCCCCCTAGGGACCTTGAAATTACTGATCACCGATCATGACCTTACCGCCCGACCAAAAAATAAATACGACAGTTGTTTTACCTACTAAGGGAAGAAAATCCACCTAACGTGAAAACAGCTTGATGATTCATCAACTTTTCAATTTCTACAAAGGGGAAAAAGGTCCTAAAGCACAAGACAATTACCTTACTTGATATTTTACTTTTCTACAAAGGAAGAAAGGCCTATACACATTTCTTCAATGCTGAAACAACTTGACTGCATCTCTTTAATACAATCTGATATCATCAACAAATCACTTTATTCAAAAACATTGCAATAGGGGCTGGTGGGTGGGTCAAAATTGCTGCTTGTTCCGTCGAGGGCTCACGAGCAACGAGTGGTGCAGCCTTCAGAGCACTGGAACAAGAGGACGCTTCTTCGGATTCCCGCTCTTTTATCCATCTGCGGGAGGGCGGGGACCCTCCTCAGGTACGCCCACGGGGCGCGGTCTTCCGTGTGGGTGTCTAGGACAACCCCTTCTGGGCGGGAAGGGCGTGCTCCGGCTACGCCGCTTTGGGCATACCAGCCCAACCACGCCCCCCACCCAAAATGGTTTCCCGGGGGGATCGGGGCACCCATCCATACGTTCGGGGGGACCGAGTGGTCTTCCCTTTCCATATGGCCGGGATGCCCGCCACCCCCTCCCAACACCAATTCCCCAAGGGGAGGAGACAGACACTGGTTTGAGCTTTTGGAAGGCGGGGGGGAGTTACCCCCCCGGCCGTATTTATTAAAATATGAAACAAAATTTAAAACATTAAATTAAAACATTTCATGAATTATGTACAATTTTACTTTCATTACATTTTGATGAAGACATGTTCTTTGGCTAACCTTAACAGCTCTCTAATACAAAGGTTTCCTAGCCTAGTCTAGCATCCTGAAAATGTATACCTTCTAAATTAAAATTGTACATCCTAGCATTAAGGGCCAACGGCAAGGTCTCAACCGGTGTCAGATCCCTACTACCAAACTCCCGCCCCCACGGTGTGAGTGGCGCATGCGCAGAGGACTTTACCCTCGTTGCCAACTGTAACTTCCCTTGTTGTGGGGGCCCCCTCTCACTCGATGCCATCTTAAAGGTCGTCCGAGTCCCCGTGTGAGGTATCTGTAAGAAGGACAGCGTGGACTCCCCCCCCTTCCCCACACTCCGGATATCCGGCCCCCGGGAAATTCGTAGGAGGGGCATCTAGCCATCTCCCCCCTGGGAGGGGCCTATGGCCGTCTCCCCCTAGGCGACCCATCCGTAGTGGGTGCCGCCTCCCCGTGGGAGGGGCCAATGGCCGCCTCCCCCGGGCACTCCCATCCATTCTGGGTGGCGCCCCCCCTAGGGACCTTGAAATTACTGCCCACCGATCATGACCTTACCGCCACAGGCCGGATAGTTGACCGACTATCCGGCCCCCCCACACCTCCTAAAGGTCATGCCTCCTAAAACCCCTTAGCCATGCTATGAAGTCTCCTATGAGTAAATCATTTCCCTCCCTGGACACGTGAACCCCATCATTCAAATAAAAGTGATCACCCCGAATACATCCATGTGGGATGCTATGCAGATGCGCGGAGCGAAACAGTTTCCCAATTTTATTGTTGACCCTCTTAACCGAGTGGTTCAATGCTGACACAGAGAGACCCCCCCGCCAAACTTTCCTGGGAATCATGTGAGACCAGGCAATTGTACACCCCGGGAGCCTCCTAGCCAACCAGCTGAGTGCCGACAAAATGTGTTCCACTAACACTCGTCTTCCCAGTCTTACCAAGTCATTGCCCCCCAAGTGTACTATGATTATAGATGGCGGTGACCTCTGCCACCCTAGAAGACCCTCCACAAACAGTTGAAATTGGTCAAAACAGAGGCCTCCCTTCCCATGGAAGGACACTCTAAACCCGTATTCCCCAGATGCGTGAGTCGCGTCACCTGCCATGAATACGTCCCCGGCGCGCCTCACGTATGAGTGGCCCACAACCCATACCACTTGCTCTCCAGTCGGTGATCCTCGACCGCTGGTCCTCCGGTGATGGGTTGAACCCAGATTCCGCCCCGCGTCAC
Source organism: Lissotriton vulgaris (assembly GCF_964263255.1). Taxonomy (NCBI): domain Eukaryota; kingdom Metazoa; phylum Chordata; class Amphibia; order Caudata; family Salamandridae; genus Lissotriton; species Lissotriton vulgaris. The sequence continues at coordinate 37,938 of NW_028254742.1, forward strand.
AGGCTCGCGAAACTGTAATTCAAGCAAAAGACAACAAGCGTGAGTGCATTTCATCAGTCTTTTACAACATGTGCAGCCGCACATACCTTTTGAAACAGTTCGAGGACCAACGGCCTAGCTGCTTTACCTCTTCTGCACCCAGACCCCGAGCCGTAGCCTCAGTAGCGGCCCCTATTCTGAAGGAGTGGGTCCCAAAATCGCACGGGTCCATGCCCGCCTCGGCGATTGTCAGTGCTAGCACCCTCTGAAACTGAAATCTCGTCAGAGGGGTGTCATCTTTGTGCCTAAGCAAGCTCCCTCCCCATGTCGCCGGCCTCTGTGCCAAGTATTCCTCTAAACACTTTATCGGACAAGTGGGGCACCCTCGAGAGCGCTGCACAACCACACTATCCCCCACAGCATCCAGGTCTGTAATGGACCTAGCTATCGAGATTAGCATCGAATCACCCCGTATTTGCACGTGATCCCTGCAAAGGCCTCCCTCCATATCTTTCTTGTTCCTCGCTACGAGTTCGCTTACCCGCATGGCCCCATGAAATGCCAAGGCGAAAGCTGCCCGGAACAGAACTGCTTCAGAAGGGGAGGAGCATATCTCATCCAGCTTTGCTAAAAGCCGAGACAATCTCTCTTAACCAATCGGGTGCCTCGTATCTTGTTTGCGACCCTCCAGGCGTTGCCAGCCGCGAAGCGCCTTTCTGACTAAAAAGGAACCCGTTGGATCCCTTATACCGTGGAGCTGTGCCATGAATGATATGGCTGCCCTATGTCTGTTGGCAGTCACGGCTGATCGACCTTCCCTGTACAGTGCCACTAGGAACCCCAGGAAGGAATCCTCCTGCCCCCAGCTATGTCTCCCTTCCGAGCCCAAAAAGGCACAGTAAGAACGAAACGCTCCCTCATAAGCCTTCCTCGTCCTGGGCGCTAAGCTGGCTGCCACGAGGTCTTGTAATCCGGGGCACCGATCAGCCACAGTGCTTCGGGGAACGGTGCCGCCACTAGGTCCGCTGTGGGTAGATAGCCCCTGAAAGCCTGCATGTGTGAACGAGAGAGTGCATCAGCTGCATTATTCAGTACACCCGGCACATGTTTTGCCCTGAACTGTACATTCAATCTCAAGCAATGTAACACAATCTCTTTCAACAGTCTCAAGATCCACTTGCAGCGGGCCGCTTGCTGATTGATGCACTCAACCACAGTCATATTGTTCGACCAAAACACTACTGATCGGTCCCTGAAATCGTCTGGCCATGCCAACAGAGCCACCCAAATGGGGAACAGCTCCAAGAACCCAATGTTATCTGTTAGGCCACTGGAGTGCCACCACGTCGGCCGTACTTGCGCCGACCATCGGTCACCAAAGATGGCGCCAAATCCCACGCTCCCGGCTGAGTCGGTCCACAAACCCAGTTCATCCGATAAAGCTGGGGGTTTGTTCCACACTACTCGACCGTTGAAGTCCGCCAGAAATGCCAACCAAATGCGCATATCCTGGCGAACCTCTGCCGACAGTCTCGTGCGGTGGTGACCCTCCTTGAGGCCAACCATAGCTTGTGCAATGGAGCAGGAGAATGGGCGAGCCATCGGTATTACTCTCAAGGCAAAGTTCAGCTGACCCACTGTTTGTTGTAACTGGTGCAGGGTCACTTTCTCTCTGCCCAGGCATTGCGTTAAGGATGCCCTGAACTTGGCCACCTTCTCCATCGGCAAACGGAAGCATCCCTCCACTGAGTCGAGCTCAATTCCCAGAAACTCGAGTGAAGTAGATGGCCCCACCGTTTTACCTGGTGCCAATGGGACGCCAAACTCCTGCATGAGAATGCAGAAATCCTGAAGTGCCTGTGCACAGTTCGCATTGCCTGCTGGCCCCAAGAACAGGAAGTCATCTAAATAATGCATCACTTCTCCATGTCCTGTGGCCTTAGTGAATGCCCATTCTAAAAACAGCTGAACATCTCAAAATAAGCACAAGAAATTGAGCAACCCATGGGCATGCATTTATCCATGTAATATTTCCCTTGGAACGTAAATCCAAGCAAGCGCTGGTCCAGTGGGTGCACCGGGAGCAACCTGAAAGCCGATTCGATGTCCGATTTCGCCATCAGAGCCCCAGGGCCCAGGCAATTCAGCAGGGTCACAGCCTCGTCAAACGATGCGTACCGGACTGAACAGATATCCGGATCAATGGCTTCATTTACCGAAGCGCCCTTCGGGGCCGACAGGTTGTGAATGAGTCTATACTCCCCTGGGTCTTTCTTCGGGACCACTCCCAGAGGTGAACCCACGAAATCCGCCACCGGCGGGCATGGGAAGGGTCCTGCTACCCGCCCCAGGCTGACTTCTTTGGTAATTTTTCTGGCTGCCACTGCAGGGTTGTGTTGGACGGATAGCTGATTCTTACAAAAGGGGGTCCCTTGAAAATTGCCCGCCGGGATGTTGAAGCCATATAAAAAACCATTCCTCAACATCCCGGCAGATATATGGTCAGGGTATTTGTTCAACCAGGGAGTCAAAGCCATGATGTCAACGGGTGAAGGGGATTGTTTACCTAGCGTCACCTCACTCTTGCTTGGACCCCCCTTTCCTCCCGCACCACTGTTCTTGGATCTACAGCTACTCTACGGGTGTGAGGAGTTCCCACAGCCACCACAAGCATGCCGGAACCTACACGTTCCCTGGGGTCTGTTACAGTTTCCTCTGTTGAAGCCCCAACAGACCCCGCGCTTGCCCCCATTTCCGCCGGTCTTGGGCTGTGATTCCCCACCGGCGCTTGCTCGAAAGGGCTGTGCTGGCCTTTGCTGAACTGCCCCAGGCACGCTCCCGCCCGGCGAGGACGTACCTGCCGATCCAGGCAAGAGCTGCCTGTGCCACGATATTGTGTCGAGGCAGTCCCATGTCAAAGTTACATCAAACTCTTTAGACTTTCGGAATTGCATGTCATATCCTTTCCACTCATTCCCCCCGTACATGTTATGAAAATCCATGATCCTATTCTGGTAACAGGATAGCTCGGGCAACACTTCAGGCTTACGCTCCCCCATTACTGCCGTAAATATCGAGAAGGCCTTCACCCAGTTCGTTACGGTCTCGTCAACCCTAAATTCCGCCATCTTGGCCCGCCATACGCTGGGGTGCCATAGATCTTTCTGGGTCTTTGCGTATTCCATCTCACGATGGTCGGTCAATAAAGAAAACATATTCACATATTTGTCTCCCCATATCATTTCCTTGGTGGCCGCTGGGATGTGCTGGGCCACCCTCTCACGCCACGAAGGCACTGAACTTTCCCCCACCATTGGCAATGGGTTCTTACCAGGTTCAATCGCCATGTCTGTTGTCTTTTCCCGGCCAACCGTGGTTGCTCCTGGCGCCACCTGTGGGGAAATAGAAGGAACATTTGCCGTCCCGGCTTCCCTCGACTGCCGTAACTGCTCGATTATTAATCTTGCCTCCTCGGCCGGATCCCCCGCAGCCACTGCCCCCCCTGCTTTCTTTTTAAGCCAGGGCAACACTGCCGCTAACTGAAGAGCTAGTTCCGGGGGCATCTGATCATCATTAACAGGGGTAATTACAACCGGGATTGGTAGACCTATATCTGGACTTGGTACCGGGCTGTCCGTCGGTGTGATGGGGGTGGATGGGGGCACCTCAGGAACCGGATCCTCCCCGGAAACCGCCCTCTTCTTAATACGCTTCCCCCTACCCTCAGGGACGACTCCCGGCAAGGCCGGGCCTATTACCTTCTTAGGGCGGCCTGAGGGGTTGTTCTGGGCCGCTAACTGCTTTTTAACTTCAGCCAAACCTCGACCGATCGAATCAACTTTACCGAGTTTTCGGTCCATGATTGCCATTCGGTTCGACAAGGTGCGCAGTACCTTCTCCAGCTCGGAGCTCTTTCCCGCTTTTTTGCCGGCCATAGTTTCGTTTACTCCGCTCAAGCCGATCAACGAGGTCCCAGATCCTTCGACTCTCGATAACTGAAAGAGAAAAAACAAGATTACAAGTTCTCAAAATTGCCGCTTGTTCCGTCGAGGGCTCACGAGCAACGAGTGGTGCAGCCTTCAGAGCACTGGAACAAGAGGACGCTTCTTCCGATTCCCGCTCTTTTATCCATCTGCGGGAGGGCGGGGACCCTCCTCAGGTACGCCCACGGGGCGCGGTCTTCCGTGTGGGTGTCTAGGACAACCCCTTCTGGGCGGGAAGGGCGTGCTCCGGCTACGCCGCTTTGGGCATACCAGCCGAACCACACCCCCCGCCCAAAATGGTTTCCCGGGGGGATCGGGGCACCCATCCATACGTTAGGGGGGACCGAGTGGTCTTCCCTTTCCATTTTTACTTTTAATGCCCATGATTAGATTCATGTTATTTCATTTCGCTCGTATAATATACCATGTTTTTTTCCTTCCTTGTCTCCTCCCTTTCTCCCCACATTTCTTTATCTGAACTATGTATTGATACCTTATTTTCTGACTAATAAAACTTTATTGAACTAAAAGAAAGAAATGCTCCCTTTGCCGGACTAACACAAGAATAGTGAGCTAGATAAGAAATGAGATAGACAAGAAAGCTATCCAATCCTTAGTAAGGGGATGCCCACTTCTCACTCTGTATTGTATTATTCATAATAGCTGTTCAACAAAAACAGGTAACGCTGTCCTTAGGCGAGACTCAAAAAAGTACCACTCTCTAAAATAGTTTTTAATTAATGTTCAGTACTGAATGTTCATATGGGTCCAAAGTGATGGTTGAGTTCCAAAAATTCTCTTTTACTCTGTAACCTCCATTTGTAATTTTCTCTGCAAAATCAGTCAAAAGTGACTACACAAAATACCATATTTTGCTGGCACAGAGTAATCTAAAATCACGCCGGTTCTTCACTCCCCTTTTTTTCATTTTCCTTTTTTTGTGAACATAAGTGGATACGAGTAGAAAGAACTACAAAGAACATTGTAAAAAGAAGGATCACTATCATTGTAAAGCAGCTATTTTTGTATATTGATCACTTATGAGGCCATGAAATTATGCAATAACAATATGCACCATCATAAAATGGTGGCCTTGTTCCCCAGGCCACAGGGAACAGCCACTCAGGTTTGGACATAACCATACAGCAACTAGGGAAGTCAACAGAATGATGGTACCATTGAATTGCAGGCTTGGAGAGAATGAAACTGGGAACATATGGGATAATTTACTAATATTTCACACAAAGCAGCACAGCAGTTTAAGTTGTTGTCCTGCATTTCATGAGGGTGAGAGAGCAGAACAACACAATATCTAGTTAGCAATGGTGCTGCTGCTGCCCTCTTCCCAAGCACTAGTGTGTACAGTGCAAAGGTGTCTGTGTGAGTCTAGCATAGGTGTTGTACTAGAAGGATACCCTCAGTACAATATACTAAGCTTTGACTTACTTTCAAACATTCGCTCTATTCTTGATATTTAACTATATGAACTCAATACAAGTGCCTGACACTTCCTGTTTTTCCTTGGAATGTCCACTTGCATCGCTTTCTCTGTCCCTCTGCCTTGCTTCACACCTCTGCCCTCTATCTTGTACCTTGCTCCCCTTTTCTTTCTCTCCTTCCCCTGCTCCTTCTCTGCTCACTTACAGAACACCAGCGGTCTCTCGCACCTCCCTCTTTCCCCTGTGTCCAGGCTCCTTGTTGGATGGAAACTGAAGGCTATATTGGAACAGTATAACAATAATAAAGTACACACACAAAATAACATTCCCATATGACCACCTAATGGTACTCACTTTTTCAGTGCAACAGGTGGCAATTGGGTGGCCACCTTTGTTGGAATTGAGCATGCATCAGTAAAACAAGATTACTTGGCTTTGCCAATGCTTGTTTCTGACTTTGAGCACACACTAAAACAATAACAACAATTGACATTGCCAATAGGTCTCTCCAGTCAATGGTGAGCTTAGCCACTCGTAACTCACCATGCTTGTTTTCTGGCATATATCCATACACTCATGCATCCATTCGTCCAACCACTGACTATTCTTGCATTCTTGCATCCCCCTACTCAACATGCAGACAAACAGTTAACTGTAAAAAAAAGTAAAGTAAATATAGCAGTAGGACCCCATCTTAAAATCTTGGAAAAGCACTTAAAGGCCTATTGGCTTTAACATATGCTTTTTAACACAAATATGTCAGTCCTATTGACTTAATTGTATCATAATAAACAAACCAGACCTTTGGCATTTGAAGTAATTTATCCATTCAGAACGTTATCCTTTATCATGGACTTGTCACCATAACAAACTCAGGCCTACTGTACTGAGCATAAGCTTTCTCACAAGGCACCCATAAAATTCCAAATGTGCTCAAGCTCACGTATGACAAAACAATATACAGCTTCTCCTAAAAGGGCCTATTGAGGGTTATCACATTACAAATGGCCAGCCCCATAGTTTGTCAGAGGGTCAACCAACAACAAAAATGTTGCATACTATGATAATCTGCGAGATTCCAGGCAATAACAAACAGACTATAGCAAACTGTAAAAATAAACCACCCATAAAGACCTATTCGATTCACCACATGTTTTTCACAATAAATAGGTCAGGCCTGCTACGTTGTTGTACCTTTACATACACACAGAACAGATCTAGGGCATCTGACAGAACCTTTCCCAGTGAACCAATCATGACTATAGCCTTTAACTCTGGCTCGTCACCATAACAAATCATGCCTAATGTAATGAGCTTTACAAAGAAGCAGCCATCAGGGATGTAGTCATAAAATTACAAACATGTACAAAATTAAATGTGATTAAAAAAAATATACAGCATGCCCTTCAAGGGACTAACAAGGATTAAAACTGTGCAAATATTCTATCCCCAGGGCCTGTCAGAGGGGGCAATCAACATTAAAACCCTTGCCTACAGCAGTAATCTGTGAGAGTCAATGTAACAAAACACCTTTAGCACAGTGCATTTACAACTCAGCCTATTGGCTTCAACATAATATTTTTACAACAAATATGTCATCCCTACTGCCACTGTCATAATGTTTCATTAAAAAAGATCAAGCCTATGGCATCAGACTTTTCCCAATTAACCAATAAGAACTATAGACTTTATCACTGGCTTGTCACCATAACAAACTCAGACCTATTGTAGCAAACATAAACTTCCCCACAAGGCAGTCATCAGGGATACAGTCATTGAATTGAAGGTTGTGCCCAAATCGAGATTACCACCCCATTCTGATTGTAGCCTTCGTACAAACCTGCTGGCTAGATCCGGGTAGCTTTTTCATTCTGAAATCCAATAAAGGATGTTGTGCAACTGAATTTGACAGCAATAATTAACCCCTTGCGCGCGGCCGGAATTCCGCTCCTGTACGGCACATTCCGATCGCGGGCGTGGTCATGACGGCCCCCAGCCGTCATCAGCACACGAGCACTGTGTGCCATGACGGCTGGGGGCCGTCATCAGCATGGAAGGGGTTAAAAGCAAAATTATTATATTCTGATCCTTCAAATTGTGCATTTCACTTGCATAGTTGCAGCACTAAGGTCCTGATTAAAAATGGGATGGTGTTTTCCAACCTGTGTGTAAACCCCTGCTTGCACACAGGCTGGAATTACGACTTGGGAGTTATTTATCGCATCCAATAGCTCAACCTTGGTTACATTTTGGCAGGTCAAACCTGACGAAATTTAACAGGGGAAATGTGAACGGTATTTACTGCACCAGATAAATTTTGGTACGGTAAGCACCAAAGCCCACATGTTATTCCCCCGAAAACTCATAATCGGGCCAATTATCGCACCCGATAAATAACATACCGTAGAATAAAATATAAATATTTAAAATACAATAATTCCTAGTCAAAGGTAGCTACCCACAGATTATTGTCAGACAGCTAAACTATCTGCAGAAATTAGTCCCATGCTAATCCCTTGCCAGAAATCACTGCTCAATGGTTCCTAACTTGACTCAACAATGTTCCTGCAAGCAGATGAATTATGGAAGTGGATCCAGGGACACGCCTTCACCCATCCTTGAGGTCTTAACCCAGTCACATACTTTTCAAGAAACTTCTAAAAAACGGAGTTATTCAGTCTCACTTTCTAACAGACCTCTTCAGATCATTAGGGGCTGTGATTGCAGAACAGCAGCTAGGTGACCCTACTCTTCCTGATCGTGATGTTTCCCCTTCTTCCATGTTTCTAACGAAACACACTGTTTTATCCCTCAGCTTAAGCTCTGAAGTAACTGAAAGATTAGACACAGTACTTTATAAAACTTAGACGTTATAAATAGCCCCTGTGACATTACATTTCCTAAAATACAAGTAGCACCTATGGCTTTTTCAACAATATTTAGGGAAACTATGTTGAATAATGCACCATTTTGCCATTATTTTCTCAAAGTTATTTTAGAGAGGGTGAACCTGAAACACACTTCTGGACAGTTGAGTTTGCCTGACACACAATGTAAAGAAACATAAATATTTCATGAGTGCCCTTTCAGACACTGGTTTTGAGAAAATGTCGGTGAAAATTGTGCTGTTATTCAAACTTTTCTGGGGAGGGGGAGACTGCCCAAACTCCTCATAGATAAATTTGGCCTTTCTCGCTCACTCGCTTGCTGAAATTCAAAGCAGGTATTGACTTTGAAAAAGTCACCATCCATCTGTGGCATAACGGTGATGGTACAAGGCTCTCAAGTAAGATCCCTGCGGAAAAGGGCCTGAAACAGGGATGCATGTTGGCCCTACACCTTTTTGATTTGTTTATGGCTAAACATATCCAAGAGGCTGGACTATGTAAATTCACAGTTCGCGTTTGGGTCCTTGAGCTTATCTCGCCTTTCCTACGCAGACAAAGTTGTACTGCAGAGTCTAACAAAGATCGGAAAGCAAAGATCAATCATTGAACTAAATAAATATGTTAAAGTAAATAAACTGGAAATCAACACTAGTAAAACAAAAATAATGACGATCAGAAATCAAATTGGGCCAGCGACCAAGATCTGCTTGGATGATGTGACCCTGGAGGAGGTTAAAAGCTATAATTACTGAAGAGTATACATAGACAACAAGGTAAATTTCGATTAACACAAACAATATATGACAAAGAAAGCAAGCGCCCTAATCTATGCATGTTGTGAACTTGCTAAGATGTTGGATGATTCCTCCTTCAAGCCATTGCTGACAGGAATGGCGGCCCAATTGCTACCAACTACAGCATATGCAAGTATTGCCGTATATGGGAAGGATGTAGCCCTCTTGGACAAATTGCAGATGACCACCTATAAGCGTTTATTCGGACTCCTGCAAAATGCCTCTCTGGCGCAAGCTCGCTTGGAATTAGGTCTTACGCACCAGGTACTGAGAGGAAGATACACTGCAATTAAATCCTGGTCTAAAATTAGATTGAATCGAGAGAACGTTTTAAATATCAGCTTATGGACATCCGTGGAAAAGGGTCCTCTCTCTAGTCATCACAAATCTCTCTGTACATCAATAAAGCTGACTAATGCAAGGAGCTTTGGAACAAGAATCAGCCCTTTTCAACATTCAGGCAAGTGGTAAATAGAGATGTAAAATTGCCTTCTTTCGTGGATGACAAAATCAGCTTTAGAAGTCGTTCGCATGCCTGGATGGTCCTCAAAGACTACACCAGGATGAAGCCAGCACTCTACTTAACCTTGGCATTCTCTGGACACATAAAGAGAAGGCTGATGGTCACTCGATTTGTCCAATTACCATCATTGGCAGACCAACTGTCCTGGAATTATAGTGGCCCCACGTTATGTACTCTGTGGATCTGAAAAGGAAAACTTCATACATCTGATCTGTAGATGTCCCACTTTAAAGCATGCACATGTCACAACACTCGAAAAGAGTTTTATCAGCCGCAAAATGCAGGTCGGCAATAACAAAAAGCCTTGATCCAGCGGACCCTCAAATAAATTGCAAGGTGATGACATTTCTGTCGATGCGCAAAAATGTCATAAAATATCATAAAATATAAATTGGAATGATCCTGTATGCCAAAAACCATCTCCAATATAACATACTGAATTTAAACTATACCGGTCGTTTCAAGGTAGAACACGGACATTGCTGTATTTAATTGGCTTAAATGAACTTTTGTGGGCTATTTATGTTTGATGAGCAATGTTGAATTACAGCATTATTGTTGTATTTTATTGGTCAAAACAAACCTTTTATAGTGGCTGATTTACTATTGATGAGTAAGGTTTAATGACGGCACATTGTACTTTATTGGTTGTATTTTCCCTTGAATTGATTTTATATGGCCATTGCTGTATTTTATTGGTCAAAATGAATCTTTTATTGTGGCTGATTCAAGACAAGGCAGTGCGATATAAATTGGAATGATCCCTTATGCCAAAAATAACCTTTAGTATAACATACTGATTTTAATCTGCACTGATCATTTTAAGGTAGAACATGGACATTTCTATATTTTATTGGTCAAAACGAACATTTGTGGCCTTTTTATTATTGATAAGTAAGGTTGAATGACAGGGTTATTGTACATTATTGATTGTATTTTTCCTCGAATTGGTTTTACATGGCTGATTTAATAGACCATCATGACTTGTGAAATGCGGTATTTATGACCTTTTCATTTTATTTATGTAGTATGAATTATTTTTAATGTTAAAGGTATTGTTTATAATTAACCAAATAATAAAGAATTCGTTCGTTCATTCATAGCAGAGAGTTATTGACAGTTGCAAAATTCTTCTTCTCTGAATAAAATTGCTTCGGAGGACCTCATTTGAGAAAACACTCTTACTGTAAGATGATACCATATAAAATGCCACTGATGAGTCAAAACATAATATAGCCCTAGGGGAAGAGTTAAATTGGTGTACTGAGGTACAAGCTCAGTACGTGGCTGTGCCCTTGGGTATGTTAAAATATCGATACTGTATAGATCTTGCCACTGCCCATATAGATTGGGCGCTTCATTTAGGTTGTCTGGATGAATGGTTGAAAACTATTTGTTTGGTCCAAATGTACCATTTTATAGTAATCTATAATTATGCTTCACTGGCCAAATGGGACCAGTAAAGGTGGTGTATTTTGTTTTACTGCATGTATGGGATAATGCATTTATTTCGTTGATATCATTCATTCATTCATCATGATGTCTCTTTTGTGATGCATACATATTTTTGAAAGGATAGGTGCCCTTAAAATGGTCTGCTGTTGGTGTACAGTGTATCAAGCAAAATAGACGTATATAATAAAGTAGAAGACTCATTTGACACAAATATTGTGTCCTAAATATAGTTTAAAAAAATGTCGCCCCATCTGACATAGTTTTTATGATCAGCTCAAGTAAATGACTGTCAGAACAATGTCAAACATTACTGCTGGTGCATCTCAATGATAAACGTCAATACAGTAATTGGAAGCCACTAGGTCCACTGCTGTATGTGTGCGTCTAATTGGTGTTGACTGGAGTAGGCGCAAGCGACTCCTTTTCCATTTTTTAAACCTACTATGGGGGCAGACCATATATTTTGGAGTAAATCCTCACATGCATGGTCCTTCCTCTCAGGCTGGGGGCCCTGGTCTTTCAGGGTTACTTCCTTCTAGGGTGATGTGAAGTCCATGCCGCCCATGCATGGCATGGCAAGGCAGCACCAGCAAGCACCACTCAGCTCCCTTCAAAAAACAACTCTCAACAGATTCAGGATTAAACTCAAACATACTAAGAAGTCCCACAAATTCTCCTTCAAGCATGTTATGTCTGCCAAATATAAAAGGACATTGCCCCACGCAAAAGCAAACTCATTCAGGGGTGAATTTTCCATTAGGGCTCACGGGCTGCGCACCCCCCCCCCCCCCCCCCCCGAAATTATTTCCTAAAACATTCCTGTACAAATATTAAATAGATCGATTTGTTTAGAGATACAATTGCATCTCTAAACAAATCAATGTATTTAAGTGTGGGCAGTCTGTCCCAGCCTTCCTGCCCTGCCTCGCTCTGAAGCAGGAGATGGAAGCCAGGCAGTAATCAACTTTCTGAAATATGATGCACGACACAGTGCTTACTTTTCTAAAGCCCTTCATAATGAATCATTGCCATTGTAGTCTATTGCAGTATCCACTTTAGGCCAGTGATGCTGTCAGCGTCATGGTTTGGAGTGCTGGAGTCTCCGTCCCTGTGTGAGAGCAGCCGTCCGTCATTCACAGGCAAAGATCCCACCCTTTATGATTTATCACACGTCAGAGTGGATGCATGCGCATGTGTTTGGTGCCTTGTCCTCTGTAATGGTAAGTGTTAGAATGCTAATCTTCTGTTATCTGTATCGTTCTGAAACCCCTTACCACCATAACATCTCCCACTGTGATGCCCCAGGACCTGGCTGCAGGTTGCTGGCCCCGTTAGAAGTGGGGCTGCTGCTACACCTGCGCTCATATATAAGTATTTCCACCGAGTGGACGCGTCCTGCCCAGGTGCGGGGAACTAGATGCGGGGCTCCTCCACCTCTTATGGAGCTGCCCCAGGTTGGCCTCCTACTGGGGGCGCAATAGGCGAATTGCTCCGTAAATGCACTGGACGTACCATATTCCTGGAGTGGCCTGAGTACATACTGCATCAATTTAAAAGACCACCCAAAAATAAGGCATACTCTTGCTTCTTGGATCTGGGGTTGGTGGTGGCCACACGCCTCATCACGAGGCGCTGAAAGGCGAATGACCGCCAAGTGCGCAGGCGTGGATCTCTTCCCTTCAGGCCTGGGCCTGGGCTGAGTGGATGGCCATACGCAGGGAGGAAACGGTGGGCCTCCGGAGGGAGCCCATGGCGGAGCGATGGGAGGGTATGCTTGGTAACAATACAAAAAGGACTGTCAATGGTCTGTACAACTAATGGGGGCAAAGAAAAGAAAAATGTGACGGACTCTGTGTCTACCTGTAAGGTGTGTACAACAAAAAGGAAATGAATCCCATCAGCCCACCCATATGGCAGAGCTTCATCATCTGGGATAGAACCAAAGATGGTCCGGTTAAGGAGCCACACACCTGTTGGAATTATGTGCTTCTCCAAACCCAAGGAACCACCAGTGATGGATCGTACCAAAAATCAAAACAGTTTGAGATGGTGTGGGATATTAAATTGCAGTGAGAAAAGAATCAAAAAGTGAGATGTAAAATTCGCTACCATGATTTAAGGAAAAGTTTATTAGGGAAAAACATGGTGTCAAGATTAAAATGAGTGTGAGACAGTTTGAAATAATAACTGTCTGTTAAGGATGGTATTTGGTCAACATGTTTCAGCCATTGTAGGAAAGTTTAAGCCTACCCGGCTTTCGTCAGGACCTCTTGAACACTACTGCAATAAAGCTTGACCTAAGCTTAGTGAAAAAAGCAAAAATTAACACAAATTAATGATACAAAACATCCTACCGTACAATGGATTTTCCAGACTGGGGATGTCTGTTTCATTAAGTATTTAGGATTCTTTCCTAAAAAGGGAGATACACAACAACAAATAGGTAGAACACATACACACATTTTTACTGTTTTTGCGCCATATATTTCTTTATGCCAATAGGTCATTCTCCAAAACGATAGAGATATGTTTTTTTATTTATTTTTACTCACCCAAAAATGCTTGGGAGAAAGCCTCACCTCTTCCTGGCCACTGCTCAGGGTTGGAGGCCCGCTCTAATTTGTGAAAAAGAAAAGTGGGTGTCTGGTTAGATCACATCCATACTAATGATTCACTGGCACAAAGTGCCAAAAACCTAGGCATTGTTTCTGAATACATGACAGACAGCAAATGCAATGGCTGGCGTGAGAGTGAGACACAGTTAGTAACAGATCTCTGATTCTAACAGTATATCAATGTAAGAGTAGTAAAAAAGCTCTTCAAGGCTAGCTGGTAGCGAACCTAGTTCATTTAGTAACAATAATACATAAGGAGCTTATCAAACTCCGCTATATAATTGTAATCCAACAGCCTGTATGTTGATATCCAGAGCGCTCTCCTAAACGCTCTCCTAAGAATAAAAACGCTTCGCTGTATAAAGCTGGAAAATGAGCGCTCTCCTAAGTATAAAGCAGGAAAGCGATTCACTTTAGAGAGCTGCATGAGCTTGGCTTGCGTCGCTTCCTCACCTGTCCGTGTCCGCGATCTAACCAGACACCCACTATTCTATTTCACAAATTAGAGCGGGCCTCCAACCCTGAGCAGTGGCTAGGAAGAGGTGAGGCTTTCTCCCAAGCATTTTTGGGTGAGTAAAAATAAATAAAAAAACATATCTCTATCGTTTTGGAGAATGACCTATTGGCATAAAGAAATATATGGCGCAAAAACAGTAAAAATGTGTGTCTGTGTTCTACCTATTTGTTGTTGTGTATCTCCCTTTTTAGGAAAGAATCCTAAATACTTTATGAAACAGACATCCCCCGTCTGGAAAATCCATTGTACGGTAGGATGTTTTGTATCATTAATTTGTATAAATTTTTGCTTTTTTCACTAAGCTTAGGTCAAGCTTTATTGCAGTAGTGTTCAAGAGGTCCTGACGAAAGCCGGGTAGGCTTAAACTTTCCTACAATGGCTGAAACATGTTGACCAAATACCATCCTTAACAGACAGTTATTATTTCAAACTGTCTCACACTCATTTTAATCTTGACACCATGATTTTCCCTAATAAACTTTTCCTTAAATCATGGTAGCCAATTTTACATCTCACTTTTTGATTCTTTTCTCAATGCAATTTAATATCCCACACCATCTCAAACTGTTTTGATTTTTGGTACGATCCATCAGTGGTGGTTCCTTGGGTTTGGAGAAGCACATAATTCCAACAGGTGTGTGGCTCCTTAACCGGACCATCTTTGGTTCTATCCCAGATGATGAAGCTCTGCCATAAGGGTGGGCTGATGGGATTCATTTCCTTTTTGTTGTACAAGTAGTGTGGCTCACTGGTTAGAGGCGGCAGACCCGAGAGCAGAGGACAGCCCGGGACCAGGGTTCGATTCCCGGCGCGGCAGATTTCTGGACCAGGGTCAGCGGACTCGATAATTCTCTCGCCTCGGTGCCCACTCTGATCAGTGATCACACTCGGCAACTCTGGGCATTAGCTTGCCTCATCTTCACTAACGGCCCCACCAGACCGCTGGGGATGCCTGGTCTCTCCCTGGAGATACCCATTAAGGGACCATCTCTCAGGGAAGCCAGGAAGGGTTTCGCAGCGGTCGAAGCGCCTTGGGACCCTCCGGGTAAGTAGTGCGCTATATAAATGGCTATACATTTACATTACACATTTACACCTTACAGGTAGACACAGAGTCCGTCACATTTTTCTTTTCTTTGCCCCCATTAGTTGTACAGACCATTGACAGTCCTTTTTGTATTGTTATACTGTGAATAAGGGGTTTGTCTGTCCTTTGGTCTTTAAATAATTTTCCCCTTAGACCCTCCACCAACCTTGTTTTTGACGTTGATGAGGGTATGCTTGGTGCCTTGCAGCAGGATGGGAGGGCGGGGGGTGTAGGAGTGGTAGAGGATTGAGTGGTGTTGCCGGGAGAATGGGGTGTGCTGCGGGATGGGTTCCAGATTGTACATCTGCTTGCCTGGTATCCTTGTTTAAGTGGGGCACTTGGGCTCCTGGTGAGTAATAAAATTGTGATCAGGGGAAAAGAGCGTGTGCAGGGGGCTGTCCTTGGGGGGGGGACCAGTAGGCGTCGATGATTTTCCTGTAGCTGCCATTGTTTTCCTATATGTTCCTTGTGCTGTTTGGTTTCAACTGTTATACAAAAGTCAATCTTGTACGCACACATAGCGCCTGGAGGGTCCATTCTCACTCATGCTGATAAACAGAGACTTAGCGTGTGGACAATCTATGGACTTACTTTGGGGCGGGCCTTGACAGCGTGCGCCTGGACAGCGATGGGCGGGCAATCTCCCTCCTTACTGTGCATATAAAATGATGACCTTTGATTATCAGTTATAAAGTCTGTTGTAATGTGCCCGATATCCCATATTGCTGTGCCGCCAGCGAGAAAGTCCAATGCACTGTGATTATCTTTCCTGTATTGTTTCTTTAAAAACTAAGAAATTCTGCCAATAAACAGATTTGGCAAAAAAAAAAAATAATAAATAAATAAAAAAAAGAAGGGGAGCTGCTGCATTTGTTCCCCCACGAAATGGATCCAGGGTTCTTGTTCCCTTGTGAAGTTGATACAAATATCCGAATAAAGTGCAAAGCGGGAAATATGTGCTACAGTAGATAAATATCTGCAGTATGTCATTGTTAGAACTGGGGGTCTCTAGTTTGCAGAGGTAGGTACCACTGTCCAAATAAGGACCCTTTCTTCTAGTCAGGGTAAGGAGGAAACACGCTTCAGATAGCCCCTGCTCACCCCCTTGGTAGCTTGGCACAGGCAGTCAGGCTTATTGAAGGCAATGTGCAACGTATTTGCACCAACACTCACAGTAACTCAGTGAAAACACCAAAAACTGACTCCACAACCATTTAGAAAAATAAAGGTATTTATTCCAAACTACACAAAACCAAAACTACAAAAATCCAACATACACAGTTCAAGAATATGGTTTCAAAAGAGTTCTTAAGGTTGCGTTAAAATAATCCACAGTTGCGTCTCTTTTTAGCCAACAGTACCTTTAGATGCAACAAAAGTTCCAAGTGAAAGCTGTAGCATTGAAAAGCTAGCGATACGTCATTCCTGAGACCCTGGAAGGCGATGCGACAATCCCGCTGGACGCAGCGGGCGTGTTGCGGTGACTCCGGTCTGTATGGGGAGGGATGTGATACCTTGCGTGGATTCCGGTGCACAGGTTTCAGTAGAAGCGGCTCGCAAAAGGTACGATGCGACGATCTTCGTGGCGGCGATGATCTCCGGTGCAGCGACAATGCGCGGCTCAGCTTCGATCTTCTCCTGTGATGGCTCCGCGACGACTCTCGCAGCGACGTGATGCGGTCCGCAAGCAAGCGGTGCGACAATCTCACCCAGTGACGACAGGCTCTGCGACGATACTCGCAGCAATGGTAATCTTCCCACACCGGACTGGTGCGGCCCGCAAACGAAGCATGCGACGACTCTGGTAGCGGCAACAGGCACTGCGACGATCTCGGCCTTCGTAGTGGTGGGAATTTCCTTGCACTGATGGGGATGTGCTCCGCAAGCGAGCGATGCGATAAAACTTGCAGAAAGTTCCTTAAATCTTGGTTTCCAGCTTCCCAACACAGGTACGACTTCCAGAGGCACCACAACTGGCCAAAGCACTCTAGGAAGGACAGAACTCTCTCAGCAGAGTTCAGGGAAGCTGGGGGTGAAGTTCTTTTGTTCCTGGGAGCCAGCTCTTCTTCAGACCCTTGGAGATTCCTTCAAGCAAGGGGACACAGCACAAAGCAAATTTCCTTCCCCTCTCCTTGGCATCAAAGCAACTACAGGTCAGTACAGCAAAGCAACAGCAGGGCAGTCTTCTTTCTTCAGTCTTCCAGCTTTCTCCTTGGCAGAGGTTCCATCTTGATTCCAGGATTATCTAATTTTCTGTAGTCAGGGGTCCTGTACTTATACCCCTAAAAGTATTTGTTCCCTTAGTGCAGGAGGGCTCTGAGCTGGTCTGAACCGGTTCTGGGTGTTCCTTGAGCACTTTGTTTTCCTGGCCTCTCCTTTCCTTTCAGAGAGAGGGGCAGGGTCATCAGCCGCCCAGCAGGAGGTGGAGCCAGCATTGTGGAAGGCAGGCACAGCCGTATTCAGGCCCAGGTGCTACCCTCTCCCACCACTCTAGATGCAGATGGAGCTATTCAGCCCAGGGATGGCCCCCTTAGCCTCTAGGTGCCACCCAGCCCCTGCCACTCACAAACCAGACAATCAATTCACAAACAGGTCAATGCACACAGAAAGGTCAGACAAGAGAACAGCCACTTTCTAAAAGTGCTGTTCTCAAACACAGGATTTAAAAACAACCTTTCCTAAAAGATGTGTTATTAAATTCTGAGTTCATAGATAACAGACATTTATGTTCTACCTTGCTCCTATGGGAAGATATGCTGGTAGCCACTGTAGCCATCATTCCCCATGATAGCCTACGGGCAAGGTAGCCTTACAATAGTGAAAAACGAAAATGGCTGTCATTTACTACCAGAGCAGGTCACCTGCACTAGTACATGCTCTACCTTTCACATACACTGCACCCTGCCCAAGGGGGTACCTTGGGCCTTCCATAGGGGTGACCAATGTGTACAGAAAGGGAAGGGTTAGACCTGGTCAGTGGGGACACTGATCAGGAGGACATGGGAGTTCACAAACTGCACACACCATTTTAGGGCTACTCATGTGGGTGGCACAATCAGTGCTGCAGGCCCACTAGTAGCCTTTGTATCACCAGCCCTGGCACACTCAGTGCACTTTACTAGGGACTTCTTGGGGATAGGAATATTCCATTCATGGATAACCAATTACAATAACAATTTACACAGGGAGCACTTGCACTTTGACACTTATCAGCAGTGGCAAAGTGCCCAGAGCATCTAAACCAGCAAAAACGAAATCCAGCACAGCGTCAAAAATACAGGAGGCAGAGGCAAAAAGACAGGGGAAACCACCCCAAAGATGCCATGTCTAACAGTCATTAAAACTGGCCCTATCTTCATTCCCTTAACAACATTAATGTCAAAAACATGAATTGATTTACGAACAATAAGTGTTAAAAATGTTGCTGGTTCTGGTTCTGGTTCACACAATTGGGCCACCACTTGCGAGGTAGAACTATATACAGACCTCATTAATACTCTGAAAATTGGAGCGCAAGAATGCTCTTTATTGAGTGAAACAACATTCGAGGTTACTGGTGTAATATCCGGACAAGAAGAGATGTTAAGTGGGCCTCCGGAGTCTTGTAGTTGCTGGATGTCATTTCCTGCAATAGCAGGAGAGACAGTGTCTAGGGTTGGAGGTTGCTCTGGTGATCTTGCATGAGCTAACCTACCTAGAGATGACCGTTTAGATAAGATGGATCCTGCGATAAATGCTGTTCGATCAATTCAATTTCATGGGCCAGTAGAGACGATGCTCTAATAAGGAACTGGTCCAAAGACCCCACTATTGACCCACCAGTTGCAGATTTCCTCCCTTTCCCACCTCTACAAGTCATTGCGGTTTTGAAAGACAACTCAGCAACTACTCCTAAGTTCAAATAATGTCTTACGAGTGGCTAACCGCGAATCAATGAACAGTCCTGCAACCTATCATGAAAGCACCGACCTTGAAATGCACGTATTGTCAGAGGGGGGCCCCGTCCCGTCCTCTTTCGTGCTCAAACGGTCCCGCCCTTGGCCCGGGCATCCCCCGGCACTTCCCGCGCGCTTCCCGTGACGCGGGAGCCCTGCAGTCCTTATGAGCACCTCCTGGC
Source organism: Lissotriton vulgaris (assembly GCF_964263255.1). Lineage (NCBI taxonomy): Eukaryota > Metazoa > Chordata > Amphibia > Caudata > Salamandridae > Lissotriton > Lissotriton vulgaris. The sequence continues at coordinate 57,335 of NW_028254742.1, forward strand.
GCTTTCTCCCCGCACCGGCGTGAGCGCGACGTGAGCGCCACAAGTGCAGCTGGGCAGTGTAGTCCGGCAGCAGCGGCGATGGCGGCAGTATTCCAGGTCACTCCCTTGGGCCCCAACAGCAAAGCAGTAAAGGCAAGTGTCCGCAAGGCAGGGTTCCCGCTCCACCGGGGCCCTGCAGTCCTTATGAGCGCCTCCTGGCACTTTCTCCCGGCACCGGCGTGAGCGCGACGTGAGCGCCGCAAGTGCTGCCGGGCAGTGTAGTCTGGCCAGGCAGCAGCGGCGATGGCGGCAGTATTCCCGGGCACTCCCGTTGGCCCTAACAGCAAAGCAGCTGTTGCCTTCCTTGGGAGTTAGCTATTTAATCATGCTGTGTTCTTTCTGTATTTTTGTTCTGTGCATACTTTGAGCTGTGCAGGTGTTCAAGAGGGTCTTTGATTGAGAGCTCTGGCGCTGAAGCCAAAGCAAAGTGCCTCTCAGTGGGTTGGCCTCTCTGCAGAGCACACTGAACAATGATCATGTATTCCAGTTGTAATTGCAATTTTGTGAAAATGTGTATGAAGGGGGTGCACAGATGGCAAAATATTTACAGGGCAAAAGCTAAAGTAAATAAATTGCTTAAATGTGAGTGAGTGCAGTGTATGTTTGGAAGTGAGGGAGATGCAAGGAAGTACATTTAGGGGAGAGTGAAAAGAGGGTGCTGAAGAGGAAAGAGAGGTGGTTGAAGATGTGCACATGGATGAGATGTGCAGAGAAAAATAACATATATATATATATATATATATATATATATATATATATATATATATATATATATATATATATATATATATATATATATATATATATATATATATATATGTGTGTAACATAAAGCGCACATAACTGAAGGCCAAAACTCCTTCCACAGGCCTCAATACTATTGAAATTTCAGAATTGAACATTTTGAAGATTAATTATTTATAACAAATCCTTATTGTTACTCATTTATATTAAACAGCTGACAACCATTGACAAAGCCAATTGCACTGTCAGGTTTTAGGTGTAGGTTAATTGTGTTATATATCTGGATGCAATGGATGTATGTCGTTACAACACGATGTTTTACATCGCAGTACTTTACGACGCATGTTTTACAACGCAAGTCGTTACCACGACTTGCGTTGTTGGGGGCTGGATAGTGAATAGTTTAATTTACTATTCCAACTCCAGTCCCCGTGGATAGTAGGGAAGGAGTTGGATAGTAAATTAAACTATTTACTATCCTGGAGCACCCCCCAGCGCAATTCGTTGTTACAACTTGCGTTGTAAAAGTTGCGTCGTAAGGGAACTGCGGTGTAACATCCGCGTTGTAAAGGATGTTCCCCGGATGCAATCATATGTCAGAGAGAAACCAAAATAGCAGTCGGGTAGTATGCAATGGGAATCAGAGAAATATATTTTAGAGTGTCCCCACATTTTTCATCCCACTTAAAGACCTGTCTTCACATATTTCTATATGGCTGTTCGCAATCAGCAGCTATGTGTCCTTCCGCAAGCCTGGTTAGAGCATTTTATTTCAAAGATGATGGCCCATGCAGTGCAAGACACTGGGCAAGAACATACTTTAAAAGGCTGAAGTAATAGAGTTGTACAATTTACACTGTACAGCAACTGTTGAACATATTAATGCAGTAATAAATAAGGCAGTTTGTTATGAGCTTGATAATTCAAAACTATATATTCCCACTGCTTTATAAACCTTGCTTTATCACTAAATTAATATGAATTAAAATGCACCATTTGGCAATCTTTTTTCATTTTTTTTCGATGGAGGAGGATCCAGTCTGGACTCCACGTTTGTCCATTAAGCTAGCCTGCGTCGCCCACTACATAAAAGTCATACCAAACTTTTACGCTCACCCCTTTCAAATGTTACCAGCCTCCACTGAACCCATTACCACATCAGCTCATGCCCCACCCCTTATTTCTATAGAATTACATTGTTTGTTTCCTCCAAGCTACCTAGGTAGGTAGCTTGCCTTGTGCTCATCAGCTAGTCATCTTCTGCAGTCTTCGGTTCTTTCTCTATTTCTCTCTCACATGCACACACACACAGCCGCACACCCATGCACACACACACCGCCTCAGCCTCTCAGCTTTTTCCTGAGATTAGTAGCAGACATTAGAATTGGAATTTGAAATAAAAAATAATATGCGAAGTTCTGCTCTTGAACGGTTCTTTCAACAAAGCCCCTGAAAGATATTCCATACGCGATTATTCCAAGCCATTTTTGAAACATAACTTTTAATGTAACTTCTTTTTCTAACATCCGCACAACTGTGAAATCAAACAGGAAGCAGCATGTAGCAGCCTGAGTGCCTTTTACAGGTGTACCGCTGTGCACTGAAGTATGCCCTGAGCGCTACCTAACTGTCTTGTTAGTGGAGACGTGCATAGGCTGGTACCTGCTCTTAGAGGTGCCACTGCTGAGGTGCTGGAAAACTGACAGCTGGATTTAACAAGCGCGGCACGACAAGGCTGACTGGGGAGCTTTTCCCCTGTAATCTAATTCAAATGAGGGTCTACGTAGGTTTACCGAGTTAGTCACTGCCGTGCTTTTCAAGTAAGGCTCCGCTCCACCTTGCCAAAGTTTAAGAGTGAACAGTTCAGGCTTTTCTACCTTACCCTTTCTGGGAAGAGCTGAGTCTTTAAGCATTCAAAACTTCAAATGAATTATTTTCTCAGCAGACACTCCAAATCACCGTTGCTGTTTTGGGTGTTGTGGGTTTGACCTTCATGGTGAAGCCTCCTCTGACCCTGTAGAAAGTCTAATTCTGCGCAAGATGGCAGAGCAAGAGAGGGGCAAAGAGACATATTGCTATACAGCCTAAATAAGAGTCGGTGGTTCAATGGGAGAGAGGAGAGAGAGGTACACCCTGGTCTTCGGAGGTGCCTATCGAAGAGGCAGTCCTCTCCCTTTTGTAATGGATGTATATAGGGCACAAGAAGTGTTTGGACTAACCAAGTTAGGCAGTATGCAAGTGACATCATGGCACTGGGCATTGCGTCGCATCACAGGAAATGGCATTACAACTCATGACCTAACAGGAAGTGACATCACAAGAAGTGACATCAGATCTTAAGACCTCACACATGTGATTGAGTGCATTACAATATTTAACAAATGAGATTTTCCGTTGTGGTTGTGCCAAAAAAGTGACGCAACCCGGATGCAAAATCTGGGCCTCAATTTATACATTTATATTTTTTAAACTCTACCATAAAGAAACTTGCAACAGGAGAAACATGGCAGTAATTCTGTTCTGCTTAATTGGCAGCAAAGTCTGTCTTTTAAAATATTTTATGAGGTTAAGGCACCTACTGCAGAGATCTCTGTGTGCCCAGTAAATCTCAAGGATTAATAATAATGGTAAGATAACTGGAGGTTAACACATTTGCTGGAGAGATCTGTGTCTTGTCTAGTCCCAGATTTGAATCAAAGTAGCATAGAGGGTTAATAAATCTCCTGCAAAGCACATCATTTAAAATGTAGATGACAGAGTATTATTTCATGTAGATAGGTAAGTGGGTTACTGCTGTTAACACAGAGATCATTTGGTTACTTGCAGTTCATCAATTGTAATCCTTTTACTATAGAGAGCGAGCTATTAAGGACATATGACTCCTACACCTTGTAACCCTCACTGTCTCATGTAACACATCCTGTACATCGATTTACACATGTATATGATTTATTGTCATGTAATGTGTATGTGTTATGTAAAGCAGTATGACACCCTGCATTGGGATGAGTAGAGCTATAAAAGAAATAAAGAATATAGTGTTATTTAAATTGTTATCTGTGCAAATACTGGGACAGACCAACACATTTAATATTCTTATAGAGCATGCACATCTCTTATTTCCAGGGCCTGAACAAAGTCAAAAGCATGCCTCTCTTAAGTGCCTGTGAAGTGATAACAAGCTGTGTGCCTTTGTTTCCCCTTGTTGCATCTAGGTGTTAGGCTTCAGATAGCTCCCAGCCAGGATGCTCGAGGGAAAGGAGGACGGATGGCCCCTTAAATTCGGCCTTTGTTTTTGGCCCAGCTGAAATTTAAAATAGCAAAGCCACCTTTCGGACTGCAGCGTGCTGGAAGAAAAGCAGACACGTTCAGAAGCTACTGAATGTGTTCACAAATTCAGCATATTTCAGTGGGGCACAATTTCTTGACAGGGTAGACTTTATTCACCCTGTGAAAAGAGTTGGTAAACACCATCTACCTGTGTGTACCCCCGACTTGTGCCCTGGCCAACTGTATTGATTTGATGTTGGGACAATCAACATTACAGTCCGGCTGCACAAGAGGTGTGGTCGGAAAACCATAAGATTTCAATACAAAGCCAGACATTCCAGCTTAGGTGTGCTGTGAACCCCTGCACAAGCAGATACATACATCAGTGGAGAATGTGGCCCACCCGCTGATGATGAATCCTGGTGCTCTTCGAGTAAACAGCATTTGCTTCACCTTTTATGTGAGCAAATGATAAGGCTTGGTTAGCTCCACATCAAGAGTGCAACCGAACCGGTTAGTGAATGAACATTAATGAGCGCATAGTGAATGTACATGAATGAGCTGTTCTGCAAGTTGCACGTGTGCTGTAGCGACAGACTATATTAAAGACCACTTGCCTTGGAAAACCTCAAGTTTCTCACTTTGTATACGTAGGGAGGGAGAAAGACGACTAATGCAGTCTGTCTGAAAGGGGCGACATACAGTAGAATTAATGTATGAAGCACAAATGCATTTTTCATAAACCTTTTTAAGAGAAAACTCATGCCAGGTATAGACATGGTTTGTGCAAGTCTAATGTTGAGTCAGCCATTAATAGCTATAATTAACAAGAAACTTAGGGAGTTATTTAGAGGTTTGCAGATGTACGGACAGTGAGTTAGGCCACAAGCAGGCACTACCAAATTGAGGGATGGTCACGAAGCCAGAGTAACAGAGAAAAGGAGGCAAGAGAACGTAGAAAGATCCCAGGAGAAAGGTGAAAGAGGAACACAGAAGGGAGGATGGCAGTGAGAGTGGAAAACAAGCATTTGCAATGCAATAGGACTCGCATTAGGAAAGTTTGATCTATTGGTATTGCAAATGACAAATATTTTATTTATGTGTTGGTTTTACAATGCCAATATTTTTAACTTTCGCAAACGTGACACCTATAGCATTTGTAATGCAATAAGTGTTGTATTTACATGACTTAAATGTATTAATGTTACAAATAACAATGTCTCTTATTTTTTTCAATAATTAATACTTAAATAAAAGTTATTGTAATTTATAATGGCAATAGCTTAACTTTTTTTAAATAACTTTTGGGAAGATTATGTTCATTGTATTTTATTATGATGAAAATCCAAGAACAGCAGTGAAATATTAACATCTTTTTGTGACATTTGTAATAAAGCCTGAAACATTGAGAGAACATATTATAACCAGTTGTTGTTGAATGGTTGCACAGAGTGATGCTGTGGCGTTCAGTGGTGCTGAGTGATGCTGTGGCCTTCAGTGGTACTGAGTGATGCTGTGGCCTTCAGTGGTGCTGAGTGATGCTGTGGCGTTCAGTGGTGCTGAATGATGCTGTGGCATTCAGTGGTGATGTGGCGTTGAGTGGTGCTGGGTGATGCTGTTGCATTGAGTGCTGCTGTGGCATTGAGTGATGCTGTGGCATTGAGTGATGCTGTGGCCTTGAGTAATGCTGTGACGTTGAGTGATGCTGTGACGTTGAGTGATGCTGTGGCGTGTGCTGCTGTGGCATTGAGTGGTGCTGTGGTGTTGTGGGGTGCTGTGGCATTGAGGGGTGCTGTGGCATTGAGGGGTGCCGTGGCATTCAGTGGTGCTGAGTGATTCTGTGGCACTGAGTGATGCTGTGACGTTGAGTGGTGCTGTGGCGTTGAGTGGTGCAGTGGCGTTGAGTTGTACTGTGGTGTTGAGTGGTGCTGTGGTGTTGAGTGGTGCTGTGGCATTGAGTGGTGCTGTGGCATTGAGTGGTGCTGTGGTGTTGAGTGGTGCTGAGTGATGCTGTGTCGTTGAGAGATGCTGTAGTATTGAGTAATGCTGTTGCGTTGAGTGATGCTGTGCGCTGAGTGGTGCTGTGGCATTGAGTGGTGCTGTGGCATTGAGGGGTGCTGTGGCATTCAGTGGTGCTGAATGATTCTGTGGTGCTGTGGTGTTGAGTGGTGCTGTGGTGTAGAGTGGTGCTGTGGTGTAGAGTGGTGCTTTGGCATTGAGTGGTGCTGTGGCGTTGAGTGGTGCTTTGGCGTTGAGTGGTGCTGAGTGATGCTGTGGCGTTGAGTGATGCTGTGGCGTTGAGTAATGCTGTGGCGTTGAGTGATGCTGTGGCATTGAGGGATGCTGTGCACTGAGTGGTGCTGTGGAGTTGAGTGGTGTCGTGGCATTGAGTGGTGCTGTGGCGTTGAGGTGTGCCACACCAGCAATTCTACCAGCATAGAGCAGCAAGATTAATGCAATACAAACCAACAGAAATAACAAAATCTACCCTACAGATTCAGATACACCACCAAGCAGGCTTGCAAACGGAACCCTGAGCGTGTTCAGGTTAAGTACCGGCTTCGAGACCAGAAACGTGCACATGCTACGTTCGGCGGACATCCGCTAAATGCTGTTCTCGCTTGACTAGCTAAGTTAATGGACACAGCGGGGGAGCCCTGCGTTGTCCGGAGAAGTAAATCGAGCTGCCTTTGAAGTGCGGCTCGGCCCTGAGGAGGCATAAAAGGTTGTTTGTAGTAAATAAAAGCCTCGCAGATATTGTAGCCCAAACCTGAATTGCTGTCCAGTTAAGCGGAGCTCATGAGGAATGTGAATGAGTACTACGTAAAGTAAACTGCAAATGACATTTCGCAAATAACAATTCGCAAGAATGAATGTTTATGCGCTCTGGTGACTCGAGAACATACATTTACACATAAAATGTATGATGAGTTCATTATGGCTGCAGATGAAGCTCGCGTACGTCGTAAAACAATGAGGTAACATGAGGAAATTTTGAAGTGCAGCTCGGCCGTGAGGAGACATACAAGGTTGATTAAAAACGAACGTTAGCAAAAAAAGCGCACAGAATGCTCGGAAAAAGATTGTGTGAAACGCACAGTAGTTGGATACGAAGCTATAATGAAATTTCCGCTGAGGTGCGCGAGGAGTGGACGTCGAACATGAAATGCAACCTTCCAAGCTTCCATCACTCACAACAGAAAGCGCTACTCCAGAAAGCAAATTCAGCAACTCTTCAGAACAAGATGGTGCTAAACAGGTTAACTCGGGATTAGGGAGGGACCGGGCTCAAGTGTTGAGAAAGGGCTGATAGGGTTGAAGGTTAACTGTGAAGCGTATTTTACATTGAAAGGTAAACAAAAAAAACTCTTATCCTCGGAAGCATCTGGTGAGTCAGGGGGCGGGTGAGCGGGAGGCATTCCTTTGTAGTCTGGTGGGGGGGAATGCGAGGCACAAATGGTGTAATGGTTGTGTGATGGGGGGCATGGGAGCGAGCGAGTGGGGGGAGCGAGCGAGTGGGAGGGAATGAGGCATTCCATTGAAGTCTGGGGCGAGGCTGATAGGTTTGACGTACAGACGCATCACATGAACTGCAGGTAATCCGCGCTTGTTCAAAGAGTTTGTTTCAACTCCTATAGATCTCGACATCTGCAATGCACAAGCGCATTGGCAGAGGTCGAGGCCTAAAAAGAAAGGAGAATAGCAAGTAGGGAGGAAGGGCAATAGTGGAAACCAGAGATAAGAAAAGGAGGGCAGGCCTGGAGGCAATATAGAACAGAGGAAGATATAAATGAGAACAAATTATGGAAGTGGTAGAGGAGAATTAGGAAATGGAAAAAGGAAGAGCACAGACAGGGACCAAAATAGGTTAAGGAAGACAGGAAAGATAGAAAATGGAAAGAAAGAGATGGTAAGGGAAAGGATGGAAGGAGATGTGGAAAATGCATTGAGGAATATGGGAGATTTGAGTGTACAGAGAAGGGAGGGATGAAATAGGGAAGTTGCGGCAACAATGATCTTCGCAAGGTACACCACATATCGAGCAGCAGCAGAACAAGTCCTCCAGATATACGGCGATGGTGCCAGACAGCACGCAGTTGGCCCGGTATACAGTTTTATTCATGCAGTTCACCCTATTAACCACACTGGGAGAACTCTCTTACCTTGAGTCAGTGCCAGTTGCACTCACAAAATGTAATGTAAGAGTACTTATATAGCATACTGTTACTTCAAGGAGTGCCCTGGCGCTCTGCACCTCTATTGCCACTGCTCATTATGATCAAGACTATTAATCCTGATTAAGGAGCTTCGTTTTCAGTTTCTTCCTAAACTGGGAGGTGGCTGTAATGACCCAGAGCTCAAGAGGCAATTTGTTCCATGCTAATGGTCCTAACAACAAAAAGGACCTGCCTCCAGCCCTAAAGTACCAAGTCCTAGGGGCTTCATTTATGAGAAATGACGCATCGCTGCGTGAAAGCAGCGATGCGTCACTTCTCAGTGCGCACTCCTTGCGACATTCCTGATGCGTCATATTTAATGTATGACGCATCATGTCGCAAGGAGTTACAGATACTTCAATATTTCTGACGTATCTGTAAGCGCAAAAGTGACACATTGCCGGAGTGTGTCACAAAAGTGACACAACTCCAGCAATGTGTCCTTTCACATGGGGCAAGACCCATGTGAAATGGCCTGCGTCAGTATTACGCCTGCTGTGAGGCAGGCGCAAGATTTTGACGCAACGGCGTGCTAAAAGTGACGCAGTGAAATCTCATAGATTTCACTGCGTCACTTCTACGACCCTTCCTTATGTCAATACGCCCCCCTTGCATACATTATACCTGGCGCAGGTATAATGTGGCGTAGGGGTTTACAAAGTGACGCATCTACCTAGATGCATCACTTTGTAAATATGGCTCAACAAGGCGCATTTTTTACGCCACTGGTGCGTCACAAAAAGTGACGCACCGGCGGCGTAAAAGTGACGCAAGGGCTCATAAATGAGGCCCCAGGAATTTTGGCCAAAAATGCATTGGCTGAACGAAGGCCAGGGCCATCTTAACAGCATAATAGTCCCCGAACAAAGTAGTGCACTGGGCCCTGCCTACACAATCACTCACAGGAATAAAAATGTTTAACTGAAAATTAGTGTTAAATTCTGGTCTGCATGGAGCCCCTATGCTCGTGTGGCCCCTGGGTAACTGCCCAGTATGCCTGTGCATTAAGACACAACTGACAAAGACACTTAGACGTAGCATAGAAGCTAATCCTTGCCCTGAGGTAGCCTGCACCAGTCTGATGGAGGTCCCTATGCACCAGTACAAGTCTTTCAAAAAGAATCTTCTTCTTTATAGAGAGCCCGTGCAGCGCTCGCATATGTGGGGACATATGTGCTCTCAAAGGCCAACCCAAAAGGGTACGGGAGGAATTTAATATTTTATAGGGATAAGGCCTCTGCTGCAGAGATCTTTGTGCACCCAGTAAATCTCAAGAAATAATAATAATGTTAAGATAACACTGGAGGTTAACACCTTTGCTGGAGAGATCTATGTTTTGTTTAGTCCCAGATTTGAATCAAGTAGCATAGTGAGTTAAAATGTCTCCTGCAAAGCACATCATGTGATATGCTGATTACATTGTATTATTTTATGTAGATAGGTAAGTGAGTTACTTCTTTTAACACAGAGATCATTTGGTTACTTGCAGTACATCAATTGTCATCATTTAACATAACATAGTTAGCAATTCAGGAGCTAAGCAGACTGACCTTTTCTCCAGCAAGATTTGCAAACTTTAGGACATAGACCCTGCCTCTGATGTATTGACTGTTATGAACTACCCAGTCCTCGACCTACAGTTGCTCTTGAAGTACTCTCTGGAGCCCTCCTTTCTTTGGTCAACCAAGCAACTTGAAAGAGGAACAAAGTAGGATTGTTTGGATCCCTCTGTTATACTAATTTTCTAGGCAGGGATGTAGACCCACTGCCTCAGGTCCTGGGATGGTACTTTCTCATTTTTGGCTGTAGTGAAGGCACAGCCATTGGGCACAGCAATGGATTTCAGAAGGCAGTAATGATGTTGGCTCCAATCAGGAGTATTGTATAAAACATGAACAAAACGAGTTGTCTAGCCTCTGCACGTGGCTATCCTCCGCCTTCCTGAAATAGTAATCAGGGAGCGACATGAGGGGACAGGTCCTGTCTAGAAACGTCCTCACTCGTAATAAGAGAATCTTCTGTCTCACGCCCTCTTCCATACCATTCACCAATGGAAGTGCTCAGGAAAAACTAATCAGCAATCTCTTGCACAGAGGTCATAGAATTTCTTAGAGCAACCCTATTTCTGTCTTCCCTTACTTCAATGCCCGATTCTCCACCCTTGAGCTTCTAGAATCCAGGCAATATACTTACACTGTCTTGGGAAACGGATTCCATCCTTCAAGCTACAACATGACTAAAAAAACATTCATAAGGCAAATAGATCTCGCATAGGCAAGACTTATTGGCTTTGCCAATGCTTGATTTCTAACCTGATGCAAGGAATCCTAAGAAGCAAAACAGAGAAGGAGTTGGTGGGATGAGGAAGGTGGATGTGGTGCCACGGCCAGAGCTGCCGACTTCGGTACTGGGAACCAAATTCGAGTCTCAGCATTCAGCAAAACAGCTTATGATTCTGGGCACAACTCTTAATATTCCCATGCCTTATGTTCTTTATGGAAGAGAATACGCTGTGGACACCAGATGTGCCTCGTGTGTGGTCTTTAGTGATCAAGGAGATATTCCACCTTATTATCTGAATTCCTTCCTGAAAGAACACTGACACATCTTCAGAACAAAGTGTCTTTTGGTTAATCAAAGACTATTAAGATTAGAATAGCAAATTGCTTTCTTTTCGATGTATTAGTTAAAATATACAGGTTCTACGTTCAGTTAAATAAGTGCAAGCTAAAACATGTTTAATATATAATAAAACTTGCAATGGAATGTTTAATTTAATTTAAAAAACCGAATGCATACCCAAAACTATGCAATCAGAGAATGATGGTGTAATAACTATGCAAATTTTGTTATAAAGCTGAAAAGTAACAACCATAAAGATGATATTTTCTGGTCATAGTGCTCCAGGAAGTCAACGGAAATACACCCCAAGATTTAAAGTAAACATTTTCACACAATTATATAAGCGAAGGCGAAACCTTCTAAGCTGTAACAGATAGCTCTGCTCTTTGGCAATTCAATCTACTGTTCCTTCCTGGGCTCAGTAACAATGGCCTCACGAAACGTGACGAAGCCCCCCTGCAAAGTACAGCGAGGGGGGCCCAGTCAGGAGCTCTAAGGCAAGGAGCCTGCCACCTGTGTACAGTGCTGCAGGGGGCCCCGCACCGCAGGGGAGCTAATGTTACTCCACTGTCTAGGCACATGATGGTGATTAGTGTCTGGGAAATCCTACCGTCTGCGTGCTTCCTGTGAAACCAACGTCATCAGCAGCAGCCAGTTCCTGCCCTGTGTCGTTTCTTCTGCACTTTGGCACCTTCTAAACTTAACTTTTCTTCTTTTACAAGCTGAGTCCAACACTTCTAAGAATCCGCACACACGTCTCAGCCACCCTCAATTCCTCTACCATCTAAAATCACCTCCGACAACCGCTTAAAACCTCTATCTTCGGAGCAATGTTGCCACTGCTGCTGCGGTACAGCACACACACATAGGTGGTGGACAGATAGCAATTATTTGTCCATCACAAGTAGGTAGAGTGAGCTGCAAATCAGTAGCATCCAGTTTCACCCATTGTTCTGTAGAAAAAACGTCTCTAAAGAGCAACAGCAGCTATAAAATACCCTCAATGCCCAGCTAGTCCGTAGGCACTGCCAGGTGACCTGTCCTGCTGTGCCCTGGCCTGCTTTCTCCAATCCTATCCATATAATGGAAAAAGGGTCCCACTGATAAAACGATCTTCCACCGGGGATTATCACAACTCTGTTGGCTACCCATGAATTTTGAGATATAGCTAGAGGCATGTGTGACCTCAAAATATTTTCTAAAGGATGAATCCAGCTGGTAGGTAAGTGTGAGACCTTACACCTGTGATGTCCTCTGCATGTGATTCTAACCTAGAATCACATGCATATTAGTAGAATATGGAATTATATGATGTGGTAGGTTTGATTTCTGTTTGCCCTTAAAGATTCTTTATCAGTTGCCTTTGGCTGGGTAATGATGTGGTGCATGTCAATAAACCTACCTTCTCATTCACACCCTGATGTGTTGAGGTGTAATTTGGAATTCCACACTGGTGACGAGGAGTCCAGTGCTATTTGATACACTTCAACATGGAGTTTGAGGAATAAGAGAAGAATGGTTAGCTCTTTGAGTCAAGAAATTGCTTTGTAAATGGCAAAATTCATTTACCCCCAACTTGACATGCAGCGATCCGAGTTGGCAGGTGTGTAATCAGGAGCAGTTCAGAAGGCGGCGGAATGGAGCTAGGGGCATATTACCAAGCAATAGCGATAATTATCGCTATTGCTTGGTTAGAGACAAAACTTTACCGCTAAGCTGCGGCGATTTTTATCGCAAATAAACCTTGGTATTACCAAGGTTTATCGCAAATGCGATAAAAAATCGGCCGCAATGCATGAATATCGCTGAAAAGTCAGCGATATTCATGCATTTCCGAGCTAATGCTCTTAGCCATGTTATCCACCTCTCATTGGATAACATGGCTAAGAACTGCCCAGGGCAGGTGTTAGCTTTTGGAGATATTCGCGCTTAGCGCGAATATCTCCAAAAGTTGGTAATAGCAGATAGCAATGTTAGCGACTGTTTCCAGTCGCTAACATCTTGGCACGCCCACTTTGCATGTCATTAGTGATAAATATCACTGACATGCAAAGTGGGGCCCAAGATGGTCGCTATCTCCTACTAGCTGTCGCTAACTAGTGTTAGCGACAGCTAGGTAATAGGGAGATAATTTTATCTCCGCTTTCTTGGCTTTTAAAGCCAAAAAAGCTGAGTGTTTGCCCCTCGTTCGCAAAGGTCAGTGAGGTTTTGACGCGTCGGATGAGGTGAGGCCGGAACATGTCGAAGTTTGCCAGTGACGTCGGCTGAGGTGAGGCCTGTGAGCTTTGTAGTTTGTTGGTGACTCTGAGTAGTCCAGTGTATGTCAGCTGAAACTCATTTGCATTTCAGCTGCATTGATATTACAAGCTTTCCACACTGTTGAATATTGCTAAGTCGGTTTCCCTGAAATTGTGCCGTCTGACTTTGGAAAGTGTGGGGCGTGTTTGAAGCGCAAGCTCCATCGCATGCAAATATTTTGTGCGTAAAACAAGGCGAGTTCCCCATCGAAAATTGATGCATACCACACAAGAACGGTCATCTAGGATGTATGATTTTCAGTTTTTATGCACGTCGTCTAGCATCTTGCCTGTTACTGATATTTCAGTGATAGGTACACCAAATTTTGCAATGTGTTACCAACGCATCTTTGCCTGTTATTAGTATGTCGGTGACAGGTACACCAGATTATTATTAACTACTTTATCTTCGAATTCAGCCTGTTTCCAGTGACAGGCACACCATTTTGCTGTGAGTGGATTTTGACAGCCACACCGTTTGGTGGATTAGGATGCATGGATTGTATTTAGATTATATTTAGTGACAGACCTACTTCATTACGGACACAAAATGCCAACCCTATTATCAGTGACAGACACACTTCTTTGCTGTTGTTTTCAGTACAGGCACACTTCATTGATGTTCTGTGGAGGAGTTTTGACTCTCATGTTAGCCAATCAGTGACAGGCACACTTGGTTCCATTGTTAATGATTTTGTTATCCTTATTTGTGTGTGGATTTACATTGTGGGGCTTCGTAGTCAGGGGTGGCTCTAGGCTCATGGCAAAACTGGGCAGGGAGCGTATGTAGGGGGCCCCAGAAGAGGGGGTTCCGGGCGGGGTGGAGCCCCCCAGAGCTCACAAAGGTGTTTTAATAAAACGTCCAGATAAGGGGTTAGATGACCAGTACATGCGGCTGCTCCCACCCTTCCGAATTCATCTCAGAACGATAAAATTAAGGAGGAGGAGGGTATATTGTGACACAAGGTGTGAGGTACTGGCACAGACGACTGCAGTGCCAGGGCCATGACAGGGGCCCCGGACCCAAAGCCCCACACAGAGAAAGAATCGGTGGCCTCTTTGCCCGGAAACATCCGTGCCAGGGGGCACCACGAGTGTCATTCTGCTCATGGATATGATCATTTTTTTGTTCTTGTTTTTGGTCGTCAGCGCCTGTTTTACCTAGTGCATCAGCAGTACTCTGGCCGGAGGATTCTCCATCTTTAGGTTTCCCTTCGGTGATAAAGTTCAGGATTGCTCCTTCCTGTGATGCTACGAAACCCTGCTGAGCCGCCTTTCTCTTTCTTTTAAACTAACCAGATTTGTGTACTCGAATTCTCTTCATTTTGCTTGCAGTGTTATATACGCCTGTACTAGTGGGCAAGCAGTGGGTAGGGAAAAAAAGAAGCCAATTAGGAACCAGGAGGAACGCAGGAGCGGAGGCCAGTGAAGAAGGGGGGGGAGGCAGGGTGTTTGGAAGTGGAACAGAGCCAGAGGCCGCCAAATCCCTGCCAGTGGCTGCCACGCATATATGTATCCATCCTCAGAGGATTATTATATTAAGGCTATATATTGGCGGCCCCTGGGGTTTGGCGGCCCTGTTCAGGTGCTCAGCTTGCACATGCCTAAGGCCGCCCCTGTCATAGTTCATTTTAAAATTGCAAAATGTAACACCACCACCGTTCTTTTTAAGCAGCCCAGGAGAACCCCTGATACAGTGGAGCAAATGGAAGAAGATGTTCAACCATTATGCAAGAGTATGTGGTCCAGTGTTAAGTGCGGAAAGTAAGCATGCTTTGTGGATGCATTGTTTAGGAGGAGAGGGACAGGAGATTTTGGAAAATCTACCACAGTTAGATGTAGAAGAACAAAGAAACTTGAATGAATATGAAATTTGTTTACTGAAAATAGATAGACACTTTCATCCAAGGGTGAAAATTATTATGGGGAGATATTATTTTGGAAAAAGGTAACATGCTAAAGATGAGACGGTCTTTAAAAGCTGGTGGCTACACAAAAGATTCGGGCAACTTTAGAAGAAAGAATTCGTGCTCAGTTTGCTCTAAGATGTGGAAAAGACAAAATAAGGGAAAACTTATGGTTGAAGGATGAGGCACCTTTGGACGAGGTGATATTGGTGGCTAAAGGGGTAGAACACATGCTCAAGTGTCTCTCAGAATTTAGTTAGACAAAGATAAAAACGAAACAGCTTCTGGGATGTTGGAGGAGGTGATGTGCGAAGTAGAAAAGAAGAATGTGCTTAAAGAGAAAGATATTAGCAAAACATTTATGGGGGAATGTTTAAGGTGTAGTAGAAGTGGTCACAAAGTCAATGCAAGTGAATTTCCGGCTTTAGGAATATATTGTAATGGTTGTTGCAAGAAAGGCCATTTCTTCAAATGCTGCAGAAATAAGACAAAGAGGAATGTGAGATAAGAAGTGAAGGAAGTTTCACAAGTGATTGTATTCCAAATAGATAAATTAAACGACAAATAAGAACATCCTAGCGAGAAAGTGGTGATAAATGGGGTGAAAGTTTTGATGAGATTTGATTCTTGTTCACGTTTGACGATTATATCAAGAAGTACTTATGAAACATTCTTGGAAGAAAAGAACATTTGCATGCTATGGATGTGATCTAGGGTGTTATGGGGGTCAGCCTATTAAGACGCTGGTCTATTTTAAGGCATGCTTAAAGATGGGAAGAAAATACTTGTTAGGTGCCGCTCGAGATTGATTCGGGACTTTGGACTTCTTCTACTGAGCCTGCGGAGTGCGTGGAGTTCCCTGCTCTTTGAAGACCCAGTCACTGCTGTGTAAGCCTGAGCTGCGTGGCTGCAGAGGAGAGAGGAGCGGAGACCGGGACTGCGAGGACCAGCATTCCGTTGAAGACCTACAGCTGGTTCCTCTTCCCGGCCATGCCGCGCCCCCTCTCAGTGCCACGCCCCCTCTTACTGCCATAATACCTCTCGCGGCCCCCGCTTTGCGGGAGCCGCTCGAGATTGATTCGGGACTTTGGACTTCTTCTACTGAGCCTGCGGAGTGCGTGGAGGTCCCTGCTCCTTGGGGACCCAGTCTCTGCTGTGTAAGCCGGAGCTGCGTGGCTGCAGAGGAGAGAGGAGCGGAGACTGGGACTGCGAGGACCAGCATTCCGTTGAAGACCTACAGCTGGTTCCTCTTCCCGGCCGTGCTGCGCCCCCTCTCAGTGCCACGCCCCCTTACACATATAAGTTTGACTTGCTAACGCGCATCGCGGGACGTAGCCCGGGGCTAAGCCCGGGCAAAGGGCGGGCCGTCTAAGGCCGTCAAAGGTCGATAAAGGATGGAACGGGCCAGTCCTCTAACATTTGCTCTCCGGTAAGAATCCTATCTCCCTACTAATACCCATAGGACATCAGTGACCTATTAACCAGCAAGCGCTCCTCTCTAGGACTAATTGGGAAAGCATGTTCACCTGAGGTGATAGCTTTAGAATCTTTGAGTGTCACTGCCCCCCCTCTCCCCCACTGATATTACTTCTCTCACTCTCCCAGGGGCTGTAGGGGATGAGGGAAACAACAGGACTAACATTCATGATGTGACGTCCCCCTCTAATTTCTTAGTCAGCCCCAATACATCAAGATTATCCAGTTCACCCAAACTACCTGTATCCTCTCCAGTAATTTCAGAACAAGTAGAGAATCAATCAAAAAAAAGAAAGAGACGAGCCTCTCTCTCAACTTCAAGCCCGGCTATCATTTTGGACCCAACGCCCCCACTTACACGGTCTCCTAAGTTAAATAACCCACCTATAATGATTAACACATTAGGGTCACTTCCTGACCAAAATTTGGAGAGTGAACTTCTCTCTAAAATAGAGGTCATTGTGAAGTCACTTCTACTTCCTCTCTTGGAGAGAACTAGACTAATAAGCACACACCTAGATAAACTGGGTAAGCAAATAGAAGGGAACACCTTGGCCCTAACGAAACTGTCAACGTCACAGCCTAAAAATTCTATTACAAACTCTGTTGCCCCCACTGGCCCACTACCAGAACAACCATCTACCAGTGGTGTACCTCCGAAACCTGGTACTATGCAGGGGGAAAAAGCATTGGCAAAATCATCAAAAGAAATAACCAATAAAGAAAAACCTAAACCCCCTGTAAATAACCAAGTAAAAATTTAATTATTCGATCTGACAGGGGAAAAAAGGAAGGAGAGAAGCATGTAGTAGAAACGTACCTCCCTCCCGCGAAGAATAGCCCACCCATGAAAAATAGACCAGATAGGGAGAAGGGAGAACAGTTATCTCAGCGCCCAAAAAGACCAACATCTAGGACAGTGGATCTACCCCCGGAATCGGCCCCATATACAATCATTATGACCGGGGTGCCGGAATTAGCAGAGGGGGTTAGAGAGAACTACCATGCCCTAAAAAATAAAACTATCTATTGGCTGAAGCAAAACAGACCCCTCCCCGCACATGTAAATGGGGACATTTTAACAGTAAGGCGTGCAGTCTGGGTGGGATCAAGACCAAAAGATAAGAGGGGGGACGTAATAATCATAAATTTTAAGGACCATAGAGCGGTGAGGTGTATTGGCGACTGGTATGAGGCAATAGGGGGGGAAAACATTTCCACACACTATGTTAGTTATTTTTATCCACGAGAACTGATAACACACCCAAAACAGAACCCAGCGAAAAGGTTTTACCCAGATTGGAGAGAAGTAGGTTATCAACCTTCTCATAAAAAAATTCTTAACCAACCTTTTCAACCAGTATATCCACAGCCACAGTGGGGGAATCAGAACAACAATTATCAATCATTCCCAGAATTTTATATACCCACTTTTAATCCTTTTTCAATGCTGTTTGGGCTGGATGAAGTAGATTGACTCGACAGGGAACAACCCTCTCTAGTAAAATATACTTTGGCAGAATCCACCAGCTTGCAGGGTGATACCATTTTGAAAGGTTCTGCAGAAAGATACAAACCAGAAGGTGAAAACCAGTTGGCCCTACCGAATGTGATACCCGCGAGGGGGGGGCGGGAGGGGGGGGGGATTTTATCCTGGGGAACACACCTAGCAGTACACCCGATTTAATAAGTGAGGAACGGCAGTTGGTTTTGGGAACCACCTGTATTAAATAAGGATAGTAGCACGAATGAAAGACCAGACCCTGGTAGGAAAGCATTAAAAATACAAATTATGTTCTGGAATATTGCGGGCCTCCGTACAAAAATTATGGATGGAAGTGCTTTAGAATTTGCCAAAGACTATCAAGTGTTAGCCCTCCAGGAGACCTGGCTTACTACAGAAATGCATCTGACTGGGTATAAAATGTATTTTTCCCCAGCTATTGCAGGTGCCTATGGTAGGGCAAAGGGTGGGTTGATAACTTACATAGCGAACACCATACCAGGGTTAGAAATTACTGCGCTTAGTTTAGAACACAATTACCAGATATTGAGATTGTCCTTCCAGATAAAGCGGGTTTTTCTTCTTGTTAACATGTATGACAATCTAGTAGAAAGCGAGAGAGTAAAAACACTTGGGGCTCTCCGTAAGAAACTCCTTACCTGGACAAAACAAACACAAGGCCTAGAACCCCCAAGCATTGTGTGGGGTGGCAATTTCAATCACCACCCCTGTGAAAGGAATAACAGTAACATTTGCGGCATGGGGTATGAAACAGATGACCAAATAACCCACTTCAGCCACTCAGTGGTGGGAGATTTCTTAAATGAAACTCTATCTAATCTGGACCTGGTAATACTAAACGAAATAAAACCCCCCTGTGGGAAATTGGACCCAACCTATCTCGGAAGGGGTAGTGAATCAACAATTGATTACATATTGACCACAGCGACCCTTGGAAACAAGGCCCAGAGTTTTAAAGTGATAATAAATACCCTAAGTGATCATGCCGCTCTAGCCTTTGACTTATTTATAGATCAGGGGCACCTATCAGCACAAACTTTAATGACCACCCTCGCCCAGAATAACATACACTTAAAAAAAACTAATGGTTATACCCTAGGATGGGGGAAGATAGACCCTGTAGAATTAACAAATAAGGTAGTAACTGCGGCATACCCGGCAATACTGAAGTGTCTAGACACTGACATACAAGAAGAGGGAGTCCTAGATCATTTTAAGGTGATTCTGGAAAAGGTAAACGAATGCCTGACAAGGAAGCAAAAAGGGAATACGGTAGGGAAAAAAGGATGGTTTAGCCACAACTGCTCAGTGGCCCATAAAACTTTAAAAAGAGCACTAACAAAAACTATCAGAGACCAAGAGGAGGTTAGGACCCTGAGAAAGGCATACAGGTTGGCATGTAAAGTTAGAAAGGAGGAATTAAAGAAAGCCTTATGGAACCAACTTCATGAGAGCTCACTAAGTAGAAACAGCTAACTATTCTGGAAGGTGGTGAAAGCACCTTTTCTGACAGACACAAAGGACCATCCAAAAGTAGAAGTCGCTATTGAGGGACCAACCTGGGTAAACCATTTTTCAAAAGTTTTCGGTAAACCTCCAGAAGTAGTTTTAACCGAGGGAAATAACAGGGAAAATCAGGGTAACCCATTTCCAATTGCACTAGAAGTAGAACTTTACGAAGTAATAAACTCAGTCAAAGCGAGTAAAAGCGGAAAAGCCCCTGGCCCAGACGGGGTACCAGTTGACTTCTTTAAATTCAAATTAGATCTGTGGGCCCCAATTATAAAGAGGGTGTTTGACGCTACAATGAAGTGTGGGCTACTTACATCTTGGACCCAATCAATTTTGGTACCCATATTTAAGAAGGGAAACAGAGAGGAGGTGTCCTGTTACCGCCCGATCTCGCTCCTGGATTCGCTGGGGAAAGTACTGGCAGAGTGGTTCTCCAGCATTTACAGGAGTGGGCGGACGATACCGGGACCCTTTCAGACATCCAGTTTGGTTTCCGAGAGGGCTTCGGGACAACAGAACAAGCCCTGAACCTGGCCCTGATGATGGGAAAGTACGTGTCGGCTAAGCGGGAAAAGCTGTACATGGTTTATGTCGACCTTTCCGCAGCTTTCGACTGCGTCTCTCATGCAAAATTGTGGTTAGTTCTGACCGATATGGGAATAGATCCAGTCCTGGTAACCTTCCTTAGAGAACTATACTCCAATGCTTCCTCCAGGGTACGTTTTGGAGTGCGGGGTGAATTGTCAGAGTCATTCACAGTGGAGCGCGGCATCAGGCAGGGATGTGTGCTGGCCCCCTTTCTCTTCTCCCTTTATACTAACGGTCTTGAGGTATAGATGTTGAAGGGGGGCCTGGATCTGCCCCGAGTGAAAGATCGCCTGGTGCCCGCGCTCCTATACGCAGACGATGCAGTGATATTAGCACGCACCCCACGGGAGCTACGGAAAGCACTGGACAGGTATGCAAAATTCATGGGCAATTTAGATCTCCACATAAATATAAAAAAGACATATGTTATGGTGGCAGGCCAAGTAAAGAAACATGGGAAGAGTATTCTTCTCGACAATGAAAAAATAGAACCAACCACCCAATACCCTTATCTGGGGATTATGATGGATGAGAAGCTTAACTGGAAAGCGGCTATAGAAGCCTGCAAACATCAACTTTTGCGAGCAATTGCTGCACTTATAAAATTTACACAGAAATTAGGAAAAAGCCACCAGTAGAACTACTCCGCATTTACAAAGCAAAGTGCCATTCCATCGCACTTTATGGGGCGGGTCTGTGGGGACATAAAAACACAAAAGCCCTACAGGTAGCGGAGAATACTTTTATGAGATTTCTTTTGGCGGTCCCAAAACGAGTATCTACCTTTGCTTGTCATGCAGAGCTAGGAATGCCCCACATTGAGGATTTGGCAAAGATCGAACCCATACTTCTCTGGCGCCGTATTTGGACGTCAACAAAAAATACTTTTACAAAAGAGATTGTGGCAGACTGTATGTCATTGGACCATGTGGAAAAAATAGAATGGCTGAGATACGTAAAAAATCTTCTTACTGATTTGGGGATGGCCGAGTACTATTCCAACCCTGAAACAATTGTTGAAATCCTGAAGAAAGAGCTAAAAAGAAGGGCGTTGAGTCACATAGAAGAATTACGCACCAGCCTAGAGATTAAGAAACCGTCAGTGCAACATTCCTTGACAGTCATGACTACTTTAGAAATGGAACCCTATTTCACATATGTTTAGTCACATTTTGAGCGGTTTTTACTGGCAAGATTTAGGCTGAATATTTTCCACAGGGTCGTAGCCTTTCCTAACAGAAACAGCAGGGACGAAAGCTTAACAGTGTGCCCGTGTGACGAAACATCTGAACAGTCAACGATTCACACTGAATTGTTTTGCAAATACTATTCTGCACATCGTAAGCTATGGTTAATTCCCCTTTTGAGAACTTTAGGCCTTAGAAAATGTCGTCCCGCTATGTTGTGGCTGCAATTTTTAAGCTCTGAATTGATATATAAAACTGAGCACCTTTTTAAAATGCATTTTTAAACATAGAGTAAATCTTTGATATGATAATGTTTGGCTACTTGGGCCAAAGAATAAGGGTACCCTTTTTAAATGTAAATATATTACATTTGTTCTAGTTTTGCTAAAATGAATTTTAAATGATGAAATGTACTGTGCAAACGCTTTTATGGTTTTTCATGTAAATTGAAACCGAATAAAGATTTACTTACTTACTTGTTAGGGAATATTTGCGTATCAAATAAAGATGACAATTTACTGAGCTGGCCACATCGAAGACTTTTATGAGTGGTACTAAACCCCGACATGAAGCCTCAGGTTTTAACACAGGGAGTTGAACCGAAGAGCATTGATTTTGTCTCTGAATTCCCTGAGGTATTTTCTGAAAATTTAGGGTGTTTAAAAATATAATCATATTAAACTTAAAAAGAATGCTGTGCCAGTTGCTGCAAAGGTGAGGCGAATTCCTTTAGGATTGCAAGATCAAGTCAACACTGAATTAAAAAGGTTGGAGGCTGCAGGTACGATAGAAGCGGTTAAGGCTCCAGAGTGGTTGGCTCCTAATGTAGCTAAAAAAACTAATGGTGATATAAGATTATTTGTAGATCGTAGGGCACTTAATCGTGAAGTGATAGTTAGCAGATTTCCTCTTCCTAATATAGACACAATTTCAACATTAGGAGGAGGGACATTTTTCATTACACTAGATTTAGCCTCAGCCTACCATCAGGTAGAGTTGGATGGTATGTCATAAGAACTAAATGCATTTATAATGATTATGGGCGTGTTTAAATTCAGAAGAATGACATTTGGGCTTGTGTCACCCGCATCTGTATTCCAATGGATAATGAGCAAAGTGCTGGTGGTTATGAAGGGGGTGAAGTATTACCAGGACAATGTTTTAATATATGGTTACACAGTTGAAGGGCATAACACTGAATTTGTGGAGTTTTAGAAAGGTTGAAGGATGTAAGTCTGATGTTAAAGAAAAACAAACGTCAATTTGGCATGCTTGAGGTTGGGTATTTAGGACACCGGATATAAAGTGGAGTAAACCGTAAAAATAACTTGTGGACACCATTAGCAAGTTGAAGGCACCAAAGTCTAAGGGTGAAATAAGTTCCTATTTAGGGATGGTTGAATATTACGGAAGTTATAGTAGAAATGTAGCTAAGAAATCTGTCAACCTGAGAAGCCTGTTAAAGAATGGTTAAGAATTTGAATGGAGTGATTCATATCAAAAGGAATTTGATGTTATAAAAGATTCATTGAAAGAAGCTCCCTACTTACAAGCATTAATTCCAGGTGAAGAGACATATTTCATAACAGATGTCAGCTCCTAAGGCTTGAGAGCCATTTTGATGCAAAGGAGCAAAGGACAAGAAAGACTGATGCGTGTGTCTCCAAATCATTGAATATGTCTGATAAAAATGATTCAGTAATAGAAAGGGAAACAATAGCAATTTTTTGTGCACTTACGAAATAAAAAAATTGCATTTGGGGTACAGAATTTGGAATTATTTATATCATAAACCTATATTAGAAGTTTTCAACAAGAAAGGGATGGATTTTATTTCAGCAAGAATACGAAGATGGATAATAGCCTTGCAAACATTTTAGTTTAGAGTAGAGTACTAACCAGGCAAAAAATTGGTAGTGCTGACTGTCTCTCCAGGTTAGTTTATGGGGATAATCAAGGCACATGAGATGAGAGAAGTAGAAGAGGGTGACATTTGTGAGATTAGGATTGGTGCAATAACTGAGCAAGAATGGAAGCTTGAGTTAAATAATGATCTGTTGTTGGTGGAAGTAATGAATGCTATAAGACATGAAAAGTTAAAAATGTAGGAAAAAGGTGGTCTCAAATAAAGGATGAATTATTGGTAAATTGTCATTTGTTGCTAAGAGGGACTAGATTAATACCCCCTACTAGTTTGAGAAGCCAATTGATAAGACAAGCACATGTAGGACATCAGGGAATTGTGAAAACTAAGGAGCATTTGAGAGGTAATTTTTGGTGGTCCGGTATAGATGTGAAGCCACAGAGAGCTGTTAGGGAATTTGTGGCATGCTCTTGTAATGATAAAATATTGAAAACTCATCGGATTCCCATGGTTTGGAGAAATCTACCAAGTCAACCTTAGGAAGAAGTTTCGATAGACATTGTTGGCCTGGTGCATGGTGAACACCAGACACATTATTTAATACTAATGATGGACATTTATTCTTAGTGGGTTAAAGTAACACTTTTTTTATTTTATTTATTTATTTTATTTGCAGAGTTTTAAATAGCGCTGGAGCGCTTTACATGAGGATTAGCGAGTTTCAAAGATTACATCATGAGTTTCTAGAGCTTAGCATAAAATAGACACACATCCTATTGGGAATAGAAGGTAAAGGGGGAAAAGTAAAAAGGGGTTGAAATGCCGATCGGGTAAGGCAGTCCGGCAAGGGGGAAAAAACTTCTGAGGAACCAAAAAGTCAAAGAAAGCCAAACGAACCAGCTGGGGACCAGCAATCACCACATTCAGTGTTGCAGTGACTGTACACGATGAGAGGGCTGGAAGAGACAAAGGGGGGGTTGCCTAGAGGTAAAGGACAGTCAGGCGACACAGGGAGCAGTCCAGCGGCATGAGAATCGGTCAAAGTCCCTAAGATGGTGGACCCGGGTCATCATCTTGCTCCGTCATCGGCAGATCATCGGACAATTTGTCAGAAAGGTTGGGGAGGAAGGAGACACAGCGGAGAGATGAGGAAACTATGCCCAATGTCCGGCTGGGTAGTTGGCGGCCGAGGAAGTGATCCACAGCCAATCTCCTCTATAGCTGACTAGGCAGCTCCACCGGGCATCAGCCATGCGTACACTCACTAATTAAACACTCACATGCAGTGTCAGATGGAGAAGAACCCTCCTGTCCGTTCGAGGTGCTCCAATGCTCTTCAGCCTCGACAAACGAGGCACAGCTGTACCCTGCTTTCAGGGCAAATAGGGACTTTTGGTAGCAAAATGTCCTGGGGCTGGCCACAAACAGAAGAGGAAACGCACGCACTGCCGTGTGAGCACGATGTCGGGTGACGGGCAGAAGCGAGTAATAAAATGTTTGTGATTGCCTAGCATTAGATTGAGCAAGTAGTATCCCCTGGTTGATCTACGTGGAAAGGTTTGCAATACAATTAGGAAGGCCTGAGTTATTCAACTTCCCAGATAAACTATTGAAGGAAGATATGCTGTGGGCCAAGAAAACCTACCTACAGTTGGCTCAGATGGATAGAGTGGCCAGGGAACTGATAAATCTTTCAGTACGAGCACATCAATTGTTAAAAACTTTGTGCGCAAATGAACCCTATTTAAATTTAGTAACCAATCAGCATAGTTTCTTTTTAGTAAGGTTTAGATTTAATCAGTTGCACTATTTACTCGCTGCACCACAGGGATGGAAAAAGATTGAGGACATGGGTGTTTGTACATGTGATAATTTCTCTACCCAGGACTCGTTGCACTTTGTTTTATTCTGCGAGCTTTTTTTGGCACATTCAGAGACAGTTTATTTTACCAATTTTAAGGGACAAAGGATTTTTACAGGCGAGGCCTGCTTTGATATACCTACAAATGTTGACCAATGTCTGGGAAATTTTTAACATAGCTAGTTTTTTAACAGAAGCTGTCAGAATAAGTAAAAAGAGAGGGATAGTCATGATCTAAAATATATTAACCATTTTTTAAATAGTTTTAATGAAGTATATCATGAATTGTTTGTTTACTGATGATTAAGATGTATGTTTATTTTATCTTATCGGTGTTTGTCTTACATTATTGTCTTAAACTTATTTTATTTAGTGTACTTTTATAGTTTTAATTACCCGAATAAAGTGAATTCGACTGAGTGACTGTCAAAAATGTTAGGTATATATCATCTTCTGGTATCATAAAGTTCTTGGAGAGTGTATTTAAAAGGGAAAAGTTTCCAAAATAAATATTGTCAGATAATGGTCCACAATTTTGTTCTAAAGAGATAAGTAATTATTTCGATTTATGTGGTATTTGTCACAAGAAATATGCTATTATCATCTGGAAACCAATGGCGACATTGAATGTTTTAACAAATATGTAAAGGAAAATATACAGTTGCCAAAGGTTAATAGTTTGGACTGGAAATTGGAACTTTAAAAAAGAATGAATAACTGCCCATTGAATGTCTCCACATACTTCAACTGGGAAAACCCCGATTGAATTGTTTAAGGGAAGAGCCCCAAACACTATATTGTGTCCAGGTTGGATGGATTGGGACAAGGTCATAACATTTAATGGACTTGGTGAGTGGAGAAATGAAGAGAGGCTATTAGTTCAATGAAAGGAAGAGTTTGTTGTGACAAAGAAAGTCAAAGAGGTGGAAATCCAAGTAGGTGATTTTGTCAAGATCAAAGCACCTGTGGAGTGTGTCATGTGGTCTAAATTCACTGATACTCAAAAAGTCATCAAAGTCTTTTGCACTGAGATAAAAAGGTCTATTGGAAGGATTTGAAATAAGGGCAGAGTTGTTCTCATGAATTAAAGGAGAAGGAAATGAGAAATGTGGATGGCAAAGGCTGTTTGGAGAAGGCCAGAAGTTCAAGAAGTGATTAGAGTAATTTTGGGAAACTAGTAAATTGTCATAGTGATAAGTGGCAAAATGGTAAGCAAAATGGTACTAGAGGGAGTTACAGAAAAAGGGTGCGCCCAAATTATCCGAAAGACTTTAGGTATATTAGTCAGATATTGCTATGCTGTATCTTCTATTGTTTGGAGGGTACTCAGGGGTTATGGGTACATGAAGTATTTTATATTTCTTGTATGTATATATAGTTATTAAGGGAGGAAGAAGTGTGATGTCCTCTGCATGTGATTCCAACCTATAATCACATGCATATTAGTAGAATATAGAATTATATGATGGAGAAGGTTCGATTTCTGTTTGCCCTTGAATATTCTTTGTCAGTTGCCTTTAGCTGGCCATGGATGCTGTGTATGCCAATAAGCCTACCTTCTTATTCACATATTGATGTGATGTGTTGAGGCATAATTTGCCCAACACTATGATAGGACATCTGTTGCCACATTAAAGCTTCTGCCCTGGAACAGGCTGTCTGACAGTGGGGAGGTAATGAGTTACTCTTATTGTTAGAATAGTTCTAAAAGTTTCTATTACTATATGTACTAGGTGACTTTTCCTATGAATATTCTTTTTTACAACAATTCTTAAGGCCTGGTGAAGAACACACACACTCAAAAGCCTCATTACCATCTTTACTAATATGCAATTTCAGCTATCAGGAAATGTTGTGGAAGAAATATCTTTTGGCTGATTTTGCTTCCTGTTCCAATGGAGCTTATCATATCATCAAAATAAAGAACTGATAGAGCATATATACTCCTATGAACATTTTTACTTGAAAGCAGAATCTGTTGATTTACACAAAATATCCCTGTCACCTCAAGAATTACCCAGGGCTCCATATTGTCTCCTTTGATCTTCAGCCTATACATGGAGCCACTTGGTGCTCCACTCACTCATAACAACAACAGGATTCACCAATATGCCAATGATACAAAACTCTACTTCAGACATCCAATGGCTCAAACAATGATTGCACATCGTCCAGACCTGGATGTCCAGTGCCTACCTGAAACTCAACCCAACCAAAACAGAAATCCTCTTATTTGCCAAGAACAATAAACAAGATACAGTGCAAACCTGGCTCAATGATACGAACATTGACAATTTTGAACCCTAACTTTCACTAGATGCCAAGTTACTTGAATTCACCTTGGACATCATCCTCAAGTAACACATTGCTAAAAAACAAAGATGGCCTGTGTTAGAATTCCCAAGATCCCTGGTTGGCTGAGGTAGGCCAAGCAGGGACCCGTGAGCCCCAACGTTAGGGAAAAGACAGGTCGCCTCCAGAGATAGCCCCCGCTACACCCCCTTGGTAGCTTGGCACAAGCAGCCAGGCTTATCTTCAAGGCTTAATGTGTAAAGTATTTGCAATTACGCTCACAGCGATCCAATGATGACACCACAAATAGATTCCCTACATGAGTTTCATAGAAAACAAGCATACATTTATAAAACGATATACAATGCGACCACACAATACTAAAACAACATATGCGTCTGAGTAATGTTCCCCATGGCCTATTTTTATTGAACTAAACTAAACAATCCTATGTAATCCTAATGTCGTGATATGCAGTTTAATATGCAACAGTCAGGTACTATACAACATAAGAATAATGTGGATCATAATACGGTTATCTAGCTACTTGTACAGTCACTGTAATGTAATGCGTAAAGCAACAACGTGGTAAACTGGTACTCTGGTGGGAAAAGGCAATGCAACCTGTAAAACAGTTATCAGGCAACTTGTTATGCGAAACAAATGCAATATGGAACACATATATCCAGCAGTTCGGTATGCAACACTAATGCAATGTGTAATACGGCAATCCAGCAGATCGTGGTGCAGGATTCAGACAAGGCGTAACACATCTAACAAGCAGTTCGTTATGCAAACCTAGTGCAATGAGTAACACACCCATCACAAGCAGTTCATTGTGCAGAATTAAAGCAATGGGTTATACAATTATCAGATACTCAGCAGAAGTTATGCAATGCGTAAGTTACTCCAGCACCGTTCTCGCCGCCACTTGTGCTGGCTTGCGGTTAGTCTCCGGCCACAGTTGCCCCCCCACACGGGTAAGATAGAACACAGTAACTGCAGCTTCGCACTCAGGCCCCAGTGCTGCCACTAACTTGGCACACGGCCCTCAATCAGAGCCGAAGCAGAGGCTCGCACTGCCGAACAGAGAGAGAGGCCGAGAGCGTCTCCCTCCGGGCCTGCGCCTCTGCCCCAGGAGTCGACACATGTTATCTGGGGGGCGCGAACCCAATCTCCTCTCCTCGTCCAGCAACTCTGGCCTCCGATGCAATCTCTGACTTTTCGGGCAATGGGAAGATCCCCGGCTGCACACTACACCCAACTCAGAGTCACCAAGACTCACAGGAACTCCGGGTGCACGTTAAACAGACAACTCCTCATGAGGGACTCAGGCTACGCATGACACGTGCACGCAGCGTCGCTGAGACACACGTGATCTTCTTGTGCCCCAATCACAAGGCACCCCTTGCGCAGGTCTCAGGCAGTAGAAGGTACATGCCCACAGCATCAATTGAGACACACTTTATCTCCCGGTGCCCCCGATCAGAGGGCACCTCCAGCGAGGGTGTCAGGCTGCGATCAGCACACACTCACAGCGTTGCTGCGGCACACTCGCTCTTCTCGTGTGCACGATCACGGGCCAATCCACACAAAAGTCTCAGGCTGCCCCCAAGCACACAAACACAGCTTTGCTGAGACTTACTTGGCTTCTCGATACACACGTTCACAGGACGATCCTCTCGAAGGACTCAGGTAGACGGTGCACACGTCTCAGAGTCTCATTTGGAACTTCCGGTGCCCAAGATCACAGGGCACAACTTGCAAAGGTCTCAGGCTAGACAGAGCACTCACACCCATCTGAGAGTCTTCTCTGGGAAGCTTTTGTGTTCCTGTGCTTCCAAACAGGTAGCCAGCGAACGTCAGGCCCTTGGGGATAGTTACTTCAGGACACAGTACACAGCAAAGTCCTTCAAGCAGGGGGACACTGCACAAAGCAAAGTACCTACAGCCTTTCCTTGGTTACAACAGCAAACTGCAGGCCAGCCCCTGATCACACAGCAAGTGCAGTCCTATCTAGCAATCTATTCAGTTGCTTCTTCCTTGGAAAAGGTTCCTCTTGATACACCAAGTAGCTCCAGTCTTGTTCACACTTTATCAAGCCATTCTCCAAAGTTCAGGGGCTTCAGCTCGCATTGTTATACCCCTCAATGGCTTTGAGGTCTTTGTGTTACAGAGGGCACTGACCCCTGCTCAAACCAGTTCTGGGTGCCTCCTTACCAGTGACACCTCCTCCCTTTGATTAGTGGGGGTCTGGATTCTCAATCACTCAGCAGGAGATGGGACAATTGTTTTATTGCACCAGCCCAGGCCTCTTCACCTCTAGGCATACTCCTCCTCCTACACACCAGATGCAGGTCAGCCTGCGCTGTCTCTACTTCTCCCCTGGGTCAAGACATTCCCCCAGTTCCTATCGCTTTCAAATCCAGCCAGTCAATCCACAACCAGGCAGAGACACACAGAAATGTTTAAAGCACAAAAACCCAGCCACTTCTAAAAGAGTGACTTACAAACACACAATGCAAAAAACATCTTTATAAAAAGTTGTATTATTGCAGGGTGAGTTCAGGCCTACTAAACTTCACCTTTCCTTCTTAAGCCTCTGGGAAGATAGGCTGGAAAACGTATTACACAACCTCCCCATTCTATTCTAATGGGCAAGATGGCCTTTCAGCAGTGAAAACGAAATGGAGATTATTACACTGCCAAGACATGGCACACACCGTGGTACATGTCCCACCTTTCACATGCACTGCACCCTGTCCAGAAGGTACCTAGACCTACCATAGGGGTGCTTGATGTGTATGGAAAGAGAAGGGCAGGGTCGGTTAAGTACAGGAATCCTTTGTATTACTTAGTAGTTGCTCGTGTTCCGTATTTTATTCAGTGTTTTATATATCGCAAACATGACCCAATTGGGTATCAGAGCGCTTCAGAATTCTATAGCATTATAATTCTGACAGTAAGTTAGATGAGACCTTTAAACAAACTACAAAGCATATATATTAACTTTTAGGTGGAAACACTTGTACTTTATACTTTAAAAATAATACATGTACTAAAGATTACTGGAAATCAACTTACTTTAAAATAGTACTTGTCCTAAATAAATCTACATGTGACATATTAGATAATATATGTCCTAAAAGAGTGTCTCATATGGTATTTTGTACAGTGGACTGTATGTAACAAGAAGACTGGTTGTAGAATATAGCGCTATATCTAGGAGTATGATCTAGGATGAGTGATCAGATAGTTTCACTCCTATATGTTGAAGGGTTTGTTATGCTGCATTTATGCAATCTTCTGGAGAGAGCAGATTATAGAAAATCGAAGATTGTCGGTTAGTCTCTAGTTAGTTCATATATCTGTTAGGTCTGCTGTTGGTTAAGGGAGGAATTTGCTAATTAGAAAGATCTTGGCTTCCTTCTTGAATACTGAAGAGGTTGGGATTCTTCTAATGTTGGGAGGAAGCAAATTCTATATTCTTGGTGCAGCTCTACAGAACACTTTATCATATGTTCCCTTCTTTTGGAAGAATGGGGGTTTCAGTAAAAGATCTCCGGTGCTCTGAGAAAATCTGCTTCCTCCAGATACCGTAATTTTCTGGGCTAGGTACATTGGTGTTTTGTAGTGCATCGCTTTGTGTGTGATACATGCCATCTTTAGTTGGAGTCTTGCTTCGTATTGCAGCCAATGTAGAGCCTTTAGATGTAGAGTGATGTGGTCAAATTTTCTAGATCCTGTGATGAGTCTTGTGGCTGCATTGAGACCAGCTTTTAGCATGAGCTTTTGAGATCTTGGGTAGTCCTGATAAAGTTTTACATCCGTATTCAATCCTCGAGATGACTAATGCCTGTACTGCCATTTAAGGTCTGATGTTCGATGAATGGTTTCAGTTATCTAAGATAGCTCAGGTGGAAGCGGCCAATTTTTGCCATCGTTTTGATGTGGGTTCCCACGTTTAGGTTCTCATCCAGCATAATTCCTAGTGACTTAGTTGAGTCCACTAGGATCGGAGTACAATTTAGCACAGTGATCATTTTGGTCCATTCCTTTTATCACTGAAGAGCTTTTGGGGGGGAAATCAAAAGGAATTCAGCTTTTTTGCAAGTTTAGTTTAAGATGACTACTTGTTAGCCATTC
Organism: Lissotriton vulgaris; assembly: GCF_964263255.1. Lineage (NCBI taxonomy): Eukaryota > Metazoa > Chordata > Amphibia > Caudata > Salamandridae > Lissotriton > Lissotriton vulgaris. Next base: position 88,882 of record NW_028254742.1, read on the forward strand.
AACAGTCTTCTTTAATCCCTGGTTCATCATCTTGATCTCCTCCAGCGACACAATCTTAATATACATCTGTGTGTCATCTGCATTTATGTGGAAGGAGATGTTCGCTTGCTGTAAAATTTCGGTGTGTGGTTCAACATAAAGATTAAATAGTGATGGGGATAGTGCTGAGCCTTGCGGTGCTCCAATTAGATTAAGGGATGGTAAAGACAGTTTTTGATTCACCAGAAATCTTTGTAATCTGTTCTCTCAGAAAGTTTTAAACCATTGTAGGACAGATCCCGATAATCCCATCCTTTTTTCAAGTTGCTCTAGTATTTTGACGTGGTTTACAGTGTTGAATGCGGATGAAAGGTCAAGAAGAACTTGAAGACAAGTTTCATTACCGTCTAGTGCAAATAGGGGTCATTCACTACATGCAGAAATGCTGTTTCGGTACTATGACCTGGTCTAAACCCCAACTGGCAGTCATGTAATAGCTTAAATTCCATAATGTGTTGGCTCATTTGTTGTTGCACACATTTTTCCAGTACTTTGGCTAGCATGGGAATTTTGGTTACCGGACGAAAGTTATTCAGGTCCAAGGGGTTCCCTGTTGTCTTTTTTTATAGTGGGGAGTTTTTAGGCAGTATGGTAAAGATGCTTGAGATAGTGAATCATTAATATCTTAGTTCAAATGGGGATGACTATACCGTAGATTGCAGACAAACATTTTGATGGAAGAGGATCATTGTAATGGTTGTCCTTTTTTATGGTCGATAAGGTTTTGGTAATATCTTTGTGGTCCTATAGCTTGATGGTTGACTGTTGAGTTTTATTTTTGGGCATTGACCGTTCGGGTTACAATTGATGATCAGTTAGTACACTCTTTAGGTTTGTGGGGTTATCAGCGGCAGTCCTGCGTTCTTTCTTCAGGGAGTTGGCTTTTGCGGTAAAGAACGATGAGCATTCCTCACAGCTTATTTGCGATTTTAATGTTATTAGAGAGGATTCGGACATTTTACTAGATTTCTGTTTTAACATCTCGAAAGGTTTACTCAATCTATTTTTGGCGTTATCAAGTTCCATTCTAAAGAAGATTTTTTTTTATTTAAGTATACTTTTGTTGTAGGCGTTTCTGGTCTTTCTTAGCAGTTTTAGTTGGGGGATGATGGGTGCTGTCTCCATTTCTGTTCGGTTAGTCTTAGTTTTTGTCTTTCTTCATTAAGAGATCCATTAAACCATGGGTTTTTATCTTCATCGGGTATTCTTTTGAGTTTTAACGGGGCTATTGAATCCATTACCTTTGTCATCGTGGAGTTGTAGTGTTCCGTGAGTTCGCTGGTGTTTGCCATATTATTAGGTGGTTGAAGTTGTTTCTCGCAAAGTGTTGCTAGTTTCCCAAAGTTTGGGCCTTTAGTGTATCAAACCCATTGTCTGGGTTTGACTGATTGTGAGGCTGATTTCTTTTTTATGACGGTTATTTGCAAGGTAATAATATGGTAATCTGACCAATCACAAGGAATGATTGAGTTTGTTTTAACAGCTTTTTCTTTGGAGAGGATCCAGTCTAGTGTAGAGCCTTTAGTATGGGTTGGTCGATTACAGGCTTGAACCAGGGATTGGTCTGCTAGAAAATCTTTAACAACATTGACATGATTATCATTGAGGTCATCCCAATGAAGTTTGAAGTCCCCTAGGAATATGTCATTGGAGTGAGGGGCAGGATTTGATATAGTGTATTGTATTGTAAGGGGTGCTTGTAGAGCGCACTGACACCATGGGTTTCCTGGCGCTGGTTGGAAGTAGAGGGGACAGAGGGACTAACCAGATTGGGGGAAGAGCCAGGTTTTTAAGGGCTTACGAAAGAGAGTCAGAGAATTAGAGGTTTTAAGAGGAAAAGGAAAAGAGTTCCAAAGCTTGGGGGCCAGGTGTGCAAATCTCCGGCCTCCAGATCTGCAGAGCTTGTAAGAGGGGACAGTCAAGAAATGAAGATGAGAGGATCTCATGTTCCGGGATGGGCAGTAGGGTATGATGAGAGATTTCACAAAAGCAGGACAGGGCCCAGCTAACGACTTGAAGATGAGGCAGCCGATCTTGAAGGCCGCCCTTGAGGTGACAGGGAGCCAGTGGAGTTTGGCAAGGAGGGGCCTGGCGTATTGCCACTTCGGGATCCCTAGGGCCAGTCTCGCCGCTTGATTTTGAACTGCTTGCAGTCTGGCCACCGATGTTTTAGGCAGACCGTGATAGATCGCGTTAGAAAAATCTAAGCGGGAGAGGACGAGGGCCATGACGACCCGCAGGAGGGCATCAGGTGTAAGGAGGTATGCCACTTTCCTGATCCTGCGCAGCTGATAGATACAGGACGAGACCACCGTCCCCACCTGCAGCCCAAGGGATAGGCCGGAGTCAATTGTGACCCCCAGACTCTTCACCGAGGCCACAGGAGTGGGAGAGGGACCAAGTTCCGCCGGCCAGAATTGTGGCCCCCAGAAGGTGGCGCTCCTACCGGGAAGAAGGAGCTCCGTCTTACCGGGGTTCAATTTTAGCTGGTTGTGGCCCATCCACTGGAGGATGTGGGACATGACTGCCTGAAAGTTGGGAATAGCAGAGGGGGAGTTGAGAGAAAAGATGAGTTGCAGGTCGTCCGCGTAGTTAAACACGGTGACGTCCCACTGCCTCAAAGAAAAAAGAAGGGGGCGAAGATAAAGATTGAAAAGAAGAGGGGATAAGGAAGAACCCTGGGGGACCCCGCAGGGCGAGTGCTCCCTGGGAGCCCTGAAAGTGCCCAGGCTAAGGGTCTGAGACCTGCCGGTCAGAAAGGATTTGACCCAGGCCAACGCCAGACCTTGGATGCCAGCCTGCTCGACACGGTGGAGGAGGATGTTATGATCCACCGTGTCGAAGGCGGCTGACAGATCTAATAATACCAAGGCCTGGGGGGTACCCTTGTCGATACCGTCTCTCAGGGCATCCAGCACGGCCAAGATCACTGTCTCCGTAGAGTGGCCGGGTCTGAAGCCGGCCTGGTTGGCCTCGAGAAAGTTGGAGCTCTCGATAAACTGTGAGAGACAGGTGGTGACGTGGGCTTCCAGGATTTTAGAAAAGAAAGGTAGGAGGGAGATAGGACGGTAGTTCGCCGGGACGGCGGGGTCAGCCCCTGGCTTCTTCAGAAGGGGCACCAGCACGGCCTCCTTGAAGGAGCCAGGCACCGTACCGGAGGAGAGAGAAGAGTTTAGCAGGGGGAGAATGCAGTCGGGTAGAGAATGGGAAAGAAAATTGCAACAGCATTAGAAGTTACCACGCGAGGACCAGGAAGGCTATTGCTGCCATGAAGTAAAAGGAATTAAAGTTCTCACCTGGAGCGCCTGTACCTGAATGATGAAGAATCTCCTTGCCAAATAATTACAAAAGTTGGCGCACACAAGCACCCGGAACGCCTGTATTTTAAATGTGAAGGACCCCCCTGCCGAGTAACTACTAAATACCTTGGAACTCGAGTGAAGCACCCACTATCCCAGAAACCAATTTTGAAGAACTCTCTCCCCCTAATCTACTCACCAGCCCTGGATTGAAATAGGTCATCTTGGGAAGCGACAGGTGTTCAATATCCTACTGAATACCAACTGTGTTCCAATGGATGTTATTTTTGTAGGACATAAGTTCAAGATTGTAGCAGCATCAACCGAGAAAGAGTTACCACTGAAATGTTTATTTTTGAAAGCGTCAGCGACAGTCACCCCTTAAAAACGAAATCCACAACCCGATTGAAAATGCTCTGCCTGAAAAACACAATACAGAAAAAAGCTATACTGAAAAGTAAAAAGGTACCCAGCCCCGAAGCCCTGAAGAAGAGCCTGAACAAGTAGAGAGACAGGCTCAGAAACGCGTCGGCTTACAGGCTTATTATCCCTCAATCGTCTTAAATCCGAATGTCTTCTTATTGCGCATAAGGCTTTGTTTTCCAGAATCAAAATTGAATGTTTATTGTATTATTTGCCCCATGCGCGATCAGGCCAAAACATAGAGAAAGATATTCGTCCTAGTGGCCTGACATAGAAAACGTGGACAGGGTACTCTCACCAAATAAGTAATTCATCTTTAAATGTCTTTTGTGTAGAATTGTATAAATGTTTAATTCTTTTCGTTTTTCAAAGTAATATATGTTTGTAGTTATTGTAAATACATGTGTCTTTGTGCAGGACAGTGAGTAATTCTTCGGACTGTCATAATTTTGTAAAAATCGTTGCAATTTTCTTTCCCATTTTCTTAAACAAAATATATACACCTAAGGATTAAATACCTTAGTGTATGATTCTGCTCTAAATAAAAAAGATAGCAGAACAAAAAAACGAGTGACCGGGTCCTCCTTTTCTTTCTAATTGAATCTTGTCCTACCCGGCCACACTATCGGACAAAACCCCCCTTGTAAAAGAGTCGGGTAGAGAATGGCAGATGTCCCGGAGTATGGAGGGGGGGCAGCAATCGTCTGGGGATCCAGACTTAATGCGGGTGGCAAGAATGGCCAGAGAAGTAGGGTCTAGAAGAGGGAGTTGTGTGAGTGAAGAGGTATTGTAGGGGGGGGGAACAGATCCAGTGCCAGGAGAAGTGACTGGAATGGTGTCCTTGATCAATACAATTTTTTCGATAAAAAAGGTGCTAAGGGTGTTGCATGCTTCCTGTGTGGGGGCCTGAGTTGGGAGCGTCCTAGGATCGGAGGTGAATTCATTAAGAACTTTGAAAATTTCTTTAGACTGGCAGGGGGCAGATAAAAATTTTCCTGAAGCGTAAGCTTTTTTGCTGCGAGAATGGCAAGTTTGTACCTATTGCGGGCGGCCACATAGGCATCTCTACTTAGAGGACAGTAGTCTCTCCTCCACTTACGCTCAAGTTGACGAAGTTCCAAGTAGAGGGTTTTAAGATGGGGGGTAAACCATTTGCGGGAATTGCTGTGCCGAGATTGGGGGAACTTAGTTAGGGGAGCAAAAATGTCACTGGCTGTCGTGAGCCAGTCTGCCACCAGCCCATAAAGCTCATCGGTACCGGTGTCATTGGGTAGCAGGGGACAAGTTTGGGACAGGTGAGCCAGCAGTTTGAGGGAATCGACAGCCTTCCACTTACGGGCAGTGCCGCCTTCCCGCGGGGGGACCCTGATCTGGCCAACCGCGGAAATTGTGGTGTCGATCAGGGAGTGATCCGACCACACACAAGTTGTTATTAGTGGGCGAGAGAACTTGACCCCATGGGTCCAAATATGATCGAGGATGTGGCCACCCTTGTGGGGGGCGGACCTGACTAGTTGAATGAAATTCAGGCTCGAGAGACCCTCGAACAGTTCGGAAGCATGCGGGCCGGCGTCCTCGTGCTGGAACCAGCAATTGAAGTCACCAATGATGACGATACGGGGGGAGGAGGTAGCGATGTTGGTCAGCTGATCGATGAAAGATGAGGGAAAAGACGGCATAGAGTGGGGGGGACGATAGAGTACCATGAGAGTGACAGCACCTACCTCAGTCCCGAGGCTGAGGACCAGGGTGTCCACTTCCGGTAGAGTCATGGCAGTGGAGGCAATAATCTTGAGATCCTTGCGTATTACCGCCGCCACCCCTCCCCCGGTGCGACCCCCTGATTTCCATTAGTTGATCTATGATCATGTTTTTACCTGGGGGAAGGTAAAACGTGTGTGGTTTGCAAAGTTGGTTATCTGTAGATCCTATTGAGAATCTGAGGTATTCACATGATTCAAGGGTGTCAGTGTGTAGTTTAGTGATCGAGATGTCATATCGATGGATACCAGCAATGCCTCCACCCATTTTGTTTAGCCTATCCAGTCTCACAATGTTTTAGTTTGGTGGAACCAGTAGATCTATGCATGGGGACGATGATTCAGTTAGCCACGATTCCATTAGGATAGTCACGTCAACTTCCTGGCTCAAGATGAGGTCAGCAATGGCTGAGGCATGTTTCATTGCTGAGTGGCAGTTGAGTAATAGGCAAGAGATCGGTTTCAATGAGTTACCCAGGTTTCTGTCTTGTTTTTCGTAGGTTAAAGTGACTTTTTTCAGATTATTGGCTTTCTAATATTCGTCTGTGTTGTTCTATTTGCATTGAGTGGGACTGTTCTAATTTTATGTTCAGCTACATTGGGGGAATACTGGGTGTCGACTCGTAGGATAGCAGTAGGGTTTGCGTTTCAATGTCTGTCAAATATCTAAGGTGTTTGCTTGGTCGATATTGCCTATTTGTCAGAGACAAGGGAATAGCATTTAGCTTGCTGGTGAGTACATGTACTGATTTTTTAATATGACTGATTTTTTAGAGACAACTTTCTGACAGGTGTAAAATATTCTTCATTTCTATAATAGCGTTTTGCATGTCCAGGCATAACCTGTCCTTTTGGGATCTACGTGTTTTTATCTCCCTTCGTGACAAAGGAGATAGATGCGGTTGCTGTGGTGTGCATGATAGTCTGGAGATTGGTTTGCTACATGATTCGACACCCATATGAATGGGGCTACATTTTGATTAATTCGTAGTTTTTTCCCATTCAGTTGGGTTATCCTGGGATCTTTAGAGATATTATGCTCAAACCTCCGGTTGTCCTGGGCAATGGCTGCATGATCCGTAGGACAAGTGTTTTGTATGGTTGAAGATGGAGTCGTCAATGACATTGTGGTTTAGCTGGAAGGCTAACTTTTTGCCGGTTTGGTTCTAGGGGATTGTTACCATGTGTTCCATGTGTGGCCAATGCTGGATTAAGGAGTCATTAAAAAGTATGGTGTTAAGAAGCTATTGGAGATAAGTAATGATTTGGCTTCTAAGTGTCCAGAGATTCAGTGTTTTGAGTAGGTGTTGTTATAAACAAGATCTTTTATGGTGGCAAAACAGTTGTGAAATTGATCTAGCTCCTTATTGGCTGCTTGAATAAATACTGTGCCATTTTTTATAGGATGTTATATTCAGATCAGCTTTTAGATTTTGTGAGGGTGCTTTAAACTCACATTCTGTTGCAGCATAATCATGTATATACTCCCCCACCATATTGTTTAACAAGACATACCCTTTTTCCCTATACTAAGGATTACTGCATATGCATAACCAATACTGAATCACATTATTCATTGGCTAATACACTCCTACCATTCCGATAAGGTCAGTATGGCCCATTAAATTAACATTTTATATATTATCTCAACACAGATTCCTGTTTAACTTTTTTTCAGCTTCAATTCATGACAGTGTGCTTTACCTACTATTATGATACATGACTCCTTTCCGATTTTCAAGATATATGTGCACATGTTCATATTTCTAATCAATTATGACAATACACATTGAGTCACTCTTCATATTTGAATTGCTCTAAATGTTTCTAGTACTATATGTACTGGCTTGACACACACAAACACAGATGTACCAGGCTCCATAACATTAAAGACAGTGTAAAAAAAAATCAAAAAACTAGACAGCAAGCCTTTTCCATCTATACGCACAGGATCTCCCGTATCCCTCAGGACTGCCCCAAAACTACTACAATTTAGGAAAAAGTGTAAGACTAGCCCCTTTAAAGAACACTATATCACTGTGCATTAACTATCCTCATCCTGACTTGAGCTCCTCTTATTCAATCACTTTATGCTTGTCTTCGACTAAGTACAGATCTACACTGCTTTTTGTCTAAGTTTGCATCATAGAAATACCATATACATTCATACGTACATACAATGCATTTCTGTTCCTGTTGCTTTTGTTTCATATGGTTGAATGATTGATTTTTCAATTACCATCTTTACATCTGTTGGTAGCCTGATGTCTCCATGGTTAGAGCACAATTGTCTTACCTCAAAATAACTCTACTGCATTAAATAACGGATTCTATTGACTCGTCCATTACAATTATTAGATGCTGGTCACTTGTTTTGGATGTGAAGAAAGAAAGATTAGCAAGGTGGCGCAAAAATGACTATGCCCAGCGTAGAGTTTTCCCCGTATTCAACCCTGCCCGAGGGCGCCCCGCAGGGGCGAACAATGCAGTAGATAGAGGCCAGGGGGAGGCAATGTCCGATTCCATCGCAATGTGGGGTTGGTAAGGGATAGGATGCAGCCAAAAATGAAGAAAGCTAGCCTGAGCGCAAAGTGCGTATAGACGAAATTCTGGCGCACCCAGCCCGCCAGCCGACATGGGCAGGGGTGAGGATGTCATATGCAATCCTGGGCTGCTTCCCCGGCCAAATCAGCGAGACTACCAGCGAACGGAGCCGGCGGAAAAAATAAGCGGTGAGGGGGATAGGTATGTTGGAGAAGAGATAGAGGAATTTGGGGAGGACCACCATCTTGGCTATAGCGACGCGACCAGCCAGGGACAACGGCAATTGGCTCCACTGAGGGATTTTAGACTCGAACCAGTCCACCGCACGGCCAAAATTGGATCTCCAGAGTTCGTCCGGGTCCCTGCTCAGCCAAATGCCCAAGTATAGCGTAGGGCCAGACACCCACTCAAAAGGAAAATCGGGCACAAACGGGAGAGTGGCGTCCGTCAAGGGGAAGAGCACAGACTTACTCCAGTTGATCTGAATGCCCGAAAGCCCGCCAAATCGGATAACCTCCCGCACCAGGGGACTGCGATTATCCTGGGGATGGCGAACGTATAGGGTGATGTTGTCTGCGTACATGGAGACCAGGAGGGAGCGGGATGAAAAGCCTATACCCTTGTGAGTGTGGAGCTGCCGCAGCCGGGCGCTTAGGGGTTCCATGGCAATGGCAAAAAGCATGGCCGACAATGGGCATCCCTGCCTAGTTCAGCGAGTAATACTGATGGGGTCAGACACCTGGCCATTTATACGAAGCCGGGTGGTGGGGTTGGTATAGAGGAGCCGAATGTTCCGCAGACAGTGGGCAATGAAACCCATACGCGACAGAATATAAAAAAGGAAGGGCCATTCCAGGGTATCCAACGCCTTTGTGGCGTCGAGCAGTGCAGCCACGGCCGGAAGGTCAGGGTTAATTTGATGCAATACAGAAAAGATGGTCCGGAGGATATGGGAGGTGGCCATACCGAGGATGAAGACAGATTGATCGGGGAGGGCAATGGTGGGCATTAAGATTTTATTGTCTATATTGATAAGGGAGAGGGGACGGTAGGAATCACACCAGTCGGCAGGTTTATCGGGCTTGAGGAGCAGGGTCAGCGAGGCCTTGTGAAGAGACGTCGGAAGCGTGCCTGTGTCAAAGGACTTGTTGAACATGGCAGCCAGATGTGGGACCAGAATGGAGGCAAATGTTTTGTAAAAGGAGGCTGGAATGCCGTCCAGGCCTGGTGCCTTGTCGCCTGGAAGGTCGCTAATGGCCGCCAGTATTTCCTCCTTCGAGAAGGGCTCGTCAAGGAATTTGCGGTGATAGTCCGCTAACCAGACCAGGGCGATGGACTCAAAGTATCGGTCAAACTCTTCCGGAGAAGGAGGGAAGCCCGCAGAACAAAGACGGGAATAGAAGGTGAGGAAGCGGGACTTGATCTCTTCCGTGGATGTGGTGCGATCCGGTCCCCCATCACTGAGGGCCGTAATGTAGGAAGCAACACGCGGCGTGCGCAGTAGGTTGGCAAGGGTGCACCCCGAGCCGTCCCCCTCTCCGAAGCGGCGGGCCCGGCCCTCCCTCCCTAGGAAGGACAGCTCGCGGCCGGCCTCGTCTGAGAATTCAGAATGTTTTCGGCGCAGCAGCACCAACGTGTCGAGGCTAGAGCCGCTCGCGAGGGCGGCATCCAGGTCCCGAATCTCCCCCTCCAACTTAGCCAGCATAGAGTGGATAGAGCGGAGAACCCCCGCCTGCTTGGAGATTCATTCTCCCAGAATGAATACTTTAAAACCCTCCCAAAGGGTAGAGGCAGAGTCAAAGGAGCCTGCGTTGAGCTCAAAATAGTTAGTTATGGCAGTCTGGATTTCATCACAGAATACCGACTCCCTAAGGGCATTGGGGGAGAGACGCCAGGTGAAAGCCCGTTGCTGAGAGTTAGGAGGCCGGATGAGAAGCCAGACAGGCGCGTGATCAGAGAGAGTGCGGGCCATATGAGTGGCATCAATAGTCCAGGACAGGACGTACGGCGAAGCGATCCAGAAGTCGATTCTCGACCAACAGCCTCTCGCACACGTGACGCAAGTGCCCTCCCGGGCATCAGGGCGGAGATGACGCCAAACGTCAAAAAGCGAGTTGTCAGCCAAAATGGAGGAAAGAGCAGTGGCAGCTCACGGATGAGACAGGTGAGAGCCCGATCGGTCTAATGTCGTGGAGAAGGTAACATTAAAATCCCCACCCGAGATCACGGCTGCGGCCCACAGGAGGAAATCAGATGCCAGATGTGGTCGAAGAACTCCGGGTCATCAGAGTTCGGGCCATACACCGCTGCAATGGTGACCTGCTGAGCAAGCAAGAGACCATGCAGAATAACGTATCTGCCCTCCGGGTCGATAAGGGCACGGGAAGTCTGCCAAGGGAGGCCACGGCGCAACAGGATCAAGACTCCTCTGGCATAGGATGAGTAGGTGGATGAGTGGGATTCCCCCCAGCAACGTGCGTGGAGCCTGGAAACCGAGCCAGGGAGCAAGTGAGTCTCCTGTAAGTGACAAATGTCCATGTTATGGCGCTGTAGATGGACGTGAGTCAAGCGAGCCTTGCGGTGATCATTCATGCCACGGACATTCCAAGTCCAACAGGTTAAATTAGCCATGAGAAGGGAGACAGGGGGCAGCGCTGCGCATGGCGAACAGGAGGAAAGAAAGTCGCACCCAATACCCAGCTGCAATGAGGGGAACGAAAGACCTATTGGGGAGTGCAAGAGCGGAGGCAGCCCCGGGAATTGAGGGCCAACCCAGGGCGCACATGGGAGATGAAGGGGACAGAGGGAGCCACAGGCAGGCCTGCGTAATACAGCCGATAAACTGTAAAAGGAAAATAGCTGCATCAATGAGCCAGATACATGACATATAATAAAGCACATGCATTAAAATCAGAGACAGAAAAACTCGAACACAGCACAGCGTCTACAATGGAACATACAGAGACAATATGATGCAACGGAAAGGTAGCAAAACAGAGCCACCACCTCGCTAGAGGAACAGAACCACCCCCTCACCCCCCCAATACCCACAGACCAGTTTCTGCGCAGGGCCCACAGATCAGACAGCCCCCTGCACCCTACCCCCCATAACAACCCTAACACCCCTGAGCAACAGAAACCCCACCACCCCACACCCACTCCAACCCCCCAATCAGGCTGAGCAACCCTCCCACTCCACCCCGGGGACCCACAACTGGGAAAGGGCAAAAAGGCAAGGACAATGGGAATCATCCCGGTGGGGACGTGGCAGGACTCAGTGGGCACCCCTGCAAAGAAGCAGGGTGGCCAAGCTTGGGTGAAACAGAGGCATCAACAGATATAGCTCAAAGTGACATAAGTCCAATGTCCGCACAGTTAGTCATTTTTGCTTAGGCGGCCATCATTTTCCGGTGGGGACCAAGGCGGCGAAGAGCGAGATTCTCTATCCAGTCGTTTGGCAAAGGTCAAGGCCTCCCGTGGGTCGGGGAAGATGAGTGTCTGGGAACCCTGACGGACCCTCAGTTTAGCAGGATAGGCCAGGGAGTATGATACCCCATGCTTCAGGAGGATGCGCTTGGCCGGTAGAAACTCTCTTCTGGCAGCTTGGACAGTCAAGTGTGGCAGGGTATGCTCAGACGTGAGTCCCTTGCTCACTTTGCCACTGGATTCAAGCAAGCCGGGCTGAAGACGGCTGGAATGCCAGAAACCGGTCCTCCGAAGCTTGTTTCCGGTCCAGGAAAGACATGGCTTGGCAGTTCGGGCTGGACAGTTCCCATGAGGCACAGGGTCAGACTGATTTGCATATAGCCATGTCTGAACTGGGGTGGCAGAGTGGGCTAAAGAACGGTGATGGATTAAACCCAGATCTTTTGACTGGGTGTGAGTGTTTGATTGATTCAGATGCTCTGTCCATCACCACCCCCTTTTGTACAGTCAAGGTATAGTCCGGGTAAAAGGAGAGGGAGTTCCCCTGATGCGTGATAGTGCCTTTTTCCCGCGCCGCCCGGAGGATGGCGTCCCGATCACGAAAGTTCTGAATTTTCTCCACTATAGGACAAGGTGGCAGGCCAGCTTTCGGGCGCGGGCCAAGGGAGCGCTGGTCACGTTCCGCGATGAAGAATTGGGACAAAACGTCCCAGAAGAGGTCCCTTATTATCTGCTCTACAAAATCCTCCATCTTGGATATGTTGGTGGACTCGGGCAGGCCTGTAATACGTAGGTTGCTCCGACGAGAGCGCACCTCCAGGTCCTCGTTCTTTTCCCGAATGACAGCAAGGATCTTGTCCATCTGGAGGACCTTCTGCCTGTCCTGAGTGGTCGCATCTTCCGCGTCCGACACCCGAGATTCGAGATGGAGCAGTCGATTATCGTGGGACTCCACACGGGCCTTCACTGAGTCCAAGCGAGCAGATAATTGATCAAGCTAGACTGCGATGCCGGTGACCGTCGACTTTACCTCCAGCATGATCGCCTTCAGGTCCGCCACCTGGCCCGGGTTGATCCATAGCAGCAGCAGAGTCGGCCCCCTCTGAACCCACGCTGTCCTGGCGCGAGTACCTCCGAAGGTCGAAAGCGATTTTAGGCTGCTTGGGGTCGGTCTTCCCCATTGCAATGCCCGCTCCAGATGGTCCCAGCCGCACCACGGAAGGGAGAAGCCAGGAGAGGAAGGAGAAGGTGCCAGTAGCTAGGAGGTCAGAGCAGGGACGTCAGCAGAGAGCACAAAACAGTGTCTGGTATAGCACTAAATCCCGTGAGCCCACGGAAATGACAACTGACACACAGCGCAGGATGCATCCGGAGACCCAACGCGGGGGGCAGGTAGCTCCCAGCACAGTCCGCCGCCCAATCGTCCCTAGTGAGCAAATCGCGGAAGGGAGCAGTGTATATACCCCCAGGCCAGTAGAGTTGTGCAGGTGGTACCAGGGCCCCTAATGGAGGAATACATTGCCAGTTATCAGAGCGGGGCGGGTGGCGCTCAGCCGAGTGGGCCAGGCCCGTTGAGGAAGGCAATGGCCGGCAAAGCAGCGCCCCACGCTGGCCGCTGGCGGTCCACCCAGGGGGCCCTGGAGCGTAGCGAGACCATGTAGGCACAGGCAAGGCCCAGGGAGAGTCCGATGCAGCACTGCATGGGGGGGAAGGACATACACGCCCCGGGGAACAAGTCCAGGTACAGGCCGCCGGGGGAGGAGGATCCACCTGGTGCAAAGGAGTGAGTTGCCAGGCCCAACAGGCTAGATGTGTCCAAGGAGAACCGGGGGCCGCCCCCGGCGCAGGCCGCGGAGAATGAAGGCCGGGGAGCAGCAGTAGGCCCCCCCCCGCCGCGAGCACAGAAGCAGATACCAGGGCTCCGAGCTGGGAACCACCCGCAGGCCCAAGCAAGGCACAAATGGAGGCAGGGCAGGCAGACCGCAGGGCCCTCCGAGCGATCAGCAGCAGGGGTGCACAGGATGACGCCACAAGCGTGCCCCAGAAGGGGAGGACCTCCGAAGGTCGAAAGCGATTTTAGGCTGCTTGGGGTCGGGCTTCCCCATTGCAATGCCCGCTCCAGATAGTCCCAGCCACACCACGGAAGGGAGAAACCAGGAGAGGAAGGAGAAGGTGCCGGTAGCTAGGAGGTGAGAGCAGGGACGTCAGCAGAGCGCACAAAACAGTGTCTGGTATAGCACTAAGTCCCGTGAGCCCACGGAAATGACTCCTGAGAGACAGCGCAGGATGCAGTCGGAGACCCAACGCTGGAGGCAGGTAGCTCCCACCACAGTCCGCCGCCCAATCGTCCCTGGTGAGCAAATCGTGGAAGGGAGCAGTGTATATCCCCCCAGGCCAGTAGAGTCGTGCAGGTGGTACCAGGGCCCCTAATGGAGGAATACATTGCCATTTATCAGAGCGGGGGCGGGTGGAGCTCAGCCGAGTGGGCCAGGCCCGTTGAAGGCAATGGCCGGCAAAGCAGCGCCCCACGCCGGCCGCGGGCGGTCCACCCAGGGGGCCCTGGAGCGCAGCGAGATGATGTAGGCACAGGCAAGGCCCAGAGAGAGTCTGATGCGGCACTGCATGGGGGGGAAGGATATGCCCGCCCCGGGGAACAAGTCCAGGTACAGGCCGCCGGGGGAGGAGGATCCACCTGGTGCAAAGGAGTGAGTTGCCAGGCCCAACAGGCTAGATGTGTCCAAGGAGAACCGGGGGCCGCCCCCGGCGCAGGCCACAGAGAGTGAAGGCCGGGGAGCAGCAATAGGCCCCCTCGCCGCGAGCACAGAAGCAGATACCGGGGCTCAGAGCCGGGAACCACCCGCAGGCCCAAGCCCAAGGAAGGCACAAATGGAGGCAGGGCAGGCAGACCGCAGGGCCCTCCGAGCGATCAGCAGCAGGGGCGCACAGGATGCCGCCACGAGCGTGCCCCAGAGGGGGAGACCGCCTGCGAAGAATGCCGAGGAAGACAGCACAGCGGGCGGCCCCAACCCTGCCGGCAGCACCCACAACGGTAGCGTCACTCACCGGATCACCAGGATGTCAGCAGGCCGCCTCCACAGCAGGGCCCAGCATCCGCCGGCAGCCTCCGGGCCGGTCAGGAGCAGACTCTCTGCGCTGGCCCACAGCGCCAGTCACGAGGTGAAATCTCCGCCGGTAGGGCCTGCAGCGGAACCAGGGTCGGGCCAGTAGATGCGCCGGGACCCCCAGATTTGGGAAATCGCTGTTTGGTGCGGGTGTAACAGCGATGCCTGCCGGATGATGTTGGATAAAGGAGCTTGGCCGGCAGAGCCCACTTACAGTGCAGCCATTTTGCAGCCGGCCAAGCCACGCCCCCCAAACAACGCAAAAATTCAGTACAATGGATAAAGTTCACCGTAGAGTTTTTGTGGTTATTATTGTCCTGTAGGCAACAGAGCTATCATACTAGAATAAACAGTTGTGGCCCGACTGGGGCTTCAACATGGCAGCATGGGTGCTGTTTATTATCTATACAGAACCACTTCCTTGTTTAGCCAGAGGAGCACTCAGCTGACACTGCAAGGTTGCTGCATGTCGGCATTCCAGCCCAGCTGATTTCTGTTTACCTCTGTGAGGAGGGATGTCCGGCTCTACACCAAGAAGAGCACCCTGATGAGACTAACCACACGTAATGGGGAGTTAGATCACTTAGCATGGATTTTCGCAGATCGCCCTTCCTAGGCAAAACTAGATTAGGGATGGCCTAGGTAGGAATATATTATTTAACAGCATTTATATGCCAGCATATATTCCCTGTTATAAAACAATGGTAGAACTGTTCATCTTTTTCACTGTTCTCATAATGCTAATTACGCTATCCTGTTTCCTTCTAATAATCATTGAAGCGCACATCTTTTCCTCAAGAATCACAATGCTTCAATAAATAATGAAGCTGCAGGCTTTACATTTCTCATGTATTTCTTTGGGTATGCATGAGTAACCAAACAAAAAGGTTCTAGATCTGTTACCACAATTACCTTGGGGAGTCGGGTTGTCATGTTCAGAGGTGGCTTATTCTATCTGTTACCTGATTTTGGTTTGTGGTACTGTTGGGGCACGGTGGTCTAGCAACTACAGTCCAACATATCCTGAGGGTGTGCACAGAATCCGTCTGGCACAATCCTGACATTTATATTGGCCAACAAATGCACAGATTTTACTAGAAAGTATAAAGCCATACAACATGGCGCCACTAATGTTCTAGCTGGGGTGTTATTTCATGGATTGCCGAGTTCTTTTCTTTTGTATACCCAAAGAACCCTACTCAACCTTCTAACCAGAGATGTCCAAGGTATTAGGGAAAAAATCCTCCTAAGCTGCTTCGGTCTATGTATTGGCTGTAGGTTGTTCAAGCTTGGAGCTTTCAAAGGTGGTACCCTCTCTGAATTCCACATATTCTTATGGCCAAAGGAGCGGCACTAAACACATCTGTAAACTGTAGATATGCAGTTACTCAGAAGCTGCTCCAACATGATCTCACAGTTACGAGTGGGGACGTTACCTTCATGGTTGAGGCCCATGAGGCACTTAGGACAGAGATTTTCTATTTGTGGGTTAAATTCCCAGCAGCAAATGAACGCTCAAGACTGTTTCACAGTTACACTGCAACTGATGTTCCAAATAACTATATGGTTTACACAGCACTAGAAATATCACTAAGATACTAAGAAAATGAAAATTGGTTTGAAGGCGCCCTATCACTCACTGCATAAGATGTTAGACTAGATCACCTTAGCAATGAGGGAGCAACATAGCTGGTCTTAGCCGGTTACACACCCCATTCGAACATATCAAATATGACTGCACCCCAATTGCGTAGAACGTATACAGGTATAGTCAGAATTCCTAGAAGTCTGACACAGTTCGTTATGTGTACAATGACAGGAAATCCTGTGAGGGCTGCCCAAGTTGCACAACCACAATTGGCTACACCGGGCATCCGCTCACAAACTATCAATGCAGCCATGGGTAAATTTCCCATCAGATGGGAGTTAATTAAGTTCTGGGTTGCACAAAAAACAAGTCCGCTTGAAGCAGTGTTTCCCCATATGGGACTCCTGGAAAAGTACAGGATTCTCACAATATGCTTGCCAATGGCTATTGTATAATACAGAACTCATGGTACAACCTCAATAGCTGGTTTGCCAGAGGTGCTTAAAAAGATTCAGAATGAGTATGGGGCAGTCACTGCCCTGGACTTGGGGATGAAGCTGATGGGCAATTTTGCTGAAGTATCCACCATCAAATATAAGCGAACCTTGCAATGTTGTTTCCACGTTCTAGATTAATACAATCTGTTAGAACGAGGCAAGAGAAGTTAGTGAAAATTTGGAGCTCATAGCAGTAGGAGGAGGCTTGGGATGAGTAAAAGGCAGGTGGATGGGGATGAGTAAGAGGGAGGAGGAGGGAAAAGAGTCAAAGGGAGGGTTTAGAAAGGCTTGTTTTAGGGGGTCGGAATAGTAAAAGAGGTCTGAGATGATGCAAGGAGGGATGCATTAGGAAAGTCTTGAAAGGGTAGTTTTGGGGGTCATAGCAGTGGTATGGGGCAGGCCCATCTGCTTTTTAATATTCTGAAGAACCATGAGTGAGGCTGGGTACAGTGGAGGCGAGCGGAGGCAAGGGGGCAAGCAGCAATGTGGCCAAACATCAATGTCGGTGGCGATGGCAGCTGCAGAGCCATGGGTGCTTTCAACTGGCAGTGTTTGCCGACTTTGCACAGCACCCCAGGGGTTGAGGGCCTAACTCTGCCTATGTGAATGGACCACTGAGGACCATCGAGTGGCAGTCTATCGGAGCTGCCGTCCTCCCTCCAGCTCTCTCCTGGGGTGTGACGTGGGGGGAACGAGCACGGCGTTAGGGGAGGAGTGTGGCTTTCTGCTCTGTAAACCATTCTACAGTTTATTGATTCACTTGAAGTTCAAGGATATGCATATTGGATAGAAAATATAAATGAAGAGTATTTGGGGTACCAGGTTTTGACAAATTAATGGTGCAAAATCCATGTTTAGAGTAGGCATGATTCAGACCAATCAGCAGACCATATGCATGTCTTTTCCCGTCTACTAGAGTCCAGAAGACACCATCCATTGCAAAAAGTAATTCAACACAGTTCTCAGATTCGAAATGTGAGGAAAGTATTACTGATGCGGACTAGAATGACATGGCGCAAAATAGAATGTATAATTCCACTGTATTTAATTCAAATGGGATTGCTATGTGGCCAACATAAATTTATGTGTGTATCAACAGGTTACATTCCAGAGTTCCTGGTCCATTAGCAAATAGACTATCCCTGATATAACATGAATTATCTTATGACAGTAACCACACGTAGTATTTTTAAATTGTGCCAAAATGATGGTTAACACACTTGAGTTTAAATGCTGTAAAAGAACACCTATCAAAGATCAGTGAAGATGTGAATTTGAGTGATTTCCTGCCGGTCCATTTCCATCAAAAATAGATGTTTCAAATCCACTTTAATATATGCCATTATAATAGAACATGTTTTGACAAGACAAGGGAAACCCAAAAGGATTCACACTAGGGTCCTTGGGCAGTAGACTATTGTACAGAACAGGGGACCCTAGAAATTGAGGATCAAGTAAATAATAGACATATACTTAGTATTATATATGACCTCTGCCCAGCCGGACAGGTTTTTAATTACGCAATTTTTTAGTGTTATTCCGTATAAATGACAGTTATACAAAAAGTGGGCACAGTATAACTGTCATTTATACGGAATAACACTAAAAAATGTGGCATATATAATACTAAGTATATGTCTATTATTTACTTGATCCTCAATTTCTAGGGTCCCCTGTTCTGTACAATATTATAATAGAACAGGCATATTCAGAAAGGGAAGCTGCAGAAAGAATTAGTGAAATATTACAGACCACTTTCAAAGTCTTTGACAATGGCTTTCAGACACTTTCAAAACGATTATACACAATTTTGACTACAGTTTCTTCTGTCCTAAATATTTTAAAAGATCTACCTCTTCTCCAAGAAGGACTAGGTCAGGTGTAAGTTATAACACAATGAAACTGGGCAATACAAGCTCCAAAGACCAATAAAGTGCCCTGGCAGCTCATAAATGAAAGTGCCATATTTGACCCTTACAGCTTGACTTCAAGACAGAAAATGATGGCTGAAAAAGAATCATTGTATATTCTCTTGTCCAGGAGATAGAGGGCAACACATTTTCTGTGAAAGACGACCCACTGGTTATGTTGAATTGAATTGAATGGCGATTTATATTGCGCAAGACAATAACCCGCAGGTATCAAGGCGCCTAACAAAATGATCAGAGAGTGGTCAAAGAAGGAGACAGGAAACCTTACATATATGCTTGCCGAAAGAGAAGAGTTTTTAGAGCAGAGCGGAAGTGCTGTAAAGACGGGAGAGATCTCAGGTCCAGGGGAAGGTCATTCCACCACTTAGGAGCAACAGTGGAAAAGGCTCTGCCACCCCATTTGGCTCTTCGTACACGGGGGGCTGTCAGACGCAATTTCCCGGAGGAACACAAGTTCCTTCCGGGAATATAGTGGGAAATGATGGACCCAATCCCTGTGTCGCTATTTTTGGCGATAGCTCTGTAGGGCATAGAACTTTGAACCGGATACGGTGTTCTACCGGCAGCCAATGCAGCGTTTTCCTGGCTGCAGTGGCCGAAGAGCGTCTGGGGATATCCAGGACAAATCTAGCTATGGCGTTTTGGACTACCTGTAAGCGCTGCAGCTGGCCTTTATTGAGCCCAGCATACAGTGCATTACAGTAGTCCAAGCGCGAGCCGATGAGAGCAACAGCTATTTGTTTCCTTGCCTGCAAGGAGAGATATTTCCTGATCCTTCGTAGGGTGTGAATCAGACCCCAGCAGGTGGAGACAGTTCTGCTCACCTGACTACCTAAGTCGAGGGCAGGGTCTATCAGCACCCCGAGGTTCTTGGCAGAAGTTGTAGGGGAAGGGCATGTTCCTAGAGAGTCAGGCCACCAGTTGGCTGACCAGATGTTTTCTTTCCCCCCGAACACCATCACCTCAGTCTTCTCCCCATTCAGTTTTAGAGAGTTCTGAATCATCCAATGACCAACCGCCTCCATACAGGATCTAAACTTGGAGGCGATTAGTTCATCTGAATGGGGAAGAGAGACGAGGATTTGAGTGTCGTCTGCGTAAGAGACTACCTCCATCCCGAAGGATCTTATTAGTTTGGCTAGTGGGGTAACATAGATATTAAAAAGGGTCGGGCTAAGTGCTGACCCTTGAGGGACCCCACATAGCACAGATCGGGATGGAGATAGGAACTCCCCCAGCTTGACTCTTTGTTCCCTCCCCGTGAGGAAGGAGGTCAAAAGATCCAGAGCTGCGTTCTTCACCCCCACCTCCCTCAGCCGAGATGTAAGGACTGAGGGGGAGAGGGTATCGAAAGCCGCAGTTAGATCGAGCAGGACCAGGAGAGAGGTCTGGCCCTCATCCACTGTCGTACGGATCTTATCGAGCACGATGGTGAGGGCTGACTCGGTGCTGAATTCTCTCCTAAATCCATGCTGGGAGGGGTCTAGGCATCCCGAGCTTTCCACAAAAACAGCGAGATGCTTGTTAAGATGTGCCTCAAGCATCTTCGCTGGGGCAGGGAGCAGAGAGATAGGCCGGAAGTTCTTTAAGACCCCCGGATCCAGGGAGGCCTTTTTCAGCAGGGGTTTTACTACCGCCTTCTTCCATTCTATAGGGAAGATACCGTCTCTGATGGCTAGATTCATTACCTCTAGCAGCGGAGGTAGGAGGGTATCCCTACACTGTTTGATGACTTTCAGTGGGCAGGTATCCAAGGGAGAACCAGACTTGGTCTTAGTTAGCAATAGCTCAAGATCTTGCAAGACCAACGGGGGAAAAGAGTCCAGGGTGCTTGAAGGGGAGATTTCTGTGGTGGTTAAACTCATCTCTACCCCGGATGTGGATGCACAGAGACCAGCTCTTTGTTCCTCGAGGGCCAGGTGGATATCCTGGATTTTAGTGTGGAAGAAGGAGGCGATCTTATCACATAGATTCTGTGAAGGAATGACAGGGTCAGGGGCTTGCAGTTTGACCAAGGAATCAACAGTTTTAAAGAGCTCCTTCGGAGAGGAGAGCGAGGCGGTCACGGTAACAAAGTATTCCTGTTTAGCCTGCACAATTTCAGCTTTGTATTTTTTAACAAGGAGTTTATGATCTTCCTTGTTCTTGAGGTCCCAACTAGCATGCCAGAGCCTCTCCTTTCTCCTCACTTCTTGCCTAAGGAGCCTAAGGGAGTCGGAGAACCAGGGGGCAGATGGTCTCTTTCTGGCTCGGCGCCGAGGTTGTACTGGGGCCATTTTATTCAAGGCCTCGGTGGTGACCTGTTCAAAGTGAGCGACTGCAGTCTGTACGTTATCTAGGTCAGTGACAGCAAGGCTTGCAGCCCAGGGCTTGAAAGAATCGCTATTGACATTCCTGAAGTTTCTGGCAGTCTCCATTAGGTGGTTCCCTTTATTACCGGAGTCCATCCTAGGATATTTCAAAAGAAAAGGGACCGCCAGATGGTCAGACCAGGAAAGATGAATCGGGTCCTTAGTAGTCAGACGGGGGTCATTGGAAAAGATGCCATCCAAAGTGTGTCCTGCACGATGTGTGGCTCCGGTGACACGTTGCGTGAGCCCACAAGATTCCAGGGCCTCAGTGAGACGGGAGGTATCAGAGAGGTCAAGCCGTTCTAGGTGGTAGTTAAAATCACCCATGATGGAAAAGTTATCTCGGCCAAAATAAGGTTCAAGGGACTGGAGGAGGTTGTGCGTAAAGTGGGTTCTCGAACCGGGGGGTCGATAAACTAAGATACCGTTGAAGAAGGGGCGTTGCGCTTCCTTTATTGAAAAATAAAATGCTTGAAAACTGTCAGGAAAATCGGGTATGGGAACAGTATGGCATTGTAGGTGATCTTTGTAAAGGATCGCTATCCCCCCTCCCACTCGTCCCTTTCTATCGAGTCTGGCCAGGCAGTACCCTTCAGGGACCGCCTCGATTAGATCAGGGTCGGATGAATCCTTGGCCCATGTTTCGGTCACAAGCACTAGAGTGGGCGTTCTATCCAGTACCATCTCCTTGAACATGACCTTGTTCTTAACAAGGGAGCGGGCATTAACCAAGATGCCCTCTATTCCTACTGTGTTAGGACTAGATATGACGGGATGGATGGGGGCAGAGTTAAGAGGCCTAGACGTGGAATAACAGCCACATCGTAATGGGAACAGAAAGTCATCTGGTTCATGGGAATGTGAGCAGCGTTTTTTACGAGGTTTTAGGGCCAGCATTTGGCTTAAAGAGTAGCTGCAAGGGAGAGAGAACATTTCACCAGAGTCCAGAGGCCAGCCGTCCAGCGCGTCCTCAGCGCGGACGGGCGCAGACAGGCAGGACTCTGGCATGACTCCGGCGTGAGTCCGGCGCGTCCGCCTGTCGCGTCCGCTACGCGGAGAGTAAAAGTCTCTTTTTATAAAGAACTAGAGCGCGTCACAGAGCGTCTCACCCCCAAGATGGTCGCCGCGTTTCCCTTTGCCTACTCGGGACCTGCTCTCAGCGTCAATACTCAGCTGAGAGCGGTCTGAGTAGCGGAGGCGGTGAGAGAAGCTTCTAAAACATTTACAAATGCTCCCAATGCAATTTTAAAAGACCACTGCCTATTACAACAAGCAGGGTACAGAGAGATAACGCTAAAAGCAAGGCAAGAAGGGATAGTGTGGAGAAACCTCCCGGCTTCCGCCTCAGGAGGGGGAAAAGTGCTCTGGCTTACAAACACACGCCGAGCCTAGATCAAGCCTTTTATAAAGAACTAGAGCGCGTCACAGCGCGTCTCACCCCCAAGATGGCCGCGAGTTTCCCTTTGCCTACTCGGGACCTGAATGTTGTTCCTACATGTAGTAATTTCCTTGCCAATAACTGAATTTTATTTTTATGATTGTCAGAAATATATGCCCTTGGATTAGTATGGAATAGTACACAATGCCCTCCTTTATCATGTTTGGACATTTCTTTTTTAATTTCATTGCTTGACAAAAAGAATCCTGCATTCACGAGCACAGCTGTATGCACCAGCCCAAGGACATTCACTTCTCTAGGACTTTATCACTCTGCACAGGGCTTGTAAAGCTTTGAATTCCAGACTGGTCTATAAATTAATCTCAGTACTTGCTCCAGTCATTCCCTCTGATCACACACTCCTTGGAAACGGGTCTTCTTTAATTAGAACAAATGAAAGCTGTTGTGGGATGACTTCTGGTTTCACTTTTCTGCTAACTGTTCAGAAAACAGTGCAATGTTGTGGTATTACATTGTATCCTTCTTAGAGGAAAGTGTTTGGAAATGTTTTGGGGAAATGGATAGACATAGTATTAATCAATTCAATTCTTTATTCAAATCTCCCAGACAATCATAAAAGATACCATACAAAACATATACGCATAAAACAATTGAAAAGCAAATAAAGATTTCATCAGTGATAAACATTAAAAAGTATAAAAACTTCATAATCTAAAGTTTAAGACTCCTACGGTAATATTCTTTTTTTTGTACAAACGTTATTAAGTTTTGTCTTACAGCGAAAAGGTATGTTTGCCATATTGAGGCTTGCACATTAGTAAATATTGTGACAGCAAGATATATATTTAATAGTAACATGACACTTACGGTAAGAAAACTGCCCATTCTAAAACAAACTTCAGTGCTAGGTAACAATTTTGAAAACCGAAGAGCAACTCTACATTGTTTAAAATTGTAAGCTTTAAAAAGAGGTAATAAATATTGAGCTCTAAAAGGTTTGTACAATTGTACAAAATATCCCAAATGCAATAGGATTGGGAGGATATTATATCACATAACATTTCTTCTCTTCTAGGTTCCCATAATAACCTCATGGAAAACATAACATAAAACATATAGATAGTGCCGACTGTTAATTCTTAAAACAAGGCTCTGGGGAGGAGCCAAGATGGCCGCCGAGACGGACGTTTAGTCTCCCGGCTCCCGGAGTCCGTATCTCCCGCACAGCCATCCTGTTTGCTATCCTGCTATTTGGTGCCAGCGGGATGTTTGGAACAGCTTCCTGACTCTTCGGGTGTTCCTCCGATGTCCCTGCCTGCTCGCTAACCTGGGGAATCGTCGAGATACACGCCGACCCCTCTCCTGGTCCTGTACCCGGGACCTACGATACAGCGCACCGCCTTTGTCTGTTGCAGCTGCGGGGGCCGGTCGCTCCGGAACGGTGCTGTAATCCCTGGTGGTTGTTTACACCGGACGCTGGTGTGGAGGGCACTGCTGGCCAGCTGGGAGTTTCTCTCATCTCCTTCTCTTTGGGACTCTGAAGGTGAGCCGCGCTCCGCTCTCTCCAGTGTTGGGAGTGCCCTGGACCTCCGGGGCTCCTTTCTCGCCTTGCCTCTGCCTGTCCCGAGCGGAAAGGGACGCCTCGCTGTGTGCCGTCCACGATTACGGAATTATCTGGTTCCAGAGGGATTGATTAATCTGCCACGGTGCCGACCTCGCCGGAGATCCTTTGTTGTCTCTAGAGGCAGGATCACTACGGCTGGCTCCCCAACAACTATGGCGGACGGCGCTTCGACTCCTGCCCGGTGTGCCCGGCTCATACCCGACTGGGAAGCAGACCTGCCTATTGCGCCTCGCACCGAGGGGGTAATGGAGGATAAACAGACGTTTACTCGCGCTTCGGTGCTTTGTGCCCTTACTCGACTGCGGAATGAGTGGCGAGAAAACTCGAGACTGTTAAGGGAGAAACTGGATGGGTTTGTGACTGGATCATGCTCTACTTCGTCTGGACTCTCTTCTTGCAAAGTCTACCAGCCTTCGCCGATCCCTGTCAATGATACACTGTTGCCGCCGGAGTGTGTTCCTAAACTGCAACGTTGCGTGGATACAGACTGTGTGCTGCAACTTAACCGCCCTGGCGCTGATACAATGTCGCTTTCCCCGGTGCAACACTCAACCTTGCCTGCTGAGTTCATGGGGCTGCTGCTACAACATCCGACTATTTCCGAGGACAGTGCCTATTCATTGGAGACATTTACACCTTCTGCAACGCAAAGAGTCAGTATATTGATAATGCTGTTTCTTCTATGTGTCGGCTCTGGCTGGGACTGGCGGCGTCCATTTTATCCTTGGACATCACTCTATCATCGAGTGCGGCCATTTTGCCTCTTTGTTCTCACTGGGGCGGGCTTCCTCCTTTTCTCCCACGGTCGTGGCCTCTTACGGGGGGTGGGTACGTGGGGTCACCCGAGATCGGGCCAGGGCTAGGCGATTTCTCTAATATTATGCACACCCTGTTGGGCGGGGACTAGGATGGAACTGGGGTTTTTTTAATTTTTGTCTGACTTACTTGCACATTTGGAAATGATTCTCCCCACCTATAATTCTGCTTGCTACTTTTGTCATGCTGATGGTACTTGGGGTGGGGGATGCTTACGGGGCCGAGGGAGACCGGGAGTATGTTTACTTTCCTCCTCCCGCCTTCTCTGAGGGTTGGAGATTGGGATCGTTTTTTCTCACTCTCTCTACTCTCTTTCCCACTTGGGGTCTCTTGGGGCGACAGGCATGCCTATTGGGGGGGGGGTGGGCCGTGGCCTTCCGCTGGTATGCAGGGTGGGGGGGATGGGATGTACTTTGTGTTTCTCTTTGTTTCTATGGCCCTCTTTCTTTTTCCTTTCTTCTTCTGTTTCTTTCTCTTCTAAAACTTTTCGCTCCTTTGGGGTTGGGGTTCCGTGTCATTAGGGAGTTTATGGTATTCTTTCATTATGTGACATAGCGGTTGGTCCTGGATCTTAATAGTGGTCAATTACTTTCTGATGCCTGCCTTCCTCTATTGTGCTTCCTTACGGGTGCTCCTCGAATCATTATAAGCTATCCTGGTCAATAATTAGCCTCTACTCTGTTCGTAGTTTTATAAATTGTACTCAACAAAACCATAAAATTAAACCTTTTTCTATCCTCATGCAATGTTTTGTGCTCCACACGCCACTTGTCGCTCAGAGACTGCTTCAACAGCGTTCTGTCCCGATGGATCCTTTTTTCTTATCCTTTCTCGTATGTCATAGCGGCCGGCCCCGTGGGGTTGTAGGCAGACGCTGTGTATTGTGCTCTCTACAAATAAAGGTTTTAAAAAAAATAAAAAATAAAAAAAAAAAAAAAAACAAGGCTCTTTCCCAAATGTTGGTCACATAGAATAGATATGTTCTAAGCAGGAATTAACTTTTTAGGGTGCTATTTCTAACAGTTGGTTTGCTTAATTCAAGCGTTCCCTCATAGCACAATGACGTTCCATAAATAAACGGTTTAGTGAGTGTTTTTTATACTTAGAAATTGAGAGTGTGTTGTCAAATAGGACCGATGTACCCAAGGCAGCCAATTCCACTTAACATATTTGATCCAGTGAATTTACAAACCCGATCACATCAGACACAGTCATTGATTGTTTGTGGCTAAAAAAAAGCCCTGGGATTAATCCAAATCAAAACCCATAATAAAAGGGCCCCAAGCTTAATTGAGCCCTCAAGATATGGCAAGGCAAGTTCTTTCTGAAGAAAATAATGGGGTGTGGAAATAGAGTGTGAGAGGAGATGCCTACAAAAGCGGTTCTCCTCTATCTGTAAAGCTTGACAATCACCATATCCCAATATTCCACTACTGTCGCTGGCAACTGGTATGCATTGCTTGGAATATATTTCTAAGAGGGAGGATATTGGCTTGCCCCCACTGATTTACAAACACTAATTAAGGAGCAAATAACATACTTAAATTGTGTGCTCTTATATCGGACGTTTTCCGACCAGGAACCATTGGAATCGAAAACAAGACCTAAATAAGGGAATCTAGGGACATTCTTTAAGCTGATCTCTCTAACACACAGGATACGCAGTAAATAATGATTGAGCCCACATGCCATAGTAAGGGACTTAATTAGTTAGCGGAGAGGTCTAAATCAAACAAACTCAGAGAAAGCCCTGACCAAGCACCTCAAATGTTAGGGGTATGTGCTAAAAGTACTGCATCGTCGGCGTACAACCATACCAGTATAGGAACCGAGCTGGATTGTGGAACATCATGTGTAACTGAACTTAAAACATTGTTGAGTTTTTTAATGTGTAAACTAAATATTAACAGGGCTAAATCACAACCTTTCCTGATGCCAAAGTGTAAACTAAAAGGATCAAAACGCTCACCATTTTGGCCAAACCTGACCCTAGCAGTCAGGTTTTGATGCAAGTAGGCCAAAAAGTGGAAAATTGCAAGGTCTATCCCCAGCTCGAGTAGACTGCTCCATAGATTATTATGATTACTTTGTCAAAACGGAGGTTAAGTCCAGACAGGCAAGGTACAAAGGATTCCTTTTGGAAATAGTATATTTGCCTATTATTAATTCAAGATTTAGACAGTGTTCCATTGTTCCTAATCTTTCTCTAAACCTAGACTGACAGGGTGTTAAAACGTGGTTTTCATTGCACCAGTCTTTTAACCTATTAAGAATACCTCTTAACCATTATAATAATGGTTAAGTCAATTAAAGATATGGGTCTATAGCATTTGGGGTCCATACAACTACCTTTTTTAAAGACCGGGGCGATAATAAAACTTGATCATGTGGGAGGTTGGTCTTTTAAATCAAGATCGATAAACACATTTCTGAGCAGAGAGGCCCAGAGATCCACTCTACATTTAAAAATGTCAATGGACTCTCCATTCGGACCGGGAGCTTTAGAGGATGAGCAGTTATTAAGGGCAATGCTCACCTCGTACACAGAAAAGTAGAGTTTATTGATGCAGTTATTAGTGTCTGATAAAGTAACAGGATCAATACCAACAGGGGTTAAAATGCGCTACCTGTTGATCTCCGGGAATATGGCTGCTTCCTGTATTCAGACATATTCTTAAGCGAAGAAGCATTGGTCGGATGCTCCCAGTTATTCTTTTGGATTTTGCACTTTCTTTTCCCCAAGGTTTCTTTATAGAGAGCCCTTGCCTGGGCTACTACAGTGGGATTTCTAGGAATAGTAGTCAGGGCACTCCTCTAAGTCCTGTTTGCATGGAGCAAGCACTATTGATCCAACAAGCTGGTCGAGAAGTCGATCTTGCGCCCAGGCTTCAGCAATGAGTTATGTATTGAATTACATAGGACTATAAACTGATTACATAAATTTTCCGCCACAAAAATTCCAGATAAACATATTAAAAAGACTTCATTTAATGAAATTCTTTGACAGACACAGTAGACAAGCACTTTGATAAGTAAGACAATTTTGTTGCCATTCTAAAACAGAAAGAGATGTCTTTTACCTCTGTAGCAGAAACGTTTGCGGGCTCCATCTCAAATCCAGCAATTACTGCAGACACAATTTCCAAACTTTTTGCTCACAGCATCTTCCATTCATCAAATACAACAGGCATAACCCATGTCTTTAAAAATATTGGATCTGCTTTACTGATGGGCTTTAAGAGCTTATTCCTTCATTCTTCAGCTCACTGTTTTCAAGCCTGTTTGGTGGATTTTCATCTACCATGCTGATAGTTGGTTGTGCAATTCTTATTTTTCTCCTAGTAAAGAAATAAAGTCAACATGAATGCCAATGTGAATGGAAGTAATTTCTACCAGACTGAATAAAAATGTCGCAGGACTATGGCATGTGAGACATGGGGCCAGTCCGATATGTGAATTGACTGAAACTGCTGATAACTTCTTTTTACTGTTTTTATCTTGTGTGCATATTAGAGTGAGATTGTCAACTGCGGGGTTTATTGTGTGAATCAACTTTCAGATAGGTTTACACCTTGCTTTGCTGCACTTTCCTACCTGGTGAGGCTTTGGTTGGTCGGGTCCCTTTTCTTGAGCCCTGCACCACCCTTAGCAGCTTCCACCTTGGGAGGCATTTATGCTCTCCCCTCTGCTGTGGTCTAGAATTCTAAATAGGAAATTCAGACAAGCAATTTTTTTAAATAGTGGAAGGACTTCTGTAAGCCTACTTTTACTGTTAACCTTTCTGTGTTTTTATATTGTGGGGAATTCTAGTGTGGGTATTTTTAACTGGTGGTTTTACAGCGGGAATTAACTTCCAGATATCTTTGGACGTTGCTGTTTGTACACTGCTGTGTTGCACTTTACTTTCTGGTGTAGTTACAGTTGGTTGGATTTCTTTTCAAAAGACCTGTACACCATTATCTGCTGCAATCTTGGGAGACACTTCGGCTCTTCACTCTGCTGGCGTCTACTGTTCCTAACCAACTGTCTAGTTATAAACAGGAGTGTGGCACATCTGCCGATCATGAGGAACAGGATAAAGACTGATTTGCATATGGCTGGGTCTAAATTGGGGTGGCATGGTGAGCAAAAGAACAATAGATTTAACCCAGATCTATTGACTGGGGTGAATGTTTGATTTGCTCTGCATTCCGTCCATCATCTGTGTGTCTTCTGCTTTCTCGGCCTAAGTGCGCGTGGTATGTGTCTCAGGCTCAAAGTGTCACTGGATTCAAGCTAGCCTGGCTGATGAGGGGTGATGCCCCAAAACCAGTCCTAGGATGCTTGCTTCCAGTCCAGGGAGGAACTGGCTTGGCAGTTCGGTCTGGACTTTCCCCGTGAGGCACAGGGGAATAGGCCATGTTACAACATACGCTTTCACAATGCATGCCATTACAACGCGGTCATTACATCGACAGCATTGTTTCATTGCATACCATCACAACGACTTGCTGTAGGGGGGGCGATGGATTTTGGAATAGTATAATTTACTACTCCAACTCCAGTCTGTGCAACGCAAGGGAAGGTGCTGGATTTAAAATCCAACACTTTCGGCCCCCTACAGAAAATCATTGTAACGACTTACATTGTAATGGCATGCAATGTAACAACGCGGTCATTGTAATGACTGTGTTGTAATAGCATGCGATGTGTTAACATCGTTGTAAACGATGTTTACTGGCACAGGGTCAAGACTGATTTGCATATGGCTGGGTCTAAACTGGGGTTGCAGGGTGAGCAAAAGAACAATGGATTTAATCCAGATCTATTGACTGGGGGGTGAATGTTTCATTTGCTCTGCATGCTGTCCATCATCTGTGTGTCTTTTGCTTTCTCGCCCTAAGTGCGCCAGACATGCTAAGATGTAGGTCCTGGGCTCAATGGATTCAAGCTAGCCTGGCTGATGAGGGGGTGATGTCCCGAAATTGGTCCCAGGATGCTTGGTTCCGGTCCAGGGAGGACCTGGCTTGGCAGTTCGGGCTGGACTGTTCCAATGAGGCACAGGGACAAGACTGATTTGCATATGGCTGGGTCTAAACTGGGGTGGCATGGTGAGCAAAACAACAATGAATTTAACCCATATCTATTGACTGTGGGGCGAATGTTTGATTTGCTCTGCATTCCGTCCGTCATCTGTGTCTTTTGCATCTGCACAGTGGGCACACCAAAAGCAAGTCTGTCTGCGCATGTTCGAGTCCAGATGATGCCAGATGACAAGACCCCTGGTCCTATTATATCAGATAGTGGAATAGGAATTATTATTCACAGTCACAACTCCTCTCTGTTAATGTTAAGCGCTATAATTCAACTACTTGTTGCAAATGCACACCTACCAATACTATTGGCTGTTTTTCTTGAATAAGATGTGGTTTTTCATGTGTTGTGGCAATGACTCAAGCTGAAAACATGATATCTTGTAGACAAATGCCATTAGATGCTCCTAGGCTATATTTTGGAGGAAAAGATTCTCTGCTTGTTGAAAAGACAAGCTTGAAATCTATGGTATATTGTATGTATGTTAATATCAGATTCCTTCCAAGCACAGTGTTAGACCTGACAGCCTTAGAGTGACTGTCCCCCAACTTTTGTCCTACCTCCCTCCATTTTTCTGTACTCATTTTTGCTGGCTTTAGGACTCTACCACTGCTAACCAGTGCTAAAGTGTATGTGTTCTCACCTTAAAACATGGTAACATTGCCTCATATCAACTCCTATATTTAATATAGTTAGAAGTCCCTAGTAAGAGCAATAAATGTGCCCAGGGTCTGTAAATTGAATGCTACTAGTGGGTCTGCGGCACTGAATGTGCCACCCACATTAGTAGCCCCTTAATCATGTCTCAGGCCTGCCATTGCAGGGCCTGTGTGTGCAGTTTACTGCCAATTCACCTTGGCATTTAGAACTACTTGCCAAGCCTTAAACTCCCCTTTTAGTACATATAGGTCACCTCTAAGGTAGACCCTAGGTAGCCCATAAGGCAGGGTAGGTAGGGCATGTACTTTTAAGTTTTACATGTCCTGGTAGTGACAAACTGTTATCTTCATTTTTCACTACTGTGAGGCCTACTCCTCTCATAGGCTAGCACGGGGAATTCCTTAAAATACCTTTAAGCTGTAATTCCTGTTTAGACAGGGGTAGCTGCATCATGTTTAATATCTTTGGAATGGTAATGATAAATCCTCTTTACAGGTAAAGTCGTATTTAACATTACTATTTTAGAAATGCCACTTTAAGAAAGTGGCCATTACTCTGCTCTCGCTGCTCTAGGCGTCTTGCAGCCGGTCTCCGATGCACGCTGGGCTGGGTGACTGTTACGCTTTGAGCATTCCCTCCAGACAGCCACAAACACCGGAAGGCTAGATGTGGCTGAGTACCCATCTACATGCATCTGCATTCTGATGGCCCTTCCTGGGAAGCAAGGGACTCACACTTACACATCAAAGGGTAGTGGCACGACCACGAACACAGGACTGATTACCCCTCCAATGACAGGACTGGGTTGAAAGGGATACTTGTGCACTTCAAACCACTCTTTGAATTACCCCATTTCAAAGGCACTTTTGGGTATACGTACTGGGTCTGCGACCCCATGAAATCAGACACTTCTGGACCTACATTGAATCTCCGTCAGAAGAACTGCTGTGCTGCTCAAAGGACTCAACTGGGCTGCTGAACTGGAAGGCCTGCTATTCTGTGTGTTGCCCTGCTGCTTTCTGACTCTGCTGAAGGAGAGCTGGACCTTGCCTTCTTCCAAGGTGATCTACAAGGGTTTGTTGGCTGGCCTCCTTTTGGTTGAGACTCAGGCAGATCAAAGTCTCTACCCCTGCTCCTGTGCCTGATTTACTGAAAGTGGCCCAGGTACTTGCAACACAGATTTTAACGCATCTCCTGTCTGTGGTGTAGCAGAACCAGCGCATTGACCCGGTTGCGGAAGTAAAATTTGAACATCGCATCAGAACCAGTGCTTTGACTGCAGAGATTGATGCATTAGACAGCGTATTGCTGCCACTGCAGCTTGGTGAGATGGAAGCATCCCCTCGACTGCGTGGCAGAGTCCAACACATCGCTCAACTCCTCTTGACTTCGGCATCAGTCTTCGGAGCGGACTGCGTGGAGAAAATAGGATCTCACTGCTTGCGACCAGGAAAGGTAGTTTGTTTACCGGGCCTGCATGTATCTAATAGCCAGCACGCACTCAGTCGCAGGTGGCCCAGACTTTTCCCCAACATGACCTAAAGTAACCTTTTTAGCATTCATTGCTTCTAAGCGCTTTACTGTATTTATTTCTTTAAAATTCAATATCTCAACTTCTACACATTGGATTTTTGTTGTGTTTTATTTATAAAGTCATACTTTATTTTTCCAAATTGTTGTGGAGTCTTTTTGTGGTGTTTTCACTGTGTAGCTCTAGGCGTTAGTGCACAAATGCTTTACACATTGCCTTCTAAGTTAAGTCAGCCTGGTCTGTGCCAAGCTACCAGAGGGGTAAGCACAGGATAATTTAGGTTGTGTTGCGACTTACCCAGACTGGGAGTGTAGTCCCTACTTTGACAGGGTGTATACCTCTGCCAACTTAAGACCCAGTTTCTAATACAAAGCATTCAAGTGTGAAAACTTATTCATAGTCAAAATCCAGTTTCATAACAGAAATTAGGTTCCACAATTCAACCAACCCTGACATAATGATTGCCATGCCACAAAACTACGAATTATTAAATTAGATTGCGTGGGTAAGTTTGGGGGAGTCAAATTACATAGACCAAGAGATTTTTATTTTCCAAATTGATCTGAACCCCTCAACCTCTGTTGGAGGATCTTTAATTTATAGACCCTCCAGGGTACTAAAAAGGAATTTCGCTCTATTATGAAGGAACCTTTAGCTCCCCTTATTAAGTTTAAACACTTTTTGAATACGAGATTTTTATTTACAATTTTTCATTTACAATGGACAATAAGCTCTCTATATTGCCTACCTACCTCATCCGAGCTACTGCTCTTGGAAACATTTCAATACTGACAGACGCCACTACTAAATCTTTGGACACGATTGCCCCTCTTAAGACTAGCGGGCCAAATAGGAAAACGGGTACAGCTAAATGGTATTAAGAATAGAAAGAAAACAGTGTAAATGCTTAGAATGTCATTTGTGTAAATCCCTCTTAAGTGCCTACCATAAGCATATATATATATGGCTCAACTGGATTTCTTACCATAAGAATTGAAACCAACGGATCTTCTGCTAAAGAAATAGTGAAACAATTCTCTCACCCGGCTGCTCTGGGATTTAAATTCCAGCCTCTCATTCCCTTTGCACTCATCCAAGGTCGCAGGACACTCGAGGAGAATTCAAATCGGGTCCAGGCGATTAATGTTATGCTACATGAAGCGGACAGACGGTAATTCGGCCCACCTGCCCAACCTCTCAAACCGAACATCATCGAAACGCAGAACATTAATCGCCTGGGCCCAATTTGAATTCTCCTCAAGTGTCCCCCGACCTTGGCTGAGACACGTCCGGACTACCTAGAGCTGTCACCCTCCCTCCCTGACACGTTGTCCTGATGAAGACCCGGCGTGACCACCAACAGGGGCACATTTAGGGATGAAATATCGACGCTTACTCAAATCCCAGACTAACCAAGACTCCACACAATGAAAGAAAAGAGCCTTTCGTGTTAAAGCATTATCTGGCCTATCTTTCACATGTACATAACAAACCTCTACCACCTTGTATATACTGTACACTTGTAAAGCACTGAGCACTTATGTCAAAAAGATTACCCATATCCATGTAGCTATCTAATGTTGACAGCTTCTGTTTACTGTGATTATCTATGAATGAATTAATTCTGATAAAAAGAAACCGTACAAAGCATTTAGATTTCTGTTTCCATTTCTTCAAAGAGAATTGTTTTACTCCACGAGTGCTATACAAAGGTTGCCATCAGATTCTTAGAAATGCATTAAGAGCACCATTAAGTAACGTACCGTCTACCCGACAGAACCACTTGTTGTTTAACTGATATATATCCATGTTCTGAGGGACACAGGGTTACCGCATTATTGGCTAATGATTCCTTTCTTGTACAAAACTTTTGGGTAAAAACTCAATCATTTATCCTCATATTTGTAGTCAAACAACTTTTTGTAGACCTGTTACAGTTGGGTTTTAGGGCAGAGCACTGAAATCACTCTTAGTAGTCACTGACAAGACCAGGTTGAGCTTAAATGAGGGCAGACCTGTGGCCCACATTGTACTCTACCAATCTGCAGCCTTTGATACTGTGTTGCACACTATTCTGATCAGAAGTCCACGTGAGATAGGGATCTATAGCAATGCTCTGACCGGGTTTCATTCATTCCTGACTGAAAGAACGCAAGTTATCCATCTCACACCGTTGAAGTCTAACTTTGTCCTAATCACGTATAGGGTGCCACAAGGGTCACCACTTAGGCCCCCACTTTTAAACATCTATGTGGCCACTCTACCAGGCACTGTGTTCTCTGTAATTCTATAATTTGAGATGTAATAAGTTTTATTATGTCTGCTATGATTTCACATGCTACAAGACAAATAATATGCAAGGGTATAACCACTCCATGGAGAAAGATTGAGTTATAGTTACAGAATTTGTAAGGTTTGTATAGCTTAAGTTGGGTTTTACAGAAAGAATAAATACATTTTTCCAAACTATAACTCAGCTTTAGCCTTTGTTTTTTTTCATTTTTTTTTTTTAAATAAAAATGTGTCTCATAGTGTTGGGTCATTTAATTGATTGTTGTTAAGGGCAATGTCACAGTCTAGTGTTGTAGAGCAGAATGGAGTGAAGTGGCGATGCACAGTGGAGTACAGCGTTATACAGTGGAGTAGCATGTTGTGTCATATAGTGGACTATCGTAGATTGGAGTGGAGAGTCAAGCATTGGATAGGTAGACTGTCATAGAATGTGAAAAACTATTGTAGAGTGTCATATAGTGGAGACGTATAGAGTGGAGTACAGTGGTGTAAAGTGGAGTGAGGCAGTGTGTGGTACAGTCAAGTTGTACAGAATGACCTTGAGTAGAGCTGCGTACAGTGGTGTGGCATAACGTAGAATAGTATAGAGTGGCGTCTAATGAAATTGCAAACACTGGAGTGGCATAGATTGGAGTAATGTACAGTGCAGTGGCATACAGTTGAATGCCACTGCACTCTCCAACCATAGTGTTGAGTTTCATTTAATTGACTGTTATTAAGAGCAATATCACAGAGTCTAGTGTTGTAGAGTGGCGTAGCGTATAGTGAAGTAAAGTGTTATACAGTGGTGTAGCATGGTGGAGTATCGTAGAGAGGAGTGGTGTCATACAGTGGAGTGGTATGCATGTCAGAGGTTGGGAATCTGTTCAGGAGTGCTACATAGTGGAGTACTATGTTGTAAAGTGGAATGAGGTAGAGTAGAGTGTGGTAGACTGTAGTACAGTGGAGGGGCATACAGTGTTGTAGAGTTTAATGGTATACAGTGGAATAGAGTGGAGTGGCATCCTATGGAACAGCATAAAGGAGTACACTGGTGGCATCGAATGGAGTACCATACAGTGCAGTGACATACAGTTTAACGGCAGAGTGGAGTGGCATACAGTGGGATAGCGTATAGTGAAGTGGCATACACTGGAGTGGGGTAGAATGGAATAGCATAGACTGGAGGGACATATAGTGGAATGGCATATAGTGGAATGGCATACAGTGGCGTAGAGTGGAGTGACGTTGAGTAGGCTGGTATAAAGTCAAATAGTGTATTTATTTATTTTATTTATTTATTTATTTATTCAAAGTTTTATATAGCGCGAACAAGATCCTTACAGATATCAGAGCGCTTCACAATGGCAGGGTAGGGGCAGTAGGAAAGAACAGAGGTAATGGGAGCAATGTAGTAGTCACTAACATGAGAGGATAATAATAAAATACATAAAACATATCAATATACAGTCAGGTGAACAGGTAATAAAACGGCACAAGTCATGGATCCCATTACATAGGTGTTCAGGTACACCTTGGGTGTGTGGCAGGCTTATACCAGTGTTTTAGTATAGAGAGCGCACTGAGTGAGGGCATCGGGAGGGTGAATCAGTGACCCAATGTGTCTCATATATTGGTCGGTAGGACGAAAGAGGCGTAGTAGTGTCACCATCAAGTAGAGGTATAATGCCAAAGGACAAGGTGAGCATTGATACAAGGCAATGTAGAGTCTCTGATCCACTACCTATAAGGTTCAGGAGATCTTGGCCAGAAGGATGGTTTTCACCTCTTTCTTGAAGAGTGCAGCGGAGGAGATACGCCTAGTTTCAGGCGGGAGCGCATTCCAGATCCTGGGTGCCATTCCTGAGAAGGAGCGCTTGTAGGTTTTCTCTTTCCTGAATCTACGGGGTTTCAGGAGTAGATTTTTTGAGCTTCTATTGGACCTCGAACCTCCTGATATGGACAATTTTTGAGCGAGGTAGTTGGGTGCATTGTGGTGCCCGGCCGCGTGTGTCATAACTGCAATTTTTAGTTGTATTCTGGCTTCAAACGGCAGCCATTTTAGGGACTTTAAATCTGGGGAAATATGGGAATGTTTTCTTGAGCCAGTAATGAGTCTTGCGGCAGCGTTCAGAGAGGCTCTTAAGGGTGCTGTTGTGGATAGCGGGAGTCCGCTGAGGGTCACAATTCCGTAGTCGATTCGAGGGATGACTAACGCTTGTACAGCAGTTCGGAAGTCTTCAGTCGGAAGGAAGGGTTTGATTTTCCTCAGTGTGTTTATTTGGAAATTAGCTGCTTTTGTGGCTTTGCTGATGTGTTGCTGCATGTTGAGCTTGGCGTCCAGTGTGATGCCTAGGGATTTTGCTGAGTCCACAATGGTGGGTTGGACATTGAGTGCTGTTAGGTTGTTGAGCCATGTTTGGGTGGTGGAAAGTTTCGCCGGGGGTGAAATGAGAAGGAACTCAGTTTTCAGAGCATTTAGTTTGAGGTGATTATCGGCTAGCCAAGATTGAGTGTTAATAAGCGTGGAGTTCAGATGTTTGATATCTTCCGGAGATTGAAGCTTTAGGTACAGTTGTGTGTCATCGGCGTACATATGGAATTGGACATTAGAAGCTTGGAGCAAGGTGGCGAGCGGTTCCATGACGAGGTTGAACAAAGTGGGGGAGAGGGAGGATCCTTGTGGAACACCTAGATCCGCAGGCACAGGTGAAGATAGCACATTATCGATCTTTAACTTCTGAGATCGGTTGTGTAGGAAGGACGAAAACCATTTGAGAACCGTTCCCGATAGACCCATTCTAGTGCTTAGCAGTTCCAGCAGGTTCTCATGTTTGACCGTGTCAAATGCTGACGAGAGGTCAAGAAGGATGAGGAGACAGGACTCATTGCGATCAAGAATTTGGAGGGCGTCATCAATTATGTGTGTCATAGCTGTTTCCGTGCTATGTTTCGCTCGGAATCCTGATTGATGAGGATTGAGGAGGTCAAATTGGTCAATGTGTCTTGTTAGTTGGAGTTGGACACATTTCTCCAGCAGTTTGGCCAGGGTGGGGATATTGGTGATGGGTCGGTAATTGTTTAGGTCAGTCGGATCAGCTGTAGGTTTCTTGAGTATAGGTGTGACTTGCCCCACCTTGAGGGAGTCCGGAATGAGGCCTTGTTGCAGGGAGCAGTTGATGATTTTGGTCCAGAGAGGGAGGAGCAAGGGGATGAAGTCTTTTACAGCATTAGCAGGTAGAGGGTCTGTGTGGTGGTTAGAGGGCTTCAAGGTGCAGAGCAGTTTGTGTATTGCTTCTTCCGAGTAGGTATCGAAGTACTGCCAGGAAGCCATGTTTTTAGGTTGAGTGTTAGCCATTCTTGTGTGGTTGGGGAATCGGCTTACATCCATGATGAGGTCATTTCTTATGTTGTCAGTCTTTAGCTTAAAGAAAGCAGAGAAGTCTTCACAGTGTGGGGTGTCGCTTGTTGTGCTACTTGATTGTAGGGGTTGTGCCTTTGTTTGGGTTTTGATTAGTTCGAAGAGTTTTCTTGGCCTGTTTTTTGCTTGGTCCAATTGGCGGCTGAAGAAGTCCAATTTTGTGCGCTTTATTTTCCTGAAGTAGGCATTTCTCTTGTTTTTGAGCCTTTTGAGGTGCAGTGCTGAGGGGTCCGCTCTCCAATTGCGCTCTGCCATTCGCATCGAACGCCTGTCGTCATTGAGTCTGTCGTCATACCAGGGGTTAGAAGTTTTGGTGGAGACTCTCTTCAGTTGCAGTGGGGCGACTTCATTGACTAATGTATTCATAGATTCAAGGTAGTGGTCAGTCAGTGATTGAACATCCGTGGCACCTGAAGGGGGAAGGAGCAGATTGCCGATGTGGGGAGGCAGAGTAGAGGCGTTGAGATTCTTCATGTCCCTTTTCCATGTTTTGGATTTGATTGGTTGAGTCGGGTTAGGTTTAACTTTTTCATTGATAAAGAAGGTGATAATGTGGTTATCTGACCAGTCGCAGGGTAGAATCGTCTCCAGTTGTGTAGAATTCTCTTTGGCAATGATGAGATCAAGTATCGCGCCTTTGTCGTGTGTTGGTCTATCGCATATTTGGGTGAGGTCAAGTGCATTAAGGAAAGTTTTGAGACTGTTTACCACTGTGTCTTCCTGGTCGTTCCAGTGGAGATTGAAGTCACCCAGGTAGACTTAGGTGGTCTGCCGACCGGCATTGGAAGTGATCATATCCATGAGTTGTTGGGTGAATATGAGATTGTCACCAGGCGGGTGATAGATGAGATGTAGAGCACAAACTTGTTTGCCCTCGCTGGTAATGTCGAGGCAGAGGAGTTCACAGGAGGAGAGGGAGGGGGAGGTGACTTTAGTAACGGAGAGGTTGCTTTTAAAAATGCATGCAATTCCCCCTCCCGTCTTGTCTGAAGACCTGTCTAACCTAATGATGTGATAGTTGGGGGGGGACTAGTATGTCCATAATCGGAGTAGAGGCTTCAGTGAGCCAAGTTTGTTAGAATTGTTAGGTCCAGATCCCTATCTGAGACGAGATCTGCGATGTCGGAGGAGTGTCTCTGGGCCGATCTGCAGTTGAGTAGGATGCATTTGAGTTTGGGAGAGAGAGGGGTGGTTGAGCTTTCTAGAGTGAGGGGAACTTTTCTGAGGTTGTTAGGGACGGAACCTCTGTTGTTGAGTGTTGGGAGCCTCAGAGGGTTTGTAAGAATAGTGGGTATGGGGATGTGTGTGCTGGGTATGTGTTTTACCGGACCCGAGCCATAAGAGCGTAGTAGTGAGCATAGGTCGCGGTCCGACAGTGGGTTGGGGACACGGCGGGGGCGGTGGGAGTTGTTGCGAACGGGGATAGTCGGCCAGCGCGGGTGTCGTTGGAGGCGAGGGTATGTAGGGCGGGTGCGTCCTTTGTAGGGTAGAGGGATGATGGGAGGAGGACTGGGCTGTGATGAGAGCAGGTCTTTGATTGCGCGGACATCTTTTTTGATTTGTAGAATATCCTCTTTGACTTGTTGGAGGGTGGGTAGAGTCTGGTCAGGGGGAGCATTGGGGATGGCGAAGGTGGTGTGTAGTGAACTAGAAAGCGGGCAGGGAATCGAAGGGGGGGATATAATGGCGTTGTTGGCGGGGGGTGTGAGTGAAGCAGGCGGTGATGGCGGTGGGTGGGAGGCATAGGTAGTGCTGCCAGTGGGAGAGGGAGCCGGTGAGTGGAAGAGTGAGTGAAGGCCGAAGACAGTGGGGGAGACCGGAGGGTAGTGAGGGCTGAGAGTAGGCGGTGGGAGAGAGGGGGAAGCTAAGGTAGGAGAGGTGGTATGTTCTGTGTGTGTTGTTGGGAGGGTGTGAGTGTCGTGGGTGGGAGTAGGGAGGGGGCTGGGGGGCGAAAGGTGTTCGCCGGAGGGGGTATGGGAGGGGGGTGGATAGGCTTCGAGTGGTGATGTTATCAGATGGTGGCGTGTTGTGGATGAGAGTTATTTTGTCAGGTGTGGGAGTGTCGCGGGTGAGAGTGGGGAGGGAGCTGGGGAGGGGGGGGCGTCTGTCGTGGGGGGGATGGGAGGGGAGGGTGGATAAACTCCGAGCGGTGGTGTGTACAGGTGGCGTGTTGCGGGTGTGGGTTGTTATGTCAGGGAGGAGAAAGATAGAGGGGATGTGAGTGGGGGGGCCATTTACTGGGGTGCTGGGGGAGTCTGTCCTTGGGGAATGTGGGGTGTTAACAGCGGGTGGGCTATTTACTGGGGTGCTGGGGGAAGAGGTGTTGTAGGTGGGGGCTGCGATGTCAGGGATGATGGTGCTGGTGGAGATCAGGGTGGGGGTCCGCGGATTGGAGAGGTGCTCTTTGAACTTGGGGAATAGGTTGTCTAGTAGTTCCAGGTTCTTGTCCGTGGATTGAATAAGGACAATCCCGTTGTTATAGATAGTAATGGTAGTCCTGCCAGGGAAGAGGTGGGAAGGTGTGATAGAGAGAGTTAGGCCATGAGTTGTTTTCCTGGTGGAGGAGACGGTAAGTAGGGTTAGGAACGCTTTTTTCCATTGGGCTCTGCGTGAGGTGTGGAAGATGATATCTGTTTTCATGGTTCCATTGCCCGGTGAAAAGTAGGTGTCGGCAAAGGGTGTTTCAGGGTGCGACCTCATGAAGTTATGTTTAAAACGTTTAATGGCTTTTTTGGTGAGGGTGGAGGGGTAGTTAATTCTAAAAGTGTGCTTGCCGCTGCGCTCCATTTTAGAGGCTGTAGAGTTGGGTGTAGGAGC
Source organism: Lissotriton vulgaris (assembly GCF_964263255.1). NCBI lineage: Eukaryota > Metazoa > Chordata > Amphibia > Caudata > Salamandridae > Lissotriton > Lissotriton vulgaris. The sequence goes on from NW_028254742.1 coordinate 129,474, forward strand.
TAGGGCGTTATAAGTGACACTAGAGAGCATCCAAGAGGGATATGAGGTAGCGTCTAAGAAAAGATATGAGGTAGCATGTATCTAAGTCTAAATCACTGTATCTAAATACAATAATCACTATCAGATTCAGCAGTCGTTGTAAACATGGTCAAAATCAAAATCTAAATACAATAAACACAATTAGACTCAAAATACAATGAAAACAGGAAGTAGGAGGTGTTAATTGGTGCAGTCCAAGGAGCGGAGTGGAATGGGTTCACCTTACCGCACAGGATGGAGACAGAAATATGCAAAGGGAGACGATGTAGCATAGATATAAACACACTAATAGTAATAATAATATGTGAAGGGAGACGACGTAGCATAGATATAAACACACTAATAGTAAAAATACAAGTATGAGGTAGCATAGTAATAGTAACGATAAGAGTATGAGGTAGCAGTCGGTGCAGTACTGGGATAGAGGAAGAAGGGTACAGCTTATAACAGTGGATAGTCTAGAGGTGTAATATTAGTGCTACACTGGAACAAGATACACGTATACAGAGTGAGGAGATATGTAGTTTTTTTTTTTTTTAGAGATATGAGGTAGTTAACAGTGCAATACTATATTGAAAGTGCGAGGGGTGTAATATATATAAAGGAGTATAATATTAATGATATACTAGGTCAGAGTATATATACATAATAGATGTGCAAAGGAAAAGCAGCAGGAGTCAGAGAAGCCCCTAGTGAGCAGCCAGAAGTATATGAGGTATCCGTTAGTGCATTAAGTACATGTGGAGGTATAATACTGCAATAAACGGTAGCTACTCGGTAATTGAGATTAGGAGAGATGGGAGATAGGGTCAGACCACTCCAAAATGGCCGCCAAAGTAGAGGAGATAGCTACGGCAGTCCTCTGTTAGTTTCTGTTGCTTTAGGCACAAGGAGGGTGGAGTCAGATTCTAGACTCTGTTTGAGCCAGACCAGATCCTCTCTTGCTGGGAGGGAGTCTTATCTGTAATATGGTATGTGTGGGGGAGTCAGAGTCAGACCTGGGAGCCTCGTGGGCCTCTTCGCTACATGAGTCGATTTATTGCTGCCCTTTTATGGCCACAGCCATTTTGAAAAAGGCACAAAGGAAAGAGGGGAAATGTGTGCAGGGTCACAAAATACCTTCTTACAGTTCTGTCCATAAAGACCCACGATGTTGCCAGCGGAGTGGTGCCAAGTGACGCCTTTTTTCTGGTATAGAAATGGGGAAGGGACACACACCGCTGTTGCACCGCCTTCTGGTTGATGTGTGTGCGCAGCGTGTGTTTTCCCTACTGCCCCAGGTCTCAGGAGACAGCCATCTCCTCCGTCAGTAGTGGGAACAATAACTCTGCTTCACTTCACCTCAGCTCCCCGTGCAGAGGGGTAGGCTCTGGTCGGGCCGTTTTCCGATATTTCCCACTGACCCACGTGCATCATAGCTCCATTCCTGCAGCTCTCACCTCCGGTCACCTTCGGCTCCCGCCGCAGGGGCAGCACAGGCTCCCGCTATGCGTCGCTGCTCGTCCGGATCCCGTGCGTCCCACGTATGTACACAGACCTTGTGAGGAATCAGGCGGCCGTTCTTAAGCACTCCTGGAAAAGGCTGGTAGCACTGCTGTTCTCTCCTGAGACTCCGCGTCTGTAGGGTCGCCCTCACGCTCCCATGTGTAGAGATGACACGATAGTTTATGTAAACACAGCACCATGCGTGTTCAGCCCGCTGTCCGCTAGTGTATGTAAACACAACACCATGCATGTTCAGCCCGCTGTCCGCTATGCCACACCTTTGCCTCCCCGCTTCCCAGAATCTCGATGGGTGGGGTAGGACGGACGGGGGAGGTAAGCCGGGGGTAAGCCGGGTGAAGCCGGGTTCCCTTGGCTGCAGGGTGACAAATCCAGCGGTATCTCGCTAGTGCGCAGAGACCATCCCCGGAGCGCGCAGCAAGACACCGCGCTCCAGGGTCAGGACAGGGCGCACAGCTCCCGGCGTGTAAAGCGTGGGACTTGGCCCGTAGCGGTCCACCAGACGAAGTGCCCAACCGGACGTGGAAGCCCTTGCTCGGCCGCGCTCGGCCAGTCTGCCCCGTCTTCCACCTTCTCCGCCTCACTAATATCAGGCGCCCACCTCCTCCGGTGCCGCCGTGCAACGCAGGCAACCAGACCCAGAGCGCACCGCCAGTCAGACGGGACAGGGCACACAGCTCCCGGTCTGGAGTAGGTTAGGACCCCGGGGGTCCCGGCAGCAGTCACTGGCAGTCCAGGCAGTACTCACAGGCAGGCAGGACACCTCCGCAGAGAACGGCTCACCGTTCTCCAGGCGCCAGCAGTGGTCTACTCCAGCGACGTCCCTTGGTTAACCACCGACCTCTCCAGGCACACCAGTCGCCCACAGCTGTCTCCAGGCAGCAGACATCCGAGAAACGAGCTCCGCAAACTGGCCAGTGAAGAGCGCCGGGTCCGAGGAGAACGACGGGAGCTGCTCGGTCCTCTCCTGCGGGTCTCAGTCTCCTGTAGGTCGGGGGTCCTCCGCACGCTTCCTCGAGCCAGGTAAGCAAATCCAGTTACTCTTTTAACTCCAGTTACTTGTTGATCCAGTTACTTTTGTGCAGCGATGCTCCGGTCGGTGTGGCTCTAGGCTGACGGGGATAAAAACCAGAAATCTGGATCCCCAGCCCAGGAGCTCTTACCGAGAGCTCCTACCAGGCGGCCATCTTGAGAGACGACTAGTGGACGACTAGTGGAGTAGTGGAGAATGGAGAATGGAGTAAAGTGGAATTTCTAAAGGGAATGGCAAAGAGTGGAGTCAAATACAGTGGCACGTGTTAAAGGGGATTGGCATACAGTGTATTAGTGTACAATGGATTAGTGTAGACTGAAGCGGCGTACAGCGGAGTGCCATAAAGTGGAGTGGCGTACAGTGGAGTGGCATACAGAGAAATAGCATACAGTAGAGTTGAGTGGGGTGGGTTAGAGTGCAATAGCATACAGTGCACTGGCATGCAGTATAGCTGCGTACAATGGATTAGCGCTCAGTGGAGTGGCATACAGTGGAGTGGTGTAGACTAGAGTGGCATACAGTGGAGTGGCATCCAGTGAAAAAGAGGAGTGGTGTAGAGTGGAATTGCGTGGAGTGGCGTAGAATGGTGCGTCAGATTGGAGTGGCGTAGAATGGTGTGTCAGATTGGAGCAGCGTAGAGTGTAGAGCCTTAGATTGGAGTTGCATATAGTGGGGGGATGTACAGAGGCGTGTCATAGAATGAAGTGACAGAGCGGAGTGGCCTAGAATGAAATAGCGTAGAGGGAAGCGACATGCAATAGAGTAGCATACAGCAGAGTGGTGGAGAATGGAATAACTGAGTACAGTGGAGTGGCATACACTGGAGTACCATATAGTTTAATAGCGTATAGTGGAGTGTTGTACAGTGAAATAGCTTACAGTGCAGTAGGGCATGGAGGAGTGGGGTACATTGGAGTGGTGTGGAGTGGGACAACGTTGAGTGTAGTGGCATGCACTGCAGAGATGTACACTGGAGTGCCATATAGTGGAATAGCGTAGAGTGGCGTGGATTGACCTAGACTGGAGTGGTGTACAGTAGAGTGGGGTAGGATGGAATAGCATACAGAGGACTGTCGTAAAGAGGAGTTGCATACAGTGGAATAGGTTAGAGTGGATTGGCGTATAGAATATAGGGGTATAATGGATTGGCCTAGACTGGAGTGGCGTACAGTAGAGGGATGTATACTATAGTGGCATACAGTGGAGTGGTGTAAAGTGGAGTGGCGTACAGTGGAGAGGCATAGTGTAGAAGGAAGCAGTGGAGTGGAATAATGTGAAATAGCGTACATTAGAGTGGTGCAGAGTTAGGTTGAGTGGAATAGCATCCAGTGCAGTCGCATACAGTATAGTTGTGTACAATGGAATAATGCTCAGTGGAATGGGGTACAGTGGAGTGGCATACAATGGAGTGGCTGGGTAGAGAGGGTACAGTGGGACAGCGTACAGTGGAATAGAATAGAGTAGTGTACAGAGGAGTGGCATCCAGTGGAATAACAGAGTGGTGTGGCATACAGTGGAGTAGCATAGAGTGGAATAGTGTAGTAGACTGTTTCATTGGAGTGGCATAGAGTGTTGTAGAGTTTAGTAGCATATAATGCTGCTGAGTGGATTGGTATACAGTGGAGTGTCATAGATCGGAGCAGGGTACAGTCAACTGGCAGTGCAGTGGAGTATAGTGAAGTGGCCAAGACTGGAGTGGAGGACAATGGAGCATACAGTGTTGAAGGATATCCTTATTTGACTGCACTCAAGGACTAACTAATGTTTATTGCCTTGCCCTAGCCTCCCATAAGTCTATCAATTGTCGGACTTCTAATAGACAGGGGCAAGGCACCCAAAGAACTCAGAGGAAGGTGCAAACAATTCAGTTTTAGAATGATGGTTTGTGCAGCTCTTAGCTTTTTCACATGGCATTCAAGGCTATTGCAGGAAAGCTACAAGTGTTTCCAAGCCCATGTAACTCTAGTTGGCAACAGCATCCTGCCTTGTCCCACTGAAAGAAAACAAAAACCAAAGAAGGGGACTAAATATGAATGTATGATTTAGGATTGAGGCAAATAATCCATCCTATCAGAGAATCCACCCCACCAACTACAAAATCTGACTTAGTCCTGCTCTGAGCTTTAGGTACCAAAACTGAAGGCTTCAGCGGGAGCATAACTGCAACATATCAGACTTCAAGAGACCATCACCAGCTTCAGCTTCTTGTCTTGCCCCACTGAAGCATCTGAGAACCAAGAAAGTAACAATGTTCCAAGATGAAAAGCTTTGACCCATGTGATCCTCTAGGTTTATCAGGCCCTACTCCACCATGCTCAGCCTGAAATCACACCAAGATCCTAGGCAAACACAAACATTGACTTAGATTGGTGCTTTGTGTTTTCCTCACACTTTTTGCCATATACATTTATCAACCTGGATCGGTTTCCACCTATCCGTTCTAATCATTTTTGCTCATTAATATTCACAGTGAATTGTGTAATGACCTAACCTTATAGTGTTCTTTAAGATGGTAGGGTGGGGGGCACCAGATTTTCGTTTATATTACATGGCTACGGTGCTCCAATATATTCAAGGCCTTATTGGCGGAAATTCTGATGATGTAAATTTGCAGCAGATGTCGACAGAGGTTTATGCTGTCGCGCTAGGGGTAAACGCTGAGAATTGCTTTTTAAAATGTATTGACTATAGTTATTTTAAACGGACTAAATTTAAAACCGTAAGAGCGGCAGTGACGGTTTGGAATGCATTTTTAAAGAAAGTAAAGATGGGAAGGTATAATAGGTATGTCCAATTATTTAATAACAGTTCACTGCCTAAGGAAATTTTTGCTGATCATGTTATGGCAGACTGGGCTACAAGGGGGGTCATGCAAATTGGTGATTTACTCTCACAGGATGGTTTTAAGCAATTCTCAGAGCTGAGAGATATCTACAGGTCAGAAGCTTTCTTAACAACAAAGCCGGAGGTCCAGCGGGCTTTAATAAAATAGGGATTATGGAGAAAATAAAATTGATGGGGGATTGCTCTATTAAAACTTTTTATGCAGCATTGGTGGAAGAGAAGCAAGATGATTTAGATAAATTTAGTAAGAAATGGGAGGATAAATTGGGAATTGATGGTAGTTTGTTTTATGATTCTCTAAACCTGGGATGTACGATAATCTGCGCTGCCCCATTGCAATCGCAGCATTATAAAACACTGTATTTCTTGTATTTTACGCCTGCAAAGATTGCAAAATGGGGGGGGAATCAAGGTATCAACTGCCCTAGATGCAATGAGCTGGAAGCAGATAGTGTACATATTTTTGCAACATGCCCCAAGTTGCGATCATTGATTAGTGGGATTGAGGGGTTTCTGGCAACTTCACTGGGTATAGAGATATCCCTTACGCCGACGTGGATTATGTTAGGTGTGAATAATGAGGAGCAGGTTCAATATGCTGAATTTATGTTTCTAATAATGGCGGTCTATAGGCTCACAATAGCAAGGGCCTGGCTAGATAAAAGCCCTCCGAGCTTGCAATGCTGGCTAGCAAACACTCTGTATGCTTATAATATAGAGGAAAAAATGTATGCTCGAAAGGGGAGAAATGGAAGACGATTGGGGAGTAGAATTTGGGAGCCAATATGTAACTGGAAAGAGAGGCAAAGAAGGAGTAACTAGGGGAGGGGGAAGGAGAATGTTGAAGGTATCGTTACCATCATTGTCTGTGGCTTTCATCTTCTTCTTTATTTTTTGTGGTACTTTTTGAGTTTGATCGATTATTATAGCTGAATATTAGTATGCGTAAGCTTTCTTTAGGTAGATGTAGTATACAAGTGGTATGTTATTATTAATTAATGCTGGTGTTTAAAGTATTATATTATAAATTAATGTATAAAATTGTGATATATGTAATGCTCATAACAATATGTTGTAATGAAGGAAAATAAAAAAATTAAAAAAAATAAAAAAAAAAATAGATTGGTGCTTTGTGTTTTCCTCACACTTTTTGCCATATACATTTATCAACCTGGATCGGTTTCCACCTATCCGTTCTAATCATTTTTGCTCATTAATATTCACAGTGAATTGTGTAATGACCTAACCTTATAGTGTTCTTTAAGATGGTAGGGATACTCCTAAATTAATAACCCAGGTGTGGGTCATTAGGACCTCTTTTGGTATTTTCTATACTTATCTTCATCACCTTCAGATCCTAATGAGTCTTTACACACGATCATCTACTAAAACCCAAACATGTTCCAGCCTTCAGGTGGTTAAGACCAGCAGCCATTTTAGGACTGAAGGACAAATACTAAAGCTACTGTTACGTCCAACAGGATCAGGACAGCACTGTCGCCTTAATCCATGATTTACCTGGTCGTTAGTAGTAAAAGCAAGGACAGTTTCTGTGCTATGCTTAGCATGGAACTCAACTGAGAAACAACCAGTAAGTAATATTTAGTTGTCGACCTACTGATTTTTTTTCATCTTTTTCCTTGAAAAGAGATACTGGGTGAAACTTGTCAGAAACTGAAGGTTTGGCCATAGATTTCTTTTAATAAGGGAATAACAAAAGAGTGTTTCCAGCTCCAAGTAACCTCCACCAAATTGGTTAAGGAATTGAAGCTGGCTGAAAAAGGAAAAAAAGTTAAAGGTAAAAAAATCTGCAAATTGAGTGAGAATCCTGGGGGTGGGGGGGGGGGGGGGGGATGACATTGATCCTCAGGCGAACCGGATATAACTCATCTCATTATGGCTGTATTGTAAGGTTAGAGAAACAGCTTTAAATGTTTTAGAGCGGTCCCATTATCCACTATGGCTAGATTGGTCCATGTTGAAGAGGCTGGATTCGCTGGGCCCAAGGTAAAATTCTCATAGGTTCTAGTGATTATGATGATAAAATGGCCAAGAGTGTGTGTCAAAATTCTCTCGAACCGAGCGTAGATTGTGAGCAAACTTCGGGCTTGGAAAGAGATCTGATAATTTTAAACATATCTTTTGTTGAGTTGCCACCATTAGCTATGGATTGAGTAATATAATTATGTTGAGCTGTACGAAACAATTTATAATAATTTCTAATGGCAGATTTATATGGGCATTTAAGAGCATCATTAGAACGGGAGTGAAATTTGAGCTGCACCAGTTTACAAGCTGTTGTGGCTTTGTGAAATTTGTCATTAAACAAAGGTGCCAATTGTGCTTTTCTTGGTCATTTAGTAATGGAAAGGAGAGCAATATTTTTGAACGGGTTGAATGCCTACCTGATAAAATTGGATGCTGCTAGATTAATATAATTGCTGACACTAGGTGGAGGTGATATACTAGATTGTAAGGTTTCTAGCAGGCCATTTTCTTTACCGTTTATTTTGTATATTAGTAGAAATGGATGGACTGTGAGAATGATAATTCAACTAGAAAGGTACCACAAAGTGAGATATTGTGGTAAAAAAAAATTGCTTCAAGGAGTGTCCTGCTTTGTGCGTAGGGCTTAAGGATAATAATGTAAGGCCAAAAGATGACGTTTCTCGGATCAATGTTTAGGCTAAAGAATTGGAAGGAGCTTCCAAATGGTGATAAAGGTCGCCTTGTACTATGAAATTACAGTCTTTTAGCGCTTAAGGAGCAATAGGATCCGCTAAATCTCTGAAGAAGGATTCGTCCATACCGGGGGGCTTATAAATCATAGCTCGTCATAGAGTCCAGTGCGAGTGAATTTTAAGTTTAAACATTAGGATGTCAGCATCATGAAGGGAAGGGATACCTAATGTGTTGTAATTAAACCTGGAGCATAAAGTTATATCTCCTCCGCCTCCTCGTTTGTAAATGTGATGCAAGTGGGTGCTGTTATAACCTGGTAAAGGGCCAGGATGTTATTTGGGCGGGGATGCAGGTAGTAGGGGGGCTGCAGCACCCCCCAAAACAACCTTGCTGGAGATGAGAAGGAGAATGAGCACTAAAGAAGTCTTTACATTTTGGCACATTTGCTATGCATTACAAGACAGAGGTCACATTTGTGTCAGTCTTCTCTGAGAAACTGTGCTGCTTATTCTCATAACATGGAGATTGGTGATGGCTTTTCTTTTCTCTCCTGCAAGATGAGTGACATTTGCAATGTGAGTCAAGTGACAATCTTGCAGGGGTACAGAGAGCGTGAAAAGCCTGTCTTTTTGAGCTCCCCCTAAATCTTCAAACCAATTTCATTTACATTGCTTAAATAACACTTCAGCTACCAGTTGCAGCCAAGAGCTGGTAGGCCAGTCTCTGCTTTAATTTTTTTATTTTTTTTCATTTTGCGGTAGGTAGAAAAAATGTTTTCTAAAAAGGTGCATACCCATTTAGACATTTGTATTTTTCTACTTTTATTATGTTTACATTTTTAATATTACATACGTTTGGGGGAAAAACAACACAGGTTTGCCAGGCTTATTAGTTTTGCCATTGCTCTTTGTCCGTATGATACCCTGTAGTAGAAATTCAAGAGGCCTCTCTAAAGCGAAAAGCATCAAGGTATTTTTTCAAAGAAAACTGGAAAAAACTGAAAATTCTGAAAAATAACAATCAACTCACCATGAGTGTTAATGGGTAACCCGACGTGAAGGTGTATCCTTAGATGCTGCTCTCTAGCTTCATAAAGAATGAAAAAGATGAAAGAAAAAAATGAAAAAAAGTGGGAAAGAAAGGAAGAACCGCACACATTGAAGCGGGAAAAATAACGCAACACTCAAATCCAGTCAGTCATATTAGAATATTTTATTGACTACATAACTTCTCGTTACTGCACAATACAAGAACATGAAAAGTGACATTTTTGATCCCTTGCACACGCAGTGATCCTAAATACAAAACCACTTTCTGAAGTTATTTTCCTGAAGAGCTCTCTGCTGCGTTTAGTTGTAGGTCATGTATCTGGGCGTTGCGCTGAACTTGGCATAAGATTTGATGACTTTATTGACAGCTTCGAGGAAGTCCTTCTCGGTGGCCACTTTTCGACGGGCACGAATAGCGAACATTCCTGCCTCTGTGCACACACTTCGGATTTCAGCGCCTTTGAAGGAGGAGAAGAAAATAAAAATACATGTTAAGTTTAGTTCGATTTCACGAAAATAAAGCGACGGGGAAAATCCATGGATGATAATAAGCAGGCTTACCGGTGCTGTTGGGGCAGAGTCGAGCCAGCAGCTCAAAGCGAATGTCTCGCTCGACACTCATGGAGCGGGCATGGATCTTGAAGATGTGAGTCCGACCCTAAGGCACACAAAAACATTGTTTAAGGTACAGGAGCTAGGAAAGCATTACTTTTATCATTAATGAGCACCAATAAACTAGACCGTCCACATAAGGCAAAACAAAGAATGCTAATGGTGTTTGATCATGTAGAGGGGGAAATAAGACCTAGATGTTCAATTATTCTCTTGTGAGTACTTGGATCGTTAAAGATATCTGCTCTGTGGACTTCCTGTAAGGTTTCTTTAGTGTTAAAAAAGGCTGTGAACATCTCTGATAAAACAGATACAAGCGCACCCACAACACAAGCATTTAACTAGACAACAGACCCGTGGAGTCCCTTTGCGGGTCTGGCAGCAAAGCGTCAAATCAAGATGAATAGTTCAGTCACTTGACAACAAAGATGGCTTGAAAGCCTTGTTGTTTGTTATCCATTTCAAACAATCACCAATGAGAATGGGATTCCTAGTTTTGGTCATGTACCCTAGGTACCAGAGCAAGTCTATAAAACAAGGTATGCACAATCATCTCTGCTGGCAAATCCGTTCAGGACGGGTGAGGGATGCAACAAAAGGTATCAGAAGAGTAGCACAGAATGCAGAAGAGTCATGTTTTACAGACGGTATCATAGACAGGTCACAGTAAAGAGCCATGAAATTAGGCAGGCATGGGAAATTAGTAGGATGCGCCAGGCATCACAAGTCGTAAGCCCTAATGAATACAACCAAGTACCCAAAGATTTATTAAAGATATGTCAATGGTCATACACTCTCTTGCTCCGATTAATCTCCAAATATATTCACCCTTTAAACTGAATACTCTCATAAACGCTCAAGGAACTCCAACTGTTGTTTAAACTATTTGGTATTTTATTCTTTCCAGCGAGCAACAGGACAGGCAAAAGTGAGACAGTTTAAAGAACCAAACCGAATAAATCTTTCGCCTTTTAAAGAACCCAGAAAATTAAAGAGGTAGCTCAGAGAAGAACAAGTTAGTTACCTTCGGTAAAGCTCTTTGTAGTAGAGACTCTAGGCGGTGGGAGGCGGCGGCATGCAGCTTAGCACTGACACCATTCCGACTTGGAAAGGACCTGCAGCGCCAAATAGGTGCTACACCAGAGTGCTGACGTCAGTTGCTTTCGTAGCTGTACATGCCTCTAGACACAGAGCTCCAAAAGCAAGTTGACAGTTATAAAAACAAAGGGGGTCATGCCCCAGTAACCCTTCTTATACCTGGGCAAAGGACATCAGCGATGTAGAATCAAAGAAGAAACAGTATAAAGGGATCGATCACAAACATTTATTTTAGACAGAGTACAACTTATTACCCTGCTTTCACTAATTTTTATTTATGACAAATTAATCTCCACTTATATAACTTTTAAATGTGTCAGGTGACGGGGCAATACACACTATAATCAAAAGCAACTGATACATATATCAATTTCATATATACACCTTGTACAATTCATTACAAAAAACTATAAATCACACTCATATATATAATACACCACATATATACATAATATACAACATGAATATACAAATATCAAAAACAGAAGAATCAAAAATGGAAAAATCAAAATAAATCAATTGATAGTTCCCCTACTGAGAGCCAAACAATCAAAGAGTACACTTTTAATTTAATGTGATACACTACAAGGATGTCCCTATTGCGCCTAAGAGATAATACCTCTAAAAAAATATTTAACAAGAAGCTTTCTTTCGATCCTATACTTCCAAATGGTGGGACTCCTTTGCAAAAGTCAACACAGGCGCGGTCGCGTTTCAGACAGTAATTGCTATTGGCCTCATCAGGACTGGGGGATCAGTATCACTGAGTGGAACGACAATTCTGACACATACAGCGACTAGCAGGGACCAATCCTGCTGCCACCTGGCCTACAACGGCCACAGGGCCTTTACGGGGCTGGGTGCCGCTCGTGTGAAACCAGGTCACAACCTCTCATGAAAAAGAATACTGTCCAAAAGAAATGCAGAGCAAGAACTCAATTCTTGTCCACCCTCAGTCAAAGAGCTGCCCGTCACAGACGCCAAATCTCTCGTCTCCAGAAGGATGCGAGTCAAACGCCAATAGCAAGTTGGGCTTTGGCCAGTGTATAGATTAATAGACTCCGGATCTTTTTAAAGGACAGAGTGCAATTCACAGAACAAAAAAAACAAGCTCATAGCCCGAATGCCCTGGACGTTCTGGGGGTAATTCACATAACCGAACTGTGTCCAGAATGGCTCCAAAAAAAGGGAGCATCTGAGAAGGAGTCAGGAGTGACTTTGGCACATTTATAGTGAACCCCAAAGATGACAGGAGGTTCGTCATAGTCTGGAGGTGGTGTTCAACTCCCTGGGGCAAGCCTTCATTCAACAGCAATCAACAAGGAGGTGGAAGACTAGGACCACTGACCTCTGAAGAGGTGCTGCTACCACAGCCATCACTTTAAAGAAAACCAAAGGGACACTGGTGAGCACAGCAAACTGCTCTTGTCCCACCACGAACAGCAGGTAGCACCAATGGGCATGCAGGACAGGTATATAGAAATAGCAAATGCAAATGCAAAATGCAAATCCAACAGCACCATCCAGTTTCCAGAGTCACAGGCAGATAAGACCTGGGTCAAGGTGAGCATTCAAATTTGTCCTTCCAGAGGAAGGCGTTGAGAGGGCACATATCTAATACAGGACAACGGTCTCCATCCTTTCTTTGACACTAGAAAGCAGCAGTAATAATAGCTCCAACCAACTTCTGTCGCAGGCAATATCTCCATAGCCCCTTTGGCCAAAAGGGCTTCCGTTTCCTGCCTTAAGACAGACAGATGTTCCCCTTACAGACGTTCTGGGTACAGTGGAATGAGCGGCAGAAACCACCAAGAAGGGTAGGTCGGACACCTGCTGGACAACTTGAAGGACCCACCTGTCTGATATTATGGCCCGCCAACCCATCACTGAATCCTGCCTACAACCAGGCGGCTATGCTCCACTAAGGACAACCTAAAGGGGTTTGGCAGGTGGGGCCACATTCAGTAGACTGACTGGCATGCTGTCCCTGAACTCAGGGGTTGGCAAGTACCAAGCATCAGCACTGCTGGTCACCCTGCGGAGGCTGGTGGTATGGAGCATCTCTACTGACCTGCAAAAGGTAGTGCAAGGTGGATGCGCCTGGGGAGAAGGAGCAGATAAGCCAAGGGAGCGTGTTGTGGCCTTGCTCTTTTTAAGCACTCCAGAGTGGAATCTGCCTGGTCCCCCAGCAGATGAGTCCCGTCAAAACACATGTCTTTAAGAGAGGAGTGGACAGCACCTGAAAAGCCTGTCGACCTCAAAACTACGTATGGCGACAGATTGCGACACTAGTGCCAATGGCTAGCCCGATGGAAACCAGGTCAGAATGGAGTCTGAATTTAGCAGCATCATAGCTGCCCTGTACGGCTTGGGTTAGGATAGGTTAACCCCTCCCCTGCTGATGACGGAACCGCTCCGTCATCAGCTACGGTTGGGCTGTGCTGATGACGGAGCGGTTCCGTCATGGCCCGGCCGCCGCGCCTGCGCGGCGCTGATTTCGCGCCTGCGCGGCCGTTCTAATGAGCGGGGCTGGTCATGACGGAACCGCTCCGTCACCAGCACAGCTCAACCGCGGCTGGGGACGGAGCGGTTCTGTCACCAGCATGCGGCCGCCGCGCGGCCGCCCCACCCTGTTAGCGCTGCGGCGGAATAGCCGCCGCAGCGAAAGGGTTAAAGGTCCTCCGGGACTTGAGCTACCCAATCCCAAAGGACATGGTAACAGTGGCCCAGCAGGCAACTGGCAATTCGGACCCGGGGGCCAACCTAGTGGTAGGAAATCCCAAAGGTCTCCACTCTTTTGGACTCCCTATCGGGGGGAGTAGTTGGACAAGTATTAGGATTTGTCCAACTGGTGGAAGTCAACACCTCCAAGATCTCAAAAGAGGGGTGCTAAGACAAAAAGGTGTGGTCACCGGGGGACACTGAGCAGCACATTGCAATTTGATGATTTGCTGGGGGGCCACAGCAAGGTTTGGCCAAGCCCCTAGGAGGGTATCAGTAAGCGCCTCATTGAAAGGTAGTAGGGGGATCAGTAATGGTTTGCCCCGACTGGGGTACCCAAGTCTGGAAATTGTTTTTGACCTCTAAGGAGGGGTGCTGGAGGCTGAGAACCTCAGCCGCCATCCGCATTACCATTACAAAGGAAACGTTCTTCAGGGAAAGGTCCTCAGGGCGAGACAAGGCAGGAATCAGGATGGCATCTCTGAGGTCATCACACTAGTTTTCATATTATTGCCCGATTTAATCTCCTGCATCTTAGTTATTATCTGAATCCGTCCCAAACTAGGAATGTAGCGTGTGAGATCTGCCCTGTGGAGGTGGGACACTATGCAAGTCAGATGGAGATGGTTGCATTTCGACAGAAAGAGCATGGGGCCTCAGTCGAGGTTGGAGCGGCACAGATTCGAGGGTCAGAGAGCACAATGGGCACTTCGTCTCCGGCGTTAGTGGAATCCATGGTGATGACACTCCTGGAACCTGCGTGGAGCAGGAGTCTGTATGGGGGTAGGGAGAGGCCCAGTGATGGGTTCACAGGATCCACCTGGCCCCAAAGGCGAACTCACCTGGAGTGTCCCTATTGAAGGGCTTCGCAGATCATTGGGGCCCGCAGGCAAGCCAGAGGGAGTTGGAAAGGATCCAAAGATTCAGAGCATGGTCATGCAGAAATATGTATCTGCCTCAGTGTCACAGAGGGCCTCGGAAACTTGGGTTGATGCCAGAACAGGCTACAGGATGGCCAACAAAGTAAACCGACTTTAGGAGCGCGTTCAAGGCAAGGTGATGCCCATGCTCCTTCTCAGGAGTACGAAAGTGAAGGGGAGCAAGTCCCACATGGATTTTTTATGTGTTTTTCTTGAAATCACCTGAAAATTTAAAGTGTGACTATGATCGAACTCTGCAACTTCTGGACTGGAACCGGGACCAAGAGTGACCCTTGGAAGTGTAGTCTTTCAGAGCTTAGCGACAGAGTTTCACCTTGTTGTCCTATATGGCCTTTGGGCTATCAATGCCACTCACAGAAGGCATTGTCATCGTAACTTGAACCCAGGCACCACAGGCAAACCTGATGAGGATCTGACACAGACATTTGCTTGCGACAGTTCTTCCAAGGTTTAAAATCTATAATTTAGGGAACTGACTTCAGCATAAGGGAGAGGCACCTATATTGGCTCTGCATGTCATTTGCAGGGCAGAACGGTATCTGTTAAGACCCACAGTGCTACCTAATCATGGCACGCAGATGTACTGCTAAAAAGTTTCCGGACCCAGTGTGACACCTGGGGTATATGTAACAGGTAAGGAATCTACAGTTAGAAGCATCTGTCCCAAATGGAGTTCAGTATTCAGAACACTGGTAGGTAATGCATCAATGCAAGAAAGTCCTGTATAGACCCTCTTCTACAAGATGCCAATATGTTTTCCTTTTCATAACGAAAATTTGTTACTAATCTCTACCCTTAGAGGGTGAAGTGTTTTATAATATTTGAGCGTTATCAGACATTTACTATATCGCCTAGAATGCACTTCAGAGTGCTCAATTAAACATGGACAATTGTGGAGCGAGTGTCCTTTGTGAATAAACAAGTGTTAACAGAATTATAAATTTGCTGTGTGACTTGGGTACAGTTCAAAAGGTTTCTGACATCCAATAACCTACAAAAGGAGGAAAAGTGGTGCTTGGCATCTGAAAAGGAAAAAGCTACTTATCAGTATGCATCTCTTCTTGGCATGTAGAGCTGCAGATTCTTACACTGTGCATTAGATCGCCACCTGGTTTTGGGCTCGGAGGATTGCATGTTGTTGTTGTCTTGGAAGAAGTCTTTGTAGTCACGATATAGGTGACTCCCTTGGACGATAGTGCGCATGGGCATCGGCTCCATCCTTAGATTGTTTTTCGCCATGATGGGAAATGATGGAGTATGTAGAAAGAAAAAAGGATGTCCATGCGTGTGTATCTAATTAAGATGGAACTGGAACAGATACAGGCCCGGGGAGGCGGGAGGGCGTGTAATAATCTGCAGCTCTACGTGCCAAGAACAGAGCGTACTGGTAAGTAGCATTTTCCGTTCGAGGCATATGAGCTGCAGATCTTACTCTGTGCATTGATTGTACAGCAGTGTCTCCCCTAGCGTTGGACACCTGTATCTGTTGCAGTAGTTTGAAAGAGGGTTTTGAGGACAGCTTGGCCTACTGCAGCTTGCTGCTTAGCTTGCACATCAACACAATAGTATTTAGTGAAGGTGTGTTGTAGACCATGTTGCTGCCTTGCAGATGTCTTCTAGGGGAATGTTCCCTAAGAAAGCCATGGAGGCGCCTAGTTTGCGTGTGGAGTGCGCTCTAGGAGGAACTGTTAATGTACGTTTTGCCTTGTGATAGCATATTTGTAGCATATTTGTATACATTTAACAATCCACCTTGCAATTCCCGATTTTGAAATGGGGTTGCCTTTGTGTGGTGGAGATAAAGCTACAAACAGTTGCTTTGTTTTACGAAAGGTTTTAGTCCTATCAATGTAATAGAGAAGAGCTCTTTTTACATCTAGTGTGTGTAGTGCTCTTTCTGCTACAGGGGCTAGGTTTTAAAAAAACACTAGTAACTACCGATTGATTTAGATGAAAAGGAGTAATTACCTTAGGAAGGAATTTAGCATTAGTCCTTAGAACCACCTTGTTACGGTGTAATTGTAAAAATGGGTCTTGTATAGTGAAAGCTTGTATCTCACTAACTCTTCTAAGAGGTAATAGCAATAAGGAAAGTTATTTTCCATGTGAGAAATTGCAATTCACATTTATGTAAAGGTTCAAAAGGGGGGCCCGTGAGCCTTGTAAGCACAATGTTTAGGTTCAACACTGGAGATGGTGGTAACCTAGGCGGAATGATTCTCTTTAATCCTTCCATAAAAGCCTTGATTGCAGATACTCTAAATAATGACATATGTTGTCTGTTTTGTAGATATGCTGCAATGGCTGCAAGATGTAAACGTATAGATGAATATGCTAGATTACATCTTTGTAAATGGAGAAGGTAACAGATGATATTTTGGATGGAAGCATCTAGAGGATCAATTTGATTGTAAGTGCAGTAAATGGCAAATCTCTTCCATTTTGCAGCATAGCAAGCTCTAGTTGTAGGTCTTCTGGCTTCTTTAATGATATTCATACAGTCTGGTAACCAAACTCTAAGACTTCAAGAGCCAGATCGCCATATTCAGTTGACTTGGATCTGGATGCCTGATGTGTCCATGGTTCAGCGTTAGCATTAAAGTGTCAGAGACAGTTTTTGGTGAGGAACTAGAGAGAGTTCTAGTAGTGTGGTGAACCACGGTTGGCTTGCCCATGTGGGAGCTACCAGGATTAGTTTGAGAGACTGTTGTCTGAGCTTGCGTACCACTAGCGGTAATAGTGGGGTTGGCGGAAAAGCGTACGCAAATCTGCCTGACCAGGTCATCCATATCGCATTGCCCTTGGACAACGGGTGTGGAAACCTGGCGGCGAAGGTTGGGCATTTTGTGTTATCATGTGTGGCAAACAGGTCTATGTCTAGATGACCCCACTTGTGAAAGAATAGTTCAAGAACTTGCAGATGTAGTTCCCATTCACAAATCTGTTGTGTGTGTCGACTTAACAGATCGGCTATCTGATTGTGAACTCCTGGAAGGTGTTCTGCAAGCAGATATATCTTTTGTGGAATGGCCCATCTCCAAATGTTTTGTGCGAGCTGGGAATATTGCAGGGAATGTGTGCCTCCTTGTTTCTGTATGTAGTACATGGCTGTCATGTTGTCCGTTCGGATTAAGACAGCTTTGTTTTGTATGTGTACTTGGAAGGACTTTAGTGCCAGGAAAATCGCTATGAACTCTAGGTGATTGATGTGAAGCCCCTTATGTTGAGCAGTCCATCTTCCCTGAGTTGTGTGGTTGAGCAGATGTGCTCCCCATCCTGTCAGGGATGCGTTTGTTGTCAGTACTATATGTGGAACCGGCTCGATGAACGGCCGTCCTCTGGACAAGTTTTTGGTGTTCCACCATTGCAGAGAGCGATGTGTGTGGCTGTCCACCAACACCAGGTCTGTCAGTTGTCCTTGTGCCTGATTCCACTGATGTGCTAGACATTCCTGCAATGGGCGCATGTGCAGTTTTGCATATGGAACAATAAAAATGCAAATGCCATCATGCCTATTAGTTGCATGAACACTCTGGCTGGGACAGAGTGTTGGTTTTGAAACCTTGAGATTAAGGTTTGAATGCTCTGAATTCTGGCTGGACTGGGATACGCTAGAGCTGTACTGGTGTTTATGGTAGCCCCTAGGTATTGATTTACGAGAGGGCTGTAGATGTGACTTGGTGTGGTTTATTGTAAACCCCAAGTTGTGCAATGTCTGAATTGTGTGAGATGTGTGTTGAACACACTGGTTGAATGACTTGGCTTTTATAAGCCAATCGTCCAAGTATGGGAAGACATGGATGTGTTGTCTTCGGAGATGTGCTGCTACTACTGCTAAGCACTTTGTGAACACTCTTGGTGCTGTTGTTACCCCGAATAGAAGGATTTTGAATTGATAGTGTTGTCCTTCTAGCACAAACCTGAGATACTTCCTGTGAGAAGGATGTATAGGAAAGTGAAAGTAGGCGTCTTTGAGGTCTAGTGTAGGAGGAAATCGCCTTGTTGCAATAATGGGAGCAATTGTTGTAAAGTGATCATGTGAAAATGATCTGAGTGTATGTACAGATCGAGAGGCCTCAAATCTAGAATTGGTCTTAGTGTCCCATCCTTTTTGGGTATTAGAAAGTAGAGTGAGTAGACCCCTGTTCCTTGATGTTGCAATGGAACTAGCTCTATTGCATCTTTTTGTAGCAATGAGAGAACCTCTTGTTGGAGCAGCGTTAGCTGTTCTATGGACATTGGATGCTGTCTGGTTGGTATATTTGGAGGGGTAGCTGTAAGCTCTAGGCCATAACCATACTGGATAATCTGTTTTACCCACCTGTCTGTTGTGATGGAGTTCCAGACAGGAAGGATCTGTGTTTATCTTCCCCCTACAGGAGTGGTATGCTGTTGGGGGAGCTGAAGGAAGTCACTGTACAGTGGTGGAAGAGGATCGAGTGCTGTTACCTCGGCCTCTTCCCTTATTGTTATTACCCCTGTAGCCTCCTCTAAAGTATCCTTTATTAGAGGAGGCTTGTGTATTTGTCTTGAAGGAAGCTGAATTGTCTGCTCCAGCTTGTTTGGAGCCTCCTCTGTAGAAGGAGCGATGAAAGGAGCCTCTAGCTTGGGTGGACTGCAGAGCTCCCATAGACTTGGCTGTGTCAGTGTCTTTTTTTTCATTTTTTTAAGGGCTGTGTCAACTTCTGGACCAAACAATTGTTGTTGGTTGAATGGTTAATTTAAGATAGTGGTCTGTACCTCTGGCTTAAATCCTGAAATGAGTAGCCACGCATGACGTCTAAGAAGGACACTGGTGTTTATTGCCCTGGATGCAGTGTCTGCTACATCTAGTGCGCATTTAATGGAGGCATTAGATATAAGCTTACCCTCTTGTATGAGGCCAACTGCTTGTGCCTTATATTGATCAGGTAGATGTTGTAAGAGCTTCTCTAGCTGATCATAGTGAGCCCTGTCATATCTTGCTAGGAGGGCCTGTGTGTTAGCAATGCGCCATGCATTACTAGCTTGGGCAGCTATTCTTTTTCCTGAAGCATCTATGATTTTGGATTCTTTATCAGGAGGTGGTGCTTCTCCTGATGTTTGTGAGTTTGCCCTTTTCCTAGCGTTTGAAACTACTAGGGAGTCTAAGGGTAGCTGTCCTTTAATGTAAGCAGGATCCCCAGGAGCTGCTCTGTACTTTCTATATCCTTGGGTTTAAGATTCAAGCCTGTACAGGATCTTTAAACACTTCTGGTGCATGTTTAATGACTCCTTTAATCATTGGCAGTATTTGCACAGATTTATGGGATTGTTCAAAAGTGTCTATTAAGAAGTCCTCTTCTGCCTCATCTAAATGCATGGTGACATTGTGGTAGATGGCAGCCCTAGTAATTGAGTATCCAAACCCAATATTGTCTTCTGGGGGAGAAGGTTTAGATGGATATATATGTGGGTCAGGAATATCTGGTATATCCTGTGGGTTTGTATACTCCCAGTCTGTTGAACCTGTAGGATAGGGAAAAGGGTCATCTGGGTCTTTCCCTCCCCCCATGCTATACTGATCATCAGCATCCTGAGGAGGTGTATGTTGTGGAGAATGAAGAGAATTTTGAGGTGAAATGTTTAAAGGGAGAGCAGGAGAGGGAGATACAGGAGAAGAAGGGTGCATAGGAGATGTGGCAGAGTCCTTCTTCTTGACAGGCACTGGAGGTGTAGGTGCTGTATCTGACCTCCTCTTCTTGTGTGGTGTGGTGGAAACATGTCCTGTTTCTGGGTCTATATATATCCTCTTTTGCAGAGGATCAGGTCTGAAATGCTCTTTTTCTTCAGAAATTGCTTTCGGCACGATTTTTTCAGCTCTGGGCCTGGTTTTTGTTTGTCTTTTTATTTTATTTTATTTTATTGCTGTTTTAGAACGCGCTCTGTTACTACCAGAGTATCCTGGCGCGAAAGAAGAAAACAAGCAGAAAGAAAAACAGAAGAAATTTATAATAGTCTAATAAGCAAATCTAAAAAGATGAGTTTTCAGTGCCTTCTTAAAAGGTACAAAATTCTGAATTGATCTTAGAAACAAAGGCAGAGTGTTCTAGGCAGAAGCCGCAAGGACAACAATTGACTGGCCTCCAAGGCGCAATCGCCAAAAGCGGGGTACGCTCAGCAAATTACGATCAGCTGATCGTAGCGGCTAAATCTTTTCTTCAAATACGAAGGCCCAAGGTCATTGACTGCTTTAAATGCTAGTGTCAGGATTTTAAAAGTAATCCTTTGTGTTACCGGTAGCCAATGTAGTTCTTTCAGATGGATTCGTACACTCCCTCTACTGGGCACATTGCAGAGAAGTCTCGCCGTTGCATTTTGAATGATCTGTAATCTGGCGACTAGAAAGGCTGGGGTTCCGCTAAGAAGAGAGTTGGCATAGTCGAGCCGTGATAGTATTAAAGCCCTCGCGACCGATTCTCTTGCCGAAGAAGGGAGATATGGAAAGAACTTTCTCATAGCCTTGAGAGAGCCGAAGCACACCCCTGTAAGTTTCTTTATGTGTGCCTCAAACCTCAGATCCTCCCCAAACCATACTCCCAAATTCTTTGCAGGGATGGTAACTAAACTTGGCTGGGGAAAATCCGGAGGCCACAAGAGTTCTCTTAAGTTAGGCGGAAATTGGCCATACAACAAAATTTCTGTTTTATCTTCGTTGCATTTCAGCTGTGCCACTGCTAACCAGTTGAAAACCGAAGAAAGACAGGAACAAATAACCTCAGTGCCTAGTGCTGTGTCAGGCCATGTAAATAAAAGTTGTGTATCATCAGCGTACGCTATAATTTTGGCCCCCATTTGTTCAGCCATCACTATAAGCGGGGTAAGATAGACATTAAAAAGCAGGGGGCTCAATGTAGACCCCTGGTGTACCCCGGTAGTAAGAGGCTTGGCCGAGGAAGAAAAAGGTGGAATCCAAACCTGTTGGGACCTATCGGACAAAAAAGATTTCACCCATTCCAGTGCTGAACCCACCACACCAATCTCAGCCAATCGAGTCAGAAGGAGAGAGTGCGGGACAGTGTCAAACGCGGCAGAGAGGTCCAATAAAATTAGAACCGCTCTGCCGCCACTGTCCAAAAACTCCATAATAACCTCTGCGACTTCCACCAGAGCTGACTCCATGCTATGTGCTGCACGAAAGCCGGACTGCGCAGGGTGGAGAGCCTCTGAAGATTCAACAAAGGCATTCAACTGAAGAAAAGCAAGTTTCTCTCAAACTTTCGCCAAGGCTGGAAGCAGGGAAATAGGTCTATAATTGCCCGGCACAGCAGGATCAGCTCCCGTCTTCTTCAACAAGGGAAGAAGCTTTGCCTGTTTCCATTCCTCGGGAACCGTAGATGTCTTAAAGGATAGGCCCATTATTTGCAAAACCTCCCTTGCCACTGATTCTGCCACTACAGCCAACACCCGAACCGGGCAAGTATCACCAGGGGCGCCAGATCTCAAAGACTTAATCGCTACCAAAGTGTCTTCAACTGAGGGGGGTAAATGTCTCCATCGTATGGGTGGGCGGTGCTATAGATCTAACATTATCATAAGTCCTTAGCCTTAGGAGTGGTTGTATAGTCCTGTGGCGTAGTTTCTGGCATCAAAGGTATCGTTTTCAGAGTCGAGGTCTGGTTCGAGGGCTTGGAGGCATAGGAAACAGGTTTAGTGGGTTTCAGCACCGAAGATTTTGGGGTGGAAGCAGGTTTATTGGTTTCGGTGCCGTATTGTCTTTAGGATTCGACGGTTTCGGGGTCTTTTTCGGAACTGGGACTTCTTTCGGTTTCGGTGCCGAGGGAGCTGGTCGTATCGGCACGTGCGGTTTGCTCGGTAAGGAGCTACCAGAAAGATTTAATATTTTCTTCGGAGCCGGGCTCGATGGAGGGGCTTTAGCAGCAATGTCTAGGTCTCGACTGGGCCCCGAAGGCAGAGTTTTGACCTTAGCCTTTGGTTTAGGTGGTTGGGCTGAGGTAGGGGCAGTTGTACTCACGCGTTAACCTGATGGTATGGAGTCATCGGAGTAGTCTGCCTCAGATACGATCTGGAGATCATCGGAATTTTCCTCGGGGACACATGGACCTTCGTCGAAGATATCCACCAGTTCCGGAGCTGATCTCTGCATGTCGCGTCGACGGGCCCTCCGATCTCGAATAGTCTTCTTGGATCAGAAGGAAGCACAAGCTGTGTAGTTCGACTTGTCGTTTTCCGGTGATAAACACAGGTTACACACCTCGTGATGGTCGCTGTGTGGAAATTTTCCTCCACACTTGGGGCATCTTTTGAATGTGGTCCTTTCCATGAGGTGTAGGCCTCACCGCATGGGTAGGCCCGACGGCCCGCGTTGACGACTGGAATCGAAGTGATGAGGTAGAGTCTATGTTTATTGAAGTAAAAGTTAGTTTTAGAAAGTTTTGCGCGTCGAAGTCTTAGAAAAGCCGATTTTCGAACCGGAGCGGAAAAGTTGCATCCGAACCCAGTGGCGGAAAAAAACAATCTAAGGATGGAGCCGATGCCCATGCGCACTATCGTCCAAGGGAGGAGTCACCTATCTCGTGACTACAAAGACTTCTTCCAAGACGACAACAACATGCAATCATCCGAGCCCAACACCAGGTGGCGATCTAATGTACAGTGTAAGATCTGCAGCTCATATGCTTTGAACAATAGGTTTACCTTACAGGGATATTGCAAATGGTGTCACGTCAAGGGGTACAAGTGGGTTTTTTGATTGGCTGAGGTATGTGTTGTGTCCTCTGCACTCCCTCTAATGGCTGCGGTCATCAATTTTCTTAGCTTTTTGAGACCTGGATGTTTGTTGGTGATCTTACAAGATTTAGGATGAGGTCAGATTGTTGACTAGGCCTGCCATGTGATGGTCTAGTGACTGTGGTTCCCATGTCTGCATGATGCAGCCAATCCCAATTGTAATTCGCAGGCTTTTTAACTCGAACCAGAAAGGCTTGGTTCACAGGATCGGAGAGTAGCAGTGTCAAATGACTGCCTCTTTTCAGTCTAATAGAAGAAGAAAGAAGAAAGAAAGAAAGCAGGATTTGTATAGCGCATGGCTGCCCGTGAGCGTCCCAGCGCTGAGATTGCAGCTATCACTGAGGTAAGGAAAAGAAAGGGGAGTAAAGAAAAAGAACGGGAAATATTATTGTGGAAAGAGGTGCGTCTTAAGCAATTTTCGGAACTTCATGTGGTTGGGTTCGGCCCGGAGCTGAGTTGGAAGCGCGTTCCAGAGAGTAGCGGCTGTAACCGAAAATCGGCGTCCTCCAGTGCGGGCTTTCTTTACTCTGTGGACCGTAGCCAGGTTTCTTTGAGAGGAGCGTAAGGATCTGTTGGGTTTGTACGGATATATCATGGTTTTCAGCAGTGGTGGACCTAGGTTTTGCAGGGCCTTATGGGTGGTACATAGGGCCTTAAATGTAACTCTTTCTCGAATCGGCAGCCAATGGAGTGCTTTTAGTGCTGGTTTGGCCGAGAGTCTCCGGGATGTTCCTGTCAGCATACGAGCAGCGGCATTTTGTGCTCTTTGGAGAACATTAAAAGTGGCCTCTGGGGCTGCCAGGAAGAGGGCGTTGCCATAATCTAGCCTCGAAAGTATTAGTCCCTGTATAAGTAGTTTTTGAGATTGGACAGGGAGTAGAGGGAGGATTTTCCTGGCTGAGCGGAGTATACCGACACAGGTGCCAGCGTTTTTTTTAGCCTGTGTCTTCATAGATAGATCCTGTTCTATCCAGAAGCCTAAACTCTTTAGTTCCGTCTTGGGCTGAGGAAGGGGACCAAGGCAGGAGGGCCACATAGCGGACGGGAGAGGCGATTGGTGACCCAGCAACATAAGCTCGGTCTTGGAGCCATTGAGTTTTAACCTTGATTTGGACATCCACTTGTGGATTCCCTCAAGGCAATCATGGAGGTTTTTTATTTTCTCGCCTTCAAGGGAAAAAGACACCACCATTTGGGTGTCGTCGGCATATGTTACCGCTTTAATCCCAAAGGGGGTTACCACATCCTCCAGGGGGGCCATGTAGGTGTTAAACAATGTAGGGCTCAATGAAGAGCCCTGTGGAACCCCACACTGGAGGAAAAAAGGGTCAGATTTTATATTGCCTTCACAGACCTGGAAAGTTCTGTCCTTCAGGAACGAAGAAAACCAGCTGAGAGCTTTGTCTCTCACTCCCAGGTTTAGTAGTCGCTGGATCAGGATCTTATGGTCCACCGTGTCAAATGCAGCGCTTAGATCCAGGAGGATCAGTAAAACCGATCCCCCTGAATCCAAGATGCATCTGGCTTCCTCGACTACCTTTAACAGGGCGGTCTCTGTCCCCTGGCCGGGACGAAAACCTGTTTGTGAGGCGCGTAGGAGATTGTTGCTTTCGAGATAGTTAGATAGTTGCTGGTTGACTAGTTTCTCTGTAATCTTGCTCAGACCTGGTAAGAGAGAGATTGGGCGCAGGTTTGAGAAATCTGAAGGGTCCTGGCCTGGCTTTTTTTGAAGGGCTTTGACGATCGCATGTTTCCAGTTTGGGGGGACAATTCCTTGGGTGAGGGAGGCATTGATAAGATTTGTTGCTGGGTCTGAAATAACAGGGCCAATTTGTTTAAGGATACGAATGGGGGCAGGGTCAATGGGTGAGCCACTTTTCATGCTAGACAGAGTTTTCAAGAAGTCTTCAGTGGACAGTGGATGAAAGCTATCTAATGTTGAACCCGCTGTGGGGGGCATCTTATCCTCCGGGGGATCAAGGTTTGTTATGGGTGGGAGGGATTGTAAGATGTTGATGATTTTGTTCTGAAAGAAGGATGCAATTTGATTGCATCTGGAGGTTGTGGGTTGTTCAGAGGGAGGTGGGTTAGGGGTTTTGAGTAGCTCTTTAAAAATTTTATAAGTCTCTCTAGAAGAGTTGGATGCATTTTTTATTTTTTCATTAAAGAAGGATGATTGTGCTGATTTTCGTGCAACTTTGTAGGTTTTCATAGCTTTTTTATATTCGTCTTTAATGATAGGATCCCAATTTTTCCTCCAATTCCGTTCCTTGATCTTACAGATTTTTCTAAGATTTTTCAAGTCTTGAGAATACCATGGGGATTTGAAGGTGATGGTTTTTTTTGTGATGATTTTTTTGGGGGCAACTGTATCCAGAGTCGATATGAGCCATTTGGTAAAGTTTTCATCAGCTTTTATGGGATCGGGAAGAGCAGGGGGGGCCGAGCTGATCAGCTCTTGAGTCCAACGTTCAAAAGAGAGTTTGGACCAAATTCTGTCGCATTCTCTGACTGATGACGTTGGAGGGGTGATAGGGTCGATTTGCCAGGTGAACGGGATGAGGAAGTGATCTGACCAAGGTAGTGAAAGAGTTGGTCGTATTTCTATTTTCGGCAGGTTAGAGAAAATCGGATCTAACAGATGACCTTTAATGTGGGTAACCTCAGAATTTAAGAGGTGTAGGTCCAGTGATTTGAGTTCGGAGATAATATCCTTTACGATACCATCTGAACTATCCTCAAAGTGGAGATTCAGGTCACCCAGCATGATAAAATTGGGGGTTGAGATGCAGGATGATGTCATAGCCTCAAGGAGAGAGCCTGCAAAATTACCTAAGTTACTAGGTGGTCGGTAAATGAGGAAGCCCGAAAGGGATTTGTTAGGAGTAATTTGGAGGGAAAAGCGTGTGCTTTCGCAGTCATCGATTCCTCCGTCTTGTATTCTGCAATTAATGGAGTTACGATAGATAATCGCTATCCCGCCTCCTTTTCCCTTAGGTCTGTTAATATGTAGAATCAGATACCCATTGGGGAGCATATTCACCATGTCAGAGTCAGAATGGGGAGTAAACCAAGTTTCCATGAGAAAAAGTATGTCCAAATTAGTTTCTTGGATTAGGATCTTGATTTCTAGAGAGTGTTTACAGGCAGATCTACAATTAAGAAGAGCAAGGCTCACCGTGTAAGGAGAGTAGCAAGTGACTGTCTGGGGGGGTTGGCACGATGTCGGGGGTGAAAGGGTGACAGTAGGTGAAGCTGTGTCGAATTGCAAGAGGTAATCTCGAGAGTGGACGATTCGACCTTGATGGAAATTCGGCATAGTAGATAGCCCTGTGCCCGGCCTGGCCCGGACGGGCCCAGACGGGCTTGCCTCTGGCGCGCCTCCGGCGCGCCATCGGCGCGCCCGCTGCGCCCGCCCGCTGCGCGGACGAAATGAGGACTTCATTTTGTAGTGGTTGGGGCGAAGTCGCCCAGCCACTAGAGCGCTGTCCAATCCCCCTTCCAATATGGCGCCCGTGGAGTGAGTGCCTCGAGGGGTGTTATTAGGAAGACCGGGAGCCTAGCGACGCTTCAAGTCATGCTGACCACCATCTGTGAAGGTGGTCGAGTGGTAATTTCACCTTCAAGAACTCTGCTGGAATACAGCAAATCAGAGGCTGCTTCTTAGGCCGCAGATATCTTTGGTTTGGAAGAATGTTGGATTTTTTTCCGATGGGGCGACAATAAATGAATGCTTCAGGGGACAGAGGACTGTTCCCTCAGGTAAGGAAATACTGCCACGGTTTAGGCTACCAGTGGCAAAAGCTGGGAGGTAAAATGAGTACATGCTCTGTGGGAAGCACAACTTTGTTGTAAAAAGGGTAAACGGCTATGTTCTGCACCTGGGTCCGTATGTCTCCATGATATATACTTAACCAGAGGATAAAAATCTACATGGTAAATAAGTCACCACATGGGCATTACATATAAAAATGTTGTGCCAGTCTATGAGAATGTATTACTAATCCAGATGAACTGTAATCTGCCCAAGGTCGTATTTATTTATTTAATTATAGGTTTTGTATAGTGCCCGAATCACCCCCAAAGGGGTATCTCTGCGCTTTGAACAGTGCTGCAGGAAGCCCGACAGGGCAGATTTGAGAACAGAATGGTCTTGAGACGCTTTCTGAATTGGAGATAGTCAGAACATTGTCTCAGATGGATGGGGAGCTGGTTCCAATAAAGGGGAGCGAGGCAGGAAAAAGCTTTCCCGCCCAACCTTTATTTCCTGACCCGGGGGACCAAGAGAAGAGATTTGGTTCCTGAGCGAAGAGTCCTGGAAATTCCATGGTAATTAAATTTCTCAGCGAGATAGATGGGGTCATTGTTATACAAGGCCTTGTGAACAGCACAGCAGGTTTTAAACTTAATCCGCTTACGCACCGGGAGCCAATGAATCTGGTGGAGGATTTGAAGGGAGGCAGTTTTCGTAGGGGGGGGGGGGGGGGGGGGGCATTCAAGACAAGGTGTGCTGCTGTGTGCTGCTGTGTTCTGAACCACCTGCGATCTGCATAACAAGGACTTGTTGGCGGAGACCAGGAGAGCGTTGCAGTAGTCTAAGCAGCTTAATATCATTGTCTGAATAAGGGTTTTATGTGTGGAATCTGGGAGAAAAGGAAAAACTCACCGTAACGAACAAGTTACTTACCTTCGGTAACGCTTTTTCTGGTAGATACAGTATCTGCCTGTGGATTCCTCACCTTGTGAATATCCCCTTGCGTCAGCATTATTCGGAAATTCTTTTCGTAGCTTCGCACCGACGTGGACTTGTACGTCATAGAGACACGGCATCGCACGAGACTCCGCTGACGTCACCAACACCCATAATAGGCCCACGCCTGCGTGATGACATCAGTTCCGCCCTTTTTTCCGTGCCTTCGAGGCACACGGACGGACCAATGACAGTATATATATATATATATATATATATATATATATATATATATACATATATACATAGTGTACACAATAGTCAAGATAACACACACAGTGTGAAGCAAATGTAAGAAAACATCTGAAATAACACATTTTCTTTGACCATAAAACAAATACAATACAGTTACTCTGATATAGAAAAGTGGACAATGGGGAGGCGGGTGGGTCAGTGAAGAATCCACAGGCAGATACTGTATCTACCAGAAAAAGCGTTACCAAAGGTAAGCAACTTATTCTTCTGATAGATACATCTGCCAGTGGATTCTTCACCTTGTGAATAGAGTCCCACAGCAGTCCCCACTCCCGGTAGAGGGTGTCCACTCTCCTATACCAGAAAATCCTGGAGGACAGAACGCGCAAAGTGGCCGTCCCTCCTCACCTCGGTATCCAAGCAGTAATGCTTCGCGAAAGTGTGGAGGAAGGACCAAGTTGCGGCCCTACAAATATCCAGGAACACCTCTAGACAAAGCAGAGGTTGACGACTTAGCTCTTGTAGAATGAGCCCTTATACCCTCTGGAGGCTCCTTACTGGCCAAAGAGTAGCAGGTCTTTATACAGAGGATGATCCATCTTTAAAGAGTTCTTTTATGAACTGCTCTTCCTTTTTTGCAGCCAGCAAACCCAATGAAGAGCTGGTCATCCACTCGACAGTCTTTAGTTCTGTCCAGGTAATAGCTCACCACCCTCCTAGGGTCCAGACGGTGTAACCTCTCCTTCTCCTTGGAAGGGTGTGGTGGAGGATAAAAGGTAGGGAGGGTAATGGATTGTCCTAGGTGGAAGGGAGTCACCACCTCAGGGAGAAAAGCAGCCCTGGTCCTAAGAACCATTCGTTCAGCATGAATGGTCAAGAATTGGGGCTTGGAACTAAGAGCTTGAAGCTCACTTACCCTCCTTGCCGAGGTAATTGCAACCAGGAAGACTGTCTTAAAAGTCAAAAGCCTCATAGGACACTTGTGTAAGGGCTCAAAGGGAGCACCCATCAAGTATGTTAAGACCAGATTTAAGTCCCATTGAGGCACAATAAAGGGAGTAGGAGGGCGTTTATTAGTGAGACCCTTCAAAAATCTTAAAACTACAGGAGATTTGAAAAGAGACGGCTGGTCCAGCAAACACAGAAATGTCGACAAGGCCGAGAGATAACCCTTGACTGTGGCAACAGCAAGCCCTTGCTGTGCCAAAGAGAGCGCAAACTGGAGAATATCAGATAAATGGGCTTTCAAAGGGTCTACAGATTTCTCTCCACACCAGGTGACAAATTTAGACCATCTGTAAGAATAAATGGATTTAGTGGAGTCACGCCTAGCCGATAATATGACATCCACCACATCGTGTGAGAGAGAAAAGGAATTCAGGTTGCCCCGATCAATCTCCAGGCATGGAGGTGTAATGTCTGGAGGTGGGGGTGTAGAACCTGCCCCTCCATCTGAGAGAGGAGGTCTGCCCTGAGAGGGAGACGGAGCGGCGGGTGAGAGAAGAGGTGGAGAAGATCTGTGTACCAAACCCTTCTTGGCCAATCCGGGGCGACAAATATGACTTGGGCCCGGTCTTGGCGAATCTTCCTCAGAACCCGAGGAATCAAAGGTATGGGAGGAAACGCGTAAAGGAGTTGTCTTCCCCAACTCAACTGAAACGCGTCCCCCAAGGCTCCTTGCATCGGATACTGGAGACTGCAAAAAGACGGGCAGTGAGCATTCTCGTGAGTGGCGAACAGGTCCACCGGAGGAGTTCCCCACATCTGAAAGATGTCGTGAACTACCTCTGGATGGAGCCTCCACTCGTGGTCGGCCGAGAACTGCCGACAGTGTCTGCACGAACGTTCAGAACTCCGGCCAGATGATTTGCCATCAGACAAATCTGATGGTCCTGAACCAAGGACCAGAGCCGCAGAGCCTCCCTGCTGAGACACTGCGACCCTACTCCTCCCTGATTGTTGATGTACCACATCGCGGTCGTGTTGTCCGTTAGGACTTGGACTGACCGACCGCGAAGGGAAGGGAGGAAGGCCTTGAGCGCCAAACGTATCGCCCGCAATTCCAGAAGGTGAATATGAAGCAACCTTTCCTCTGGAGACCAAATACCCTTGACCTCCAGGTCCCCCAAATGAGCACCCCACCCTAGAGTGGATGCATCCGTTATTACTGTGGCCACCGGAGGAGGCAGTTGAAAAGGCTTCCCCTGAGCCAGGTTGCCTTCCACGCCCCACCAAGTCAGATCCGCTGCCACTTCTCTGGAGATCCTCACCGACTCCCTGAGATCTCCGTTGTGCTGATACCACTGTCTGCGGAGGCACCACTGGAGTGCCATCATGTGCCAGCGTGCATGGTTGACCAACAGAATGCATGAAGCCATCAGACTGAGCAGGCGAAGGACCTTCAGGACTGGAACGACCGCTCCATTGTAAAACAAAGGAATCATTTCCTGAATGTCGCGAATCCTTTGAGGAGGAGGGAATGCACGACATACAGTTGTGTCCAGTACAGCACCTATGAACAGGATGCTCTGGGAGGGCACCAGGTGAGACTTGGGTACATTTATCGAAAAACCCAACCTGTACAACAACTGAGTTTGTTTCTTGCAGACGTTGGAGCACTCTCTCTGACGACTCTGCTTTGATCAGCCAGTCGTCCAAATAGGGAATACTGGAATCCCCGACCTTCTGAGATGTGCTGCCACCACCACCATCACCTTGGTAAAGACTCGAGGCGCAGTAGTAATTCCAAAAGGAAGGACTGCAAACTGATAGTGTTGCGACCCCACCGTAAAACGGAGATACTTCCTGTGCGGCTTCAGGATTGGGATGTGAAAATACGCATCCTGCAAGTCGAGCGACACCATCCAGTCTTCTTCCAACAGCGCTTGAAGAACCTGCGCAAGGGTGAGCATCTTTAATTTCTCTTGTTTCAGATAGAGATTCAAGATCCTGAGATCCAGGATTGGACGAAGTCTGCCATCCTTCTTGGGAATCAGGAAATACCGGGAGTAGCATCCGTGACCCCTTTCCTGCTCTGGAACCACCTCTATCGCACCCTTTCTTAATAGAGTCTGCACTTCCTCCTGTAGAAGCAACAGATGTTCCTCCATGCAGAAACCTTGGCAAGGAGGGTAATTGGGAGGGAATTCACGAAAGGGAAGGGCATACCCATATTCTACGAGATTGAGAACCCAAAGATCTGATGTAACCGATTCCCAATCCCGTAGAAAGTGGGTAAGCCGACCCCCCCACCGGACCCGCATGATCCTGAATGGCGGATCTAGGGCTGCTTTTCTGTGGGTGGGGGGTTGGAGGAGGCGGAGGAGGAACAGGCCTGACGTCCACGAGGACGAGCTCTTTGCTTTCCCCTGTAAGATCTGTACAAGGTATTCTGCTGCTGTTGTTGTTGCTGCTGCTGACCTTGTCGATAATTGCGAAAGGAAGAGCGTCCAAAACCTCTGAATCTCCTGGCCGAAGAACCTCTGATCTGGAGACCAAAAGATTTGGCAGTAGCTCTACTGTCCTTAAACCTCTCTAAGGCAGTATCAGCCTTTTTGCCAAAGAGACCAACACCATCAAATGGCAGATCCAATAAAGCTGCTTGAACATCTGCAGAAAAGTCTGATGATTTTAGCCAAGCCGACCGTCTCGTGGCAACCGCAGTGCCCATGATGCGAGCCACAGAATCAGCAGTGTCCAATCCGCTTTGTATTACTTGGCGTGCCGCTGCTTGAGCGTCACACAACACTTCCTCAAAATCACTCCTACTTCCATCAGGAATCTTAGGAGCCAAAGAATGCATTGAATCCATAAGTGCGTGCACATATCTCCCCATGAGACAAGTGGCATTAGTGGACTTCAATGCCATACTTGCCGAGGAGAAAGTCTTTTTGGCCACCTGATCCTGTTTCTTGGCCTCCTTATCCCCAGGCACTTGGGGAAACGCACTCAAAGACTTCTTTGAACATGCTGCCTAAATGACCAGGCTCTCAGGAGAAGGATGAGATGTTCAATTCAATTCAAAGAGACTTTATTCGGTTATAAAACTTTGACAACCATAAAAGTACATAAAATAACAGTTCAAAATCAATTCACATGTCATTCAGTAAAGAAGGTAGTTAAAATAGTTAAAAATACAGAGACTCATAGCTAAAAGTAGTTGTATTCAAACAGATATCGTTTGTCTTGAGTGGAAAACATTTCTAAGAAATACAGAAACAGATGCCACTGAAAATATATCTTCAAGCTTCTGTATAACTAGGAAGGCTGGTCGACATTGTCTAAAATTCCGATATTTTAAAATGGGCATGATCCACCTTTGCCTTGGTACGGTATAAAATTTACAAAAAAATAAAATAAGGATATCTGATTGAGTGGAGGTATTATCACACGGGCATTTACATATATCTACAGACCAATCATTAGTAGCGGGAAAACTTAGTAACCTAAATACAATCCCAAATCTAAATCTTGTCAGCAAAAACCTTTCATGTGCCGTCATCCATCCTTAAAGTCAAATAGGGTTGTATTGCCTGCGAAGTTGAGATCAACTGGTGAGCAATCACAGTTTTTTTGTCAGTTCATTTTGATCTCTTAAATTCGCCAAGTAAGCAATACATAACCTCTTTAGCCCTTTCCTAGGGATTTTTGCCATTGAATTGGGATCATCATAGAATTCGGGGTGATTGACGTGGTCACAAAAAGTTTTAATGTATCTCAGCCATTTCACTCGATGAGCGCCCTCCAGTTTCAGGGCGTCCCCCAATATAAGGCGATTTAGGTGACACTCATCTGTGGTCCACACCCTGTGCCACAAAAGAACCGGTTGCACCCTAATAAGATCTTCCAGATAGGGCATACCGAGTTCAGTGTGGCAATTATGGGTCGATGTGCCCTCTGGAACAGTAACAAGATATCGCAAAAAGCTGTTCTCAGTCAGCTGCAGGTTGGAAACATTAAAATTACCCCAAATTCCAGCACCATAAGTTGCCACTGCAACACAACTGGCTTTATAAATATGTAGGAGCTCATTGACAGGTCTCTTTCCCATCTTTTTGCTAAACAGTTTGAGGGCCGTAACAGACTTAACAAATAGCAAGTTTCTACTTTTGATAGCACTATTCCATTTCCCTGTACAGTCAAACAATATTCCTAACTAAGGGAATATAGAAACATGATCCAGTGGCTTTTTGTCAATGAACATGGTTCTTTTCTTCTGTGTAACATTAATGCCACAGTTCATAGAAAAGGTTTTAGTGCAGTTCACCTTCAAATCTAAATTAGTCATGAAAGTGGTAAACGATGTAATCATAGTTTGCATCGACTTGGGGGTTCTTGCCATCAAAACAGAATCAGCTGCATAAATAAGTGCCGGGATACGGCGTTGCGATGCTGTGGGCATATCAATACAGTCCCTTAGTAAAATATTTTTAAGACCGTTAATGTAAATAGAGAATAAAAAAGGGCAAGGACGCATCCTGGCGATATTAAACATTCTAGTGCACTCTCCTTTTACTTCCATATCGAACCATAGCCCTTGCTCCATTATAAAGCTCTCTTAAAAAACAGATAATATTATCCTCAACACCCAAACGAGTTAAAATTGACCATAGTTTAGTGTGATTAACACAGTCAAAGGCGGAGGTCAAGTTCACATAGGTTAAAAAGAACCTTCCTCCCATAACCTTGGTATATTTTTCCACAAGTATGAATAAATTAAATCCCTGATCTATGGTCCCAACTCCCTCTCAAAAACCATATTGCAGATCACTAATAATCTTATGCTCATTGGCCCATGACTGCAACCTATCTAAAGTGATCCTACCAATAATTTTAACTGTAGAATCAAGAAGAGATATTGGGCGGTAACAAGTACAACTAACCCTGTCCCCCTTTTTAAAAATGGGTACTATATTAGATTCGTACCAGGTACTAGCAAGGCCCACCGTACAAGCAGCATTCAGAAATCTAGTAAGCAGAGGTGCCCATAACATTACATTATTTTTAAAAATATCTACCGGGACACCGTCTGGGCCCGGTGTCTTGCCTCCCTTACTTGAGTTAATGCCCTTGATTACCTCATCTAGCGTAAAAGAGAGGTTCATCCCCTTTTTAATATTTGACAATGAAGGTACCTCCTGTATCGGCAGTTCTCCTAGAGGTTCCGCAGGGCTATAAAGGGCCTCAAAGTGCTTCACCCAATCATCCTCTGAAATGGCAATCTCTAACCGTGCCTAAGAATCATCTTTAAAAAATGGCGCGTTGACTGCCCTCCAAAATGCAGTCATGTCCTTCGAGTCAGAGGCATGTAAAAGTGCCACCCATGCTTCATGTTTCATCTTGGCCCTTCTCTGTTTAATAGCCGATTTGAAATTTTTACGGAGCTCTCTAATCTGTTTCAAGTCTCTATCATGTTTATTCAAGGCCCGTTTAAGTTTAGTATGTGCCTTAGTGCACTCCGGGTCAAACCAACCCTTCTTTCTATTATCATGATTCCTTAGGTTGACCCAAAGGCCTTCCTTAATACTTATTATGATAAGTTTAAAAGTGTCGAAAACTACGGTGTCCTCGGACCCCATGTCCAAGCAAATTTCAAAACAATTTTTTCTCTCCTTAATCAGGTTACCAATAAACTCTTCAGGTATAACCTTGGACCATTTTAGGGCATAGCCATTCTGCCTTGAAATTTCAATATTTTCAGATAGTATCTTAGGGATATTATCTGCAAGGGTAGAATGATCTATAACAGGTGTCTCCAACCAGTAGCTCGGGAGCGACTGGTAGCTCACCAGCACCCTCAAAGTAGCTCTCGGAGGTGAATCCAAATCAATCTGATTTCAGGGATTCAGTGTATATTAAAGAAGGCAGCACTGCTCGTTTCATTACCCGTAAGAGTTACAGACAGCCAAAACAATGGCAGGACCTCTTGATAACACTCAAACACACACTCTGTTGGCCTATCAATCAATCAGGAAATTATAGAGTGCACTTCTCACCCGTGAAGGTCTCAAAGCACTGGGGGGGGGGGGGAAGAGGGGGGACATTTGGCAGCTCCAGTCATTTGATAAGCCAGGTCTTGAGGCTCTTCCTGAATACTTTTAGTGTGGGTCTTCGTCTGATGCTGAGGGGGAGTTTGTTTCAGATCTTGGCCGCGATCTAGGAGCAGGATATGCCTCCTGTTCTGGCTCTGTGGATGCGGGTGATTTCGGCCAAGGCCTGGTCAGCAGAGCGGAGGTTTCTCTTGGAGGTGTAGAAGAAGATTTTTTTGTTGAGGTGTTGGGGTCTGGTGTTGTGGAGGGCTTTGTAGGTGTGTGTGAGCAGCTTGAAGGTCACTCTTTTTTTTCGAAGGGGAGCCAGTGGAGGTCTTGTAGGTGCTAGGTGATGCAGTCTTGTTGTGGGATGCTGAGGACGAGTCTGGCTGCTGTGTTCTGGATGGTCTGGAGTTTGTGGAGCAGAGATTGGCTGATTCCGGCATAGAGGGCATTCCGGTAGTCCTGCCTGTGGGTGATGAGTGCATGGGTGATGGTCTTCCAGGGTTCAGGGGGGATTCGTTTAAAGGTCTTGCGAAGTATGCAGAGGGTGTTGAAGCATGTGTAGCCTACGGTGTTGGCCTATGGGTCTGTCACATGAACCATCTTTATCCACTTTAAATCTACCTAATAAGGAGTTGGCCATGTTATGTGCCCTGCTCTATCAGTCACACTGTGTGTGACAAAGAATAGTGGCAGCAGTAACCAGGGCTGACCCACTAAAGTGTGTGACTGCAAGAACTAGAGTGAAAATGTATTAGTTGGGAACATGATCAACCAAAGAGGTGAGTGAAGAGAGGATGCATGCAGGGCAGAGAAAATTAGAAGCATCATATTATTTTTGTGTAGGTGTGTGACATTGTGTCTTTCCTTAAAGCTACTTCAATTGTCATGGGGTGCCAAATATGTATGCTGGTCCCCATCATAAGAGTATTATCTCTGACGCAATTGTGCCCGTTCATGGTATAATTGTGCCATTGCCATAATATCACATCCTTGACTATTTTGGGCATACAAGTCTAGTAATTACATACTTGCTGCCACCACTGACATATTAAGAGCATGACTGGCTTGCTTTTAGCCATTCCTGACAGAGTGGCAACCGCTTCTCCCATAAAAATCTCCATAACTGATATATGTTGGGCATCCAGCTGTGGCACAGTGGTAACCTTGGTTTAATGGTGGGCATTATTAGCATAACAGATTCATTAATAATGTTATGGTGAGCAAGCATGGCATATGATTCCAATTCCTGGGTATTTGAAGCAGAATTTGTCCATCCCTGGCATTTTTACATGGCGGTACTCAATGAAAACGAAAAGCTGATGTTTAGGGACTGTGTATTTTCTAACAATGAAAACTGATTTGATTTTTAAAGAAAAAAATTATCCTTTTTCTGAAAAGGTTTTTCTTTTGGAAAATGTATTTTGATTGCTGGAAAGTGGAAAGTGGTTTTGATAGGTCTATTTTTAAAAACTAATATGCTAATGAAGACAAAATATTACAATTCTAAAACACTTTTAAAGTTGTTAGATGAATGATAATTCAATTTGAGTTGGGGAGACTTACGACTGTGGTAGTACCCTTTGTGACACACAGCATGTGATGATTTGAATTTTACTTCATTACAAGCATTCAATATTGAGAAACGTTTTACTAACATTCTGCTGATAACTTCATCTGGAATGTTTGGGTGGTGACTACTGATAAATCTTTCTTAGGGTGGTCATAGTGTAATGTTAATACATATCAGCATTTTACAGTGATAAAATATGCTAGTGGCTCGGCAGGACTTTACTTGAGCAGAATTAGCTCTCACTACAGAAAAGGTTGGAGACCCCTGATCTATAATTTCAACCCTGATTGGAAAATGATCAGTTAAGGTAACGTCCAGTACACTGTAGTTAACTACACTATCCTCAAAAGAAGAAGAGTTCAGAACATAATCAATTAGAGAAGTTAACCCTCTACCATTAAAGGTTGCAGAGAACGGGACTTCTGGGTGACACAGTTTATTTGCAAAATCTAGATCATTCATGAAGAGTATCTCAATCAAAGCATCCCCCTTACCAGTATGTTCAAAATGTGTTTGAGAGGACTCCTTGTCCACCGTTAAACCACAATTTCCTATGCCAGCTCTATTACAGAGGGTGCAATTAAAATCTCCCCCCCATATGACGACGAACTCCTTACGTTCATTACATATTATCTCGTTAAGTTCGGAGCTTAAAGTTTTGAACACTGCAACCAAATCAGCGGAGGGAACATGGTTATAAAAGTTAACAATCAAAATACAGAGGACATTATTCAAATGCAAACCAACAATATGGTAATAGCGAATATTGTGAAAAACCTCCATGTTTTTACATTTAAAACAATTCGAGACATGTGTGCAGAGCCCACCCTTTGCTCTGCCATGTGATGAGCCAATGGCTAGAGTAAAAACAGTCTTAAAACCATTAATATGGCAAACTTCCTTAGTCCAAGTTTCTTGAAGACCTATCACATCATGATCTTCAACTAGATCGTACCAAAGCGGGTGATCCAATTTGGATCTAAGTCCAGCAATATTCCAAAAAATGAAAGACCATTTATCCTTTGATTTAATGGTTACAACATGATTTAGGTCGATAACTGTACCTATACTGCTATCTGAAGAACCCTTACTTGTAGACGGGTCCCCCCCAGATGCAGTATCATTTCTTTCTAGTTGGAAATCATCTGGATTAAGTATCGGCCACCCTCCTAATTCTTGGTTTTCCTCAATTACCGGTAATGACTTAGCTTGAGTGTCATAAGAATTTTTAGCAGGTGTGACAGTTGCCTGGTGCCGTGAAGGTCAATCCACCCCTCCCAGCCCTGACAGGCAATCAAATCTGTTATGGGTTGGGACAGTGAAGTGATGATAATTATAATGGCTAGTCGGCACAAAACCTCCATGCATCATATGTGCCATTGGAGCATTAAAGCGACTTCCATTATATATGGACCTCACTTCATTGAATGGATCGTATGGTTTTGGGTTACCAGGAACAGTAAAGGCCACAGGGTAAAAATAGCTCAAATCTAATGAGAGGATTCCTCCTGTATTGTTAAAATTAGGGAAACCACTAATGAACTGAACCGTTCTTGGGTCCCTAAAATTAACAATAATACAGTCTCCTTCAATATTCTTCTCTATATGGCTCAGCCAGGTTACTCTCCTAACCGTGATAATTTCCCCCCGCAAGTCAGGTCTAAGGGGTCTATTTTGTCCCAGCCAGTACATAACTTTGTTTTTTTAGTTCGTGGACAGATTCAACCTTGTTATTTTTCCATTCTGGCACCCCCGCCAACACAATTAACATAGGGGTGACAATCCGGGGGAAGATCAACTCTCATCTTATTTCCTTTAATTAAGGTAGCCTCTGAGTTGGCTATTTCTGGTATCGTTTTGTAGGGGGCCTCTGGTTAAGCCTGTTTTATGGGAGACTACGTTACTATCGCTCTCTGCCCTGGGGACCATTTTGTGATCATTAGCTTTTGACTTCCCACTGGTTTGCTCTGATGGTTCTTTTATAGCTATTCCCTGCTTCTTTCTAGGGGCAGGTTTCGGTTTGTTTTTGGGTAATATGGGGGTGCTGATACTAGCACAGATGTTTGATCCTCTAGTTTTTTTAACATCTCCGAATTAGCTCATACAATTCCCTCGAGGGTTTCTAGGTGTTCACCTATCTTCCTGGTCCGTTCCACCAATGGTAGAATTAAGCTCTTAACGAGGTGCTCTATGTTTTCCAACAAACACATGGTACTACTGGGATGTATTAGCGGACTTTCAATTATCTCTACAGTAGGGCTGGTAGGGTTTGAGCTGGGCTTATCCAGC
This sequence comes from Lissotriton vulgaris, assembly GCF_964263255.1. Classification (NCBI taxonomy): domain Eukaryota; kingdom Metazoa; phylum Chordata; class Amphibia; order Caudata; family Salamandridae; genus Lissotriton; species Lissotriton vulgaris. The sequence goes on from NW_028254742.1 coordinate 168,603, forward strand.
TGGTTAGGTATCTTGTTCCTATACGTGACCCCCGTATCCCTTTTCTTGGAAGTAACTGTTTTAATCTTTTTAATAAGGAGACTTTCTGTTGATCTCTGCCACGCTTACGTTTTATGGCGACAACCTGGGGTTGTACTACGTGGCTACTATCTGTTGGCTGTTCCCCGAGTAGTAATTGACTTTGGCGTCTGCCCAGATCTTCACTTGGATAGGCCAAATAGGAATCTATGCTCGCGTCAATCCCACTTATATCAAGGATAGTTGAAAGGTCTCGTTGGTGGCTAGTTATTGGATTACTCTGCGTACTTTGTATGTGTGGTTGTTCAGGTGAAGGAGCAGTAGCAATACTCCCTAAAGACGATCTTTTCAAAAATACAGGGTCAAGAGATAGCCGCTGTCCTGTTAAAGCTATTTGCTTCTCCAGTACAATGACAGCTTTGGTGAAGAAGGCATCTATAGTACCGATAACCCCTCCTCCAATTACCCCACTACCTGTTTTGTTCCCTTTAGAGGTTATTAACGCCATAGCTATTGGACCTATAAGTGTGCCTCAATTTCAGTCAATTGTACAAGTGCACCTTAAAAAAGAATTTAAAAAGGCAATTAAACATATATGTGTAAAGTCTTACTGAATACAGAAACATAAAGGGGGTGGCCCAGTCCAGTCTCAGTCAATCTCTGACGGGATCAGATGGGCCCGCCCTTGGCCCAGGCTTCGCCCGGCTCGTCCCGCGATGCGCGTCTCCAGTGCAGATTTAAAGCACCTGGTAGTCTCTGAGCTGGGCGTTGCCGGAGGTGGTCAGAGTGCCGCTCTGCCTTATGGGTGATGTAGTCAAGCTTCCAAATAACTACTTGCTGGACCCTTGTGCGAGTGTTTCCTGCGAAGCGGGAAACGCGAGGAGTAGCGTTTCTGGAGGGGTTTACAGGTCAGCCCCAGTCCTTTAGTCCCGCTGATGCTGCTCACGACCTTTGCCACGCTAGAAAAAAGAAAGGTTTGCCGCAGTGTCCTTCTCCGGTGCAGATTTAAAGCACCTGGTCGTCTCCGAGCTGGGCGTTGCCGGAGGTGGTCAGAGTGCTGCTCTGCCTTATGGGTGATGTAGTCAAGCTTCCAAATGACTACTTGCTGGACCCTTTTGCGAGCGTTTCCCGCGGGAAACGCGAGGAGTAGCATTTCTGGAGGGGTTTACAGGTCAGCCCCAGTCCTTTAGTCGCGCTGATGCTGCTCACGACCTTTGCCACGCAGGCAGTCGCGGACCTCTTCTCGGTGTGGGCTTGCTGCAGCGGTGGGAGCGCCGGCAGAGGTCTGCAGCGGTGGGGAGCACCGGCGGAGGGCTGGCTGGGTGGCGGTGGGTCTCGTTAACACGAAGGCGTGCGGAAACGGCCGTGCTCGGAACTGGAGCGGGAGTCTGAGGCTAAGATGTTAAAAAGGCAGGGTCTTCTGGTGCAACCCTGTATCGTCTTGCCACACTTTTGGAAACAGCCGGAGCAGTTAGAGGCTTTTTCCACACCTCCATAATAGGTTCTGTTAAATCCTCATTAAACGGAAGCAACGGTTCCACCACCGAACTAGGCGAGTGTAGGACCTCAGTAAGAAGATTAGACTTAGATTCAACTGTTAGGAAAGTCAAATTAAGAAGTCCCGCAGCCTTCCTCGTTACTACATGATAAGGCTGGACGTCCTTTGAAGGTGCATCAGAACCTGATGGTAACTCCCATTCCGGGGGAAAATCCAGGCCACTAGCAACTGCCAGGTCTTCAAAGCAGTCTTCTTCTAGTTCACCTTCCTCCACATCAGGATGAGAGTCAACATATCTCTGCTCCTCCAAAAGGCGTTGTGCCTCCCTCCTGGACCTCTCCTTAACACGCCTCTCCACTGGATCCACCATCGACTCCAACAGAGCCGGAACAGACGTCGGTATCGAATCCGATGGCCCAGTGGGTTGTAGTCGAGGTCGACTTGGAGCGGGCGACGCCGGGACCGGCGTCGACTACTTCGGCGGAGCCGTGTATTGCCATGGCGGCATCGGGGCCGGCATAAATGGAGCCGGGGCATAGGAGTGTGGCACCCCCAAATTGTAGGCCAGTGGACCCATGGGACCCGAAGGTGCTCCAGAGGGGTACCAAGCCCTCGTAAAGACGCCATACATTGCGTTAAAAAATGCTGATGGGTCTTGGCCTGGGGCGGGAAAAGGTGGATGAACACCCTCAGGCTGGACTTGAGGTGGGAACGAATCCGGCTCCTCCACAGGCACAGATTCCCCTTCCACCTGAACTACTTCTTCCTCTCAGGCCAGGGACGGCACCGGAGATGGATCGGAAGCTGGAGCCGGTGACTGCACCTGCGACTCCGAAGGCGAAGCCTCACCTTCCCGATTCGAAGCTTCCTGCGGTGGGATCACCTTCGATCGAACCTTCTTTGGCGACTTCGATGTAGAGTCATACTCGTTTCCCGAGTGACGTCGGGACTCATGTCTCCTCTTCTTATGCTTCCTTCTTGATTTTGAAGCATGTTCCGTTGAGGACTTAGAGGTCGACTCCTCTCGAGAGCTAGATCTTGACTTCGACCTCGACCTTCTCGAACGAGATCGTGAAGACTTCCTACCTTTGTCAGCCTTCAACTTCACCACCAGGAGCTTGGTTGCTATTTCCCGCAGGGCCTTCGGGTTCATCTTTCAACAAGATTAACACCCATCCACGTCATGATCAGAGCTTAAGCACCATAAGCAGTCCTCGTGCGGCTCCGTGATGGACATCATCTTCCCGCATTCCTTGCAGGGCTTGAAGCCAGTCTTCTTCATCGACATCGTCACAAAACAAAGAAGCAGAAAAACGAAGGAAATAGCAACAAAGTCACTAGAAAGCTACTGAGATTCCCTGAAACCATTAGCGTCGACGACACAAAAAAAAGGGAACTGATGTCATCACGCCGGCGTGGGCCTATTATGGGCGTCGGTGACGTCAGCGGAGTCGCGTGCGATGCCGTGTCTCTATGACGTCCAAGTCCACGTCGGCGCGAAGCTACAAAAAGAATTTCCGAATGTTGCTGACGCAAGTGGATATTCACAAGGTGAGGAATCCACTGGCAGATGTATCTATCAGAAAAACCCAGCACATATGCTAAAATACCCATTATTCCTGTTGAACCTAGCAGCAAACCAGCAGGCTTTGTGAAATAACATATCGACGTTTGCCTCAATATCTTCTGCAGTAATGATTAAATCATTGAATTAAGCTATAGACATTAAACCAGACACCCGAAGTCTAAACCTCTTTTGCGTGCTACGAGTCATTTTCAAGGTGCGACTAAGTATAGGATGCATTACTTAAAGCATGAGCAAAGAATCACGTTCTGACCTCGAGGTCCGGCAGGCTAAATTCAATCTTCCTGTCCAGCCGTCCAGGTCGCATCAGAGCAGGATCCAATGTGTCGGGCCTGTTGGTTGCCATAAGCACTTTAATATTGCCTCTAGGATCAAAGCCATCCAGTTGGTTGATCAGCTCCAGCATAGTACGCTGCACTTCATTATCACCACCAGCCCCATCATCGAAACGAGCACCTAAATGGGATAACAAATACAAGGATTGTTTCACATCAAAATACTTTGTTGACAAGAGTGTAATTATTCCAGCTCAAAAACTTAACACTGCAGAACAAGAAAATTTGCTGTGAACAAGGTAATTTTACCATGTCATTTATAAGACACTGGATACGAAGGATGTGAAAATATTCATTTGAAAACATCCTAGAGTACATCAAAAAATATCCCCATTTCCACATGTGGTACAACTTCCCCAAGGACTACAATGTGCCATATTAAACCGCACTCAGATTTGTACAGAACACATCTAAAAACATACTGACAGTGACTCACCCTCACGTACAATACCACAGGATGGATCCTTAGGTTCAACGAGTTTTGCACTGCCTTTCGAATTCCACTTTTTGACCTCAGATAATAGTGCTTTGTACGAATTTGGCCTAAGGACAACCTACTGTCCGAGTGTACGCTTGGAGTGCTCTGTAGATTGTGGTTCTCACACTCTCCACTGGCATTGATAACTCCACCCGTTGTTAGGGGGCTATTTTTAGGTCTCACCTAAGAAGCGCTTGCGCCGTCTTTTTGAGATATGCTGTATTCAGGATTTGAATACAAAAAGGGGGGGGGGGGGTTGGCCCAATGGACAGGACCCAGGTAGGGCCTTATACGTACTAAAAAGAAGAAAACCTGGTATCCTAATTACTTTTTAGGTTTCCACTGGCGTAGCACTGCACAGCAGTGCTCCCGCAGGCGAAATCTTATGTTTCTCAGTACGGGGCTTTGTCCCACCTCTCTCTTCCATTGGCTAGCTCCATAAATGGAGGCTAGCCATTGGAAGAGAGATCTGTCTAATTCACGGAGCAGATTCGTGGGCGCTCCGGCGATTTTTTCGCTCTCCGCCCCTTTGTGAACGTCATTGTGGCGGTGGGCGGATGTTTTTTTTTTTTGTCTCAGCATGTTTGTTTCATTTCCAACGTGTGCTTTGCAAGGGTGGGCTGCGCGATTTTACTTTCCTTGAGTTGCTAGCAGGTAAGCGGCATATTTTACTACTTTTTTTATCCCGTTCCCGCCCCCCTCTCCCTGTCCGTGTGTCCGTCCCCGCCCCCCCTCCCGCTGTCCGTGTGCCCGTCCCCGCTTCCGCTGTCCGTGTGCCCGTGCTTCTTGTTCTTCTCGTGCCTTGTTCGAGTTTTCACTTTTCAGTTTACCCCATAGCTCGTGTTCTGGCATTATTGGATTTCGTGAACATTGGCGCTTTTGTGGTTATCCCGTTCCCACGCCCCCTCCCGCTGTCCATGTGCCCGTCCCCGCCCTGCTTCCGCTGTCCGTGTGCCCATCACCGCCCCCCTCCCGATGTCCGTGTGCCCCCCCGCCCCGCCCTCCCGCTGTCCGTGTGCCCCCCCGCCCCGCCCTCCCGCTGTCCGTGTGCCCGTCCCTGCCCCCCTCCCGCTGTTCGTGTGCCCATTAACCCGCCCCCCCTCCGCTGTCCGTGTGCCCGTCCCCCCTCCCGCTGTCCGTGTGCCCGTGCTTCTTGTTCTTCTCGTGCCTTGTTCGAGTTTTCACTTTTCAGTTCACGCCATAGCTCGTGTTCTGGCACTGTTGGATTTCGTGAACGTTGGCGCTTTTGTGGTTATTTGTGGTCCGATGGCGGTTCTCTTTTGCCACTGATGAGATCGTAGTTGCTTATGCATTGTCTCTGGTTTTGTTTTGGTGGTGTTGTTGTTTCTGGCACTATTACAGATAAACTCAGACACGGCAGGGTTCCGTCTGACACTGTTATGGTACAAGTTATCATAGGCACTGTCATATTGAATTTCTGAGAAATCTGAATTATTCTTTGTGTACTTTTGGTCCTTTTCGGGTACCGGGGTGGTTTTGGCCTGACACTCTTATGATTTTCTGGCACAGCACGTTTTGCTATGGCACAGTGCTGGTCCTGCTGTGTCACTTGGGTTCTGTTTTGCAGTTTCTGTGTGTCGGCTGGCCCTGTTGCATCATTCTCCTGTCGGAGGGGGTTGTATTCTGCTACTGTTAGTATGTTGCAGTCCAGGCCCTTCGAACAAATGTTGCCCTTTTCTGGTTCCCACCTAGCCCCTTACGGGGTTCTCTCCCAGCTCTCTTCCTGGTACGGCTTTCCTCCTGTCGTCTCGTACTGCCTGAGGGTGACACATGAGAAGCGTGCAGCAAACTGCACACGGGACACTTGTTTATTTCTTGAAGTGACTTCCACTTACAGATCTTGAGAAGCATAGCCATGTTTCAGGTGACAGATCTCACTAGCTCCTACCTTAAGAGATCAGATCTATCCCTCAGTTTACACCGACCTCGCAGATCCTCTTCATACATAGAGATCTCTTAAACTATGTAGATTTGGCAGAATTAGGTGTGCATTGCATTTATATGCCTTGAATGCCCAGCATCTAGAGTAGACCATAAAGTCCCAATTCTGCTGACATATACGCTGTAATTAATATTTAACTTATTTTAGGAACCGTATCTGTATAAGATTGTAGATGTAAGTTTTGGCGGATGTTGGAACGAGCTGTAATGCAGATACAAGGTATACATGTTAAATTTGGAGCAAATTGATTCTTTATCAAAACACTGAAATGTTAATCTCATATTTAGAATGAGCTGAAAATGTAAAAAAAAGTTGGTTTGCAGTACGAGCTGCATGTTCCAATGTTCATAGCTTTAACCCCTTCCATGCGGCCGCGATTCCCCTGGTGTGCTGTAAACAACACGAACAGGGGCGGGCCGTGACGAACCCCAGCCGTCATCAGCACACGAGCACCGTAGTGCATGACGGCTGGCGTTCGTCATCAGCATGGAAGGGATTAAATACGAGGGTGTGTTGGAGACGAGGTTAAATGTCCTCACCTGTGTCATGTTCCCAGTTTGTTGGAAATTGTGGAATCTCAGATCGAAACAGGCATTGGTAACACCAGTAAGTCTCAACTTAATTTGCCAATCTATGTAAACACACACATTCACAAATGTATTTCCATGTGCTGCATGCACAAAAGCGGTTTATTACATTAAATCCTGTCGTGTTGGCCTTGCCAGTGCTGGGAAAAAGGATGGTTCTCTGTATGGAATACATATAGGAAATAAATAATTGAATGTGACAAGCAGCGCGATGATTGAGTGTACAATTCAAATGCCCTTGTCCCTCATGCATTTTCCTAGAAAGCAGGTAGGCACCAGCTTGAGGTCAGAGAGTATCACTCCACTGGATGACGCCAAATCCCACTTTAAAGAATTTGTAACAGTACATCTTGCTGACAGATGCGTTGTCAATTGATACCAGAAAAGATTGCTTTCTGTAAATAGTGCATGTGTGGGATAGAGAATTTCATGTGTGATAATTCAGTGTACTTTCGGGTGGATGTAAAGCCCATTCTGCTTATAAATAAGTTATTGGTAACAGTAGGTCTTGGGGACAGCTATGCTGTCAGGCAAGACCTCAAACACGAGCATTAGCAAAGCCATTATATTTCACTCTTGAGACCTAGTGGCTTTACTACTGCTTTTTAGCCATTTTGTTCTAGGGGAGTAACACTGATGGCACTAATTGGGTGGGGGGAGCAGTACAAGGGGTATTGAGGAGAAGCCGTTGGTGACAGTAGGAAGGTGCAGCTGGGGGAAGGAAGGAGCACAGTCTGGGTATGAGGAGGAGAAGCAACGAGTGACCGGAGGAAAGGAGGTGGGATGAAGCAACATGGATGGCAGGCGTGGGACATCCAAAGCACAGTGGTATGCAGTAGTGTACGAGGTTGTTATTCCTCCACTATAGTTGTAAGCCTCTTCTTCCCAGTTCAGTAGTATTTGTCCCTCGCAGTTACAATTCCAGCCTCTGTCGTGTAGTCAGGACATAATGTTTCTACTTCTGAGGTTTCATTTAGCTATTTAAGGTACTCTGGGAGTTGTTTTCGTTTGAGTGGGAGGCCGGATACCAATTGTTCAGAATAGCCAAGCACTGGAAACATGGCTGTGCTTGCTTCCCTGCCCCCTGGCTGTGCTTGCTTCTCTGCCCCCTGGCTGTGCTTGCTTTCCTGCCCACTCGCTGTGCTTGCTTCCCCGCCCTCGCTGTGCTTGCTTCTCCGCCCCCTCGCTGTGCTCGCTTCCCCGCCCCCTCGCTGTGCTCGCTTCCCCGCCCCCTCGCTGTGCTTGCTTTCCTGAGTGGGTGTGTGTGGCTCTGGGTGGGTGTGTGTGGCTCTGGGTGGGTGTGTGTGGCTCTGGGTGGATGTGTGTGTGTGGCTCTGGGTGGGTGTGTGTGTGTGGCTCTGGGTGGGTGTGTGTGTGTGGCTCTGGGTGGGTGTGTGTGTGTGGCTCTGGGTGGGTGTGTGTGTGTGGCTCTGGGTGGGTGTGTGTGTGTGTGGCTCTGGGTGTGTGTGTGGCTCTGGGTGTGTGTGTGTGTGGCTCTGGGTGTGTGTGTGGCTCTGGGTGTGTGTGTGTGGCTCTGGGTGTGTGTGTGGCTCTGGGTGGGTGTGTGTGTGTGTGTGGCTGGCTTTGTGTGTGTGTGTGTGTGTGTGGCTCTGTGTGTGTGGCTCTGTGTGTGTGTGGCTCTGTGTGTGTGTGGCTCTGTGTGTGTGTGGCTCTGTGTGTGTGTGGCTCTGTGTGTGTGTGGCTCTGTGTGTGTGGCTCTGTGTGTGTGTGGCTCTGTGTGTGTGTGGCTCTGTGTGTGTGTGGCTCTGTGTGTGTGTGTGTGGCTCTGTGTGTGTGTGTGGCTCTGTGTGTGTGTGTGGCTCTGTGTGTGTGTGTGGCTCTGTGTGTGTGTGTGGCTCTGGGTGTGTGTGTGTGGCTCTGGGTGTGTGTGTGTGTGTGTGTGTGTGTGTGTGGCTGGCTCTGGATGTGTGTGTGTGGCTGGCTCTGGATGTGTGTGTGTGGCTGGCTCTGGATGTGTGTGTGTGGCTCTGGGTGGGTGTGTGTGTGTGGCTCTGGGTGGGTGTGTGTGTGTGGCTCTGGGTGGGTGTGTGTGTGTGTGTGGCTCTGGGTGTGTGTGTGTGTGGCTCTGGGTGTGTGTGTGTGTGGCTCTGGGTGTGTGTGTGTGTGGCTCTGGGTGTGTGTGTGGCTCTGGGTGTGTGTGTGTGGCTCTGGGTGTGTGTGTGTGGCTCTGGGTGTGTGTGTGTGTGTGTGTGTGTGTGTGTGTGTGTGTGTGTGTGTGTGTGTGTGTGGCTCTGGGTGTGTGTGTGGCTCTGTGTGTGTGTGGCTCTGTGTGTGTGTGGCTCTGTGTGTGTGTGGCTCTGTGTGTGTGTGGCTCTGTGTGTGTGTGGCTCTGTGTGTGTGTGGCTCTGTGTGTGTGTGGCTCTGTGTGTGTGTGGCTCTGTGTGTGTGTGTGGCTCTGGGTGTGTGTGTGTGTGGCTCTGGGTGTGTGTGCGTGTGCGTGTGTGTGTGGCTGGCTCTGGATGTGTGTGTGTGGCTGGCTCTGGATGTGTGTGTGTGGCTGGCTCTGGATGTGTGTGTGTGGCTGGCTCTGGATGTGTGTGTGTGTGGCTGGCTCTGGATGTGTGTGTGTGGCTGGCTCTGGGTGTGTGTGTGTGGCTGGCTCTGGGTGTGTGTGTGTGGCTGGCTCTGGGTGTGTGTGGCTGGCTCTGGGTGTGTGTGTGGCTCTGGCTGTGTGTGTGGCTCTGGCTGTGTGTGTGGCTCTGGGTGTGTGTGTGGTAATAATTGCTGTCTGGTGAGCTCGTCCGTAGGGTACAATAGGTCTCACATTTGGGAGAGATTAAGCTATTGGCACTGTAAATGACAATCCATTTATTTATCTGTTTTCAAAACCAACACATAAATACAAATTTTGTCATTTACAATGCCAATAGCTCTAACTTCTCCAAAGGCGAAACCGTTGCATTGTAAATGCTTGTTTTTTTTTAAAACATATTTTGTTAGTTTTGTGTTAAAGTACAAAATACTGTACCGTCTACAGTCTTTGCCCACCAAGCCAAATACTAGTTCCTCCCCAACACATCGTTCACAAACAATCATATAATACATCAGGATTCAATACAATAAAGGCCAGGCGGTCCATATATAACAATATCTCTCAATACTGCGAATCTCAAGCAACTTACAAATACTACCCCTAACCCCAACTAATTCCAACGCGCAGAACTGATGACATTGCGCGTTCTCTTCGGTGGCGAATAGATCTAACCAAGGCTCTCCCCACTGCAGAAAGAGACCTTGCGCCACGTCAGAGTTCAGACGCCATTCGTGATCCATCATGCACTGGCGGCTGAGTTAGTCTGCCCTGGCGTTCAGAGAACCTGCCAGGTGTTGAACCACCAGGGTCACGCCCTGATGTTCCAGCCATTGCCAGAGGCGCAGAGCCTCCTGGCAGAGGGTCCACGACCCCACCCCGCCCTGTTTGTTGCAGTACCACATGGCGGTGGTGTTGTCCGTGAACACCTGCACTGCACTCCCTCGGACAGAGGGGAGGAATGCCTTCAGTGCTAGACGAATCGCCCGCAGCTCCAAAAGGTTGATATGGAGCCGGGACTCCGCCGGAGACCAGAGGCCTCTGATCTTCGCCTCTCCCATGTGGCCTCCCCAGCCCTGGAGGGACAAATCCGTCACAACTACGTGCTCCGGTTGGGGAAGGGAGAGGGATCTGCCGCTGACCCAATCACGGTCCGTGAGCCACCACTGCAACTGTCTCGCAGTGCCCTCCGAGATCAGGAAAATGGTCGGACAGGTTGCCCTGATGCTGGGCCCACTGAAACTTCAGGTCCCACTGCAGAGCCCGCATCCGCCAACGGGCGTGATTCACCAGAAGGATGCAGGAGCCATCAGCCCCAGAAGCCGCAGCGTCAACCTGACCGAAACTCGGGATAAAGGCTGAAAGATTGAAATCAGAGCCTGTATATCCCGAACCCGCTGTTCGGGTGGGTAAACCCGAAACTGCGCCGATGAAAAGGAGCTTCTGAGAGGGGCACAGGTGTGACTTCAGCACATTGATGGAGAACCGCAGCTGGTGCAAAAGGTCTGCCGTCGTCTGGAGGTGGCTGACGACTGTCTGGGGCGAGCCCGCCTTCAACAACCAGTCGTCGAGGTAGGGGAAGACTGAAACCCCTAACCTGCGCAGATGAGCTGCGCCCACCGTCATCACCTTCGTGAACACCTGTGGGGAGCTGGTAAGGCCGAAGGGGAGCACGGTAAACTGAAAGTGCTTGTGGCCTACCGTGAACCGCAGGTAACGCCGGTGGGCCGGCAGGACGGGGATGTGGAAATAAGCGTCCTGCAAGTCCAACGCTACCATCCAGTCTCCTGGGTCCAGGGCAGCTAAGACCTGAGCCAGAGTCAGCATCTTGAACTTCTCCTTCTGGAGAAAGTCGTTGACGTTCCGTAGGTCCAAGATAGAGCGTAGGCCCCCTTTGCCCTCCTTGGGTACCAGAAAGTAGTGGGAGTAGCAACCACGTCCTACTTCTGGCCCAGGAACGCGCTCGATGGCCCCCTTGGCCAAGAGGGCCGAAACTTCCTCCTGCAGAAGCTGCAAATGATCCCCTGATACGCGGTGGTGTTGCGGTGGCATGGCTTGGGGGGTCGTCTCGAAGGGGAGGAAGTAGCCCCTTCGGACGATCTGCAGCACCCACCTGTCCAAAGTGACAGTGCGCCAGTGAGAGTGGTGATGGCGAACCCTTCCCCCCACTGGCATCTCGTGGGCCGAAAAGCATGGACTAGGAGGGTTTAGAGGCAGATGCTGCGGGGGAGGGTGTGGACTGGCCTCACCGTTGTCCCCGACCGCCTCCACGGCGATTTCCACGGCTACCACCGCGCTGGATGGTAGTCTGCGGCGTGTGGCTGGCAGCACGTGTGGGGGCTCCCCTTCCTTGGCCACGAAAGAAGCGAAAGACACCCGTTTGCTGGCACGGGGCCGAGAGGCCCAAGGACTTGGCCGTAGCCCTGGAGTCCTTAAAGCGCTCAAGCGCTTGTTCTGCCTTGTCGCCAAAAAGGCGACAGCCATCAAACAGCATGTCCATCAGTGAGTTTTGGCCATCGGCCGAAAAGTTGGCAGACCTCAACCAGGCGTGGCGTCGTCACCATCGCTCTACCTGGTGAGTCGGTAGTATCCAGCCCACACCGGATAGAATATTTGGCTGCATCCCGGCCCTCCACAAGGGCTTGGCCAAGTTTGGCCCGTACCTCCAACGGACACTCTGGCAGCACTTCCGCAACCGTATCCCCCAGAGAGTGAGTGTAGCGGCCCAAGAGGCATGCGGTGTTGGAAGACTGCAGTCCCAGACTAAGGGAGGAGAAGATCTTTTTACCGTACTGCTCGTACCTCTGGGATTCCCTGTCCGGCGGAGCAGACAGGAATGCGGTCTGGGAAGTGGATGCCTGGATGACCAGGCTCTCGGGGGTGGGGTGGGTGGACAGGAAAACTGGGTAGTCCGGGCGTTGGCGTCTGGCCACGTTCCTATCTACGGGCGAACCCGTAGCGGGCCTGGACCAAGTGCCCAAAAGAACGTCGGACAAGGCCTCATTAAACGGCAGCAGAGGCTCTGTCGGGCATGGCTGAATGCGGTTTAAGGACCTCAGTGAGGAGGTTAGTCCTCACGGCCGCGACGGGAAGCTCAAGACCCAAAGCCTTGGCAGCCCTCATCAACACCACACTGTAGGTTGCCCCCTCCTCCGAAGCCACGGTAGGAGGTGAACAAAACCAGTGTCTGGTGAGGTGTCCAGACCACTGGCATCCCCAAAGTCCACCTGTCCAGTCCTCTTGAGACAGAAACTCTCAGGTCAGAGGGTCCTCAGACCTCTCCCAATACTCCTCGTCACCCATCCCCTGATAGTCAGGGTCATCAAACGATGTGCCCGGTTCATAGAAGGTAAACTCCCCAAGCGGCGTCGAAAGCAGCGCCGTTCCGACGCCGGAACCGGAGCGAGGGAGGCATCGGGGACGGCGCAGCCCGAGGACGGCGCAGCCCGAGGACAGCGCCGGAGGCGACACCTGACGGACCGACGCCGAGGGGGGGGGGGGTCGTAAGGTCCACCGGCGACGACCCGGATCCCGAAGCGGGTCCAGTGGGGTCCTGCGGCGCCGGGCCCGAAGGTGCCGAAGTACTAGACGGCGTCGGGCCAAAGCCCCCGACCCGCTACGGGCCCCAGACGGGTCCGCTGGGCCCGAAGGCCCTGCGGAGCCCGTCGGAGGAGAGAGGGACCTCGTGGCCATGAGGAAGCGCTCGATCTCCTCCGGCGTTACGTCTTGTCCAGGGACCGGAGGGTGTGGAGCTGGACGCGGCGCTTGAGACTCCGACGGAGCCGCGTGGGCGGTGCCACCCGAACACCCGGCCGCGTCACGCGAGCGTCCAGGGGAGTCAGAAGAGCGATGACGCCTCTTTGACTTCTTGTGTTTCTTACCCGACGACGACTTCGACCCGGAGGAGTGGTGCCGACTCTCGGAGCTGTGGTGGCTCCGACCCCGCGACCTGTCCCTCGACCTCCCGTGGGACCGGGACCTCTCGCGGCGCGGGGCCGACTGCCGGAGTTCGAGTCGCCTGCAGGACCGCTCCCGCCTGGCTTTCGAAGACAGGGCCCGGCAGTCGGGGCAGGTCTTGTCGTCGTGGTCGACGCCGAGACAGAGTAGACACCGACGGTGAGGATCCGTGACCGACATCATGCGGTCGCAATCCTCACAGTGCTTAAATCCAGGCATCCCTATGGCACCGATCGGAGTCGTTCGACTTCGAAAAGATGATCAAAATGATCCAAAAAGTTAGTCAAAAAGTGACTAGAAGTACTGCTTTTTCCAGATCTGCGCTTGCTGGCGCGGAAAAAAGAAGAACTGACGTCAGCACGCGGAGGCGGCGTCTAATTACTCAGACGACGTCATCACGGCGCCCACGACGGACGCGGAGCCGCAGACGACGCCTACCGACGCGCAAGGGTACTGCTAAGCAAGAATTTCCGGATCCAGTCTGACACCTGGGGATATTCTAAGGTAAGGAATCTATCATGAACGTGTCTCTTTCAGATAAGGGTTTTTGGTCTAATTAGTTACAGTTTGTTTCATTTACATTATAGATGTGTCCAATGTGTTGAAAGTGAGATGCCCGGATAACAGCCCATAGAGAACCCGTGAGGCTTGAAACGCGTCGGCAATTGCTAATAAATTAGCAGAAAGTGGATAAAGGATCAAAAAGAAAGAATTGATTCAGGATTACGTTTGGATTTAAATTATCAGAACATTTAATGATATCCAATTGAGCCATCGCTTGATTATATGTGGCACATCGGTTTGTTTTGATGTAGTTGTGTAAAGTTTTGTGCAAAGTATTATGTATGTCAAAAAAAGTTTGTTTTGTACATTGTTGGAAGTATCATGTAAATTGTTATGTATGTGAATATGTATATGATATTTGTGTGTTCCATATGAAGGATATAAAGTCCTTCCTAAAGAAAGAGTTGATAAAAATAGGGTGAATAAATAACCCAATCACCGAAAGAATATAGTGTGGTTGTTGTAAAAACATTATATAAGTAATTAGGATACCAGGTTTTCTTCTTTTTAGTACGTATTCAGGATTTGGGCATTTAGCTCTACTCATGTTCCACCTATACATTTTATTAGCTCCTTGCAGTGTCTTTTACAATTGTTTTTATCTCATTGGTTTAGTGGTTTAATAGTCCTTCCTTTTCTCTCTTTAGTAACTCCTTCACTTCAGTTTTAACCTCCCAATAGGGTAGCCCCTCTTCCATGTGGATTTACTCGGTTCCTTTTATTTTCGCTTTCTCTGCACTCTTTTTAATGACTTCTTCAAGGTAGGTGGAGATGCAGACACAACAGCCCCAAAGCACTTCCATTATACGCTTTGTTTTCAGCCTCTAGCTTGTTTTTATTGGCAGCGCACACTTTCACTTTAATAAATCCTATGCCCAGCTTTCACTTTACCAATGGCAGCCACGCCCCTTTCTTTTATTCTGCGTGCCTTGCCGTATCCAACTTCAAAAATATCCTGTGTATATCTTTTGCAGCACGCTATTACGCACTTTTACTTACACAATGCCATGCCCCGCTTTCACTTTAATTTTCCTTAAAAATGGCGGCTGCGTATTTCTTTTGTTCTGCCCAGCTAACCATATTGAACTTATTTGTTGGTTCCGGTCAGGTTGCTTTCGATCCCCCCCACTGCACTTTCACTTTAATTTACTTTTAAAATGGCAGCCGTGCATTTCTTTTGTTCAGCGCGACTCGCTGCATGGAACTGGTTTGTTGGTTCTTGTCCTGTTGCTGGTTGTTTTCTCTTCCTCTACTCTACACACACCCCACCCCAATCACCAAATTTTCAGCAGAACAAAGTGTTTGTTTTCACTGCTGGGGGCCAACGTAAAAATGAGATGTCGAATGTTGTTAACTGCGAGACAAGTAGTAAGCCCCACGATGGGTGGGTGGGTTGTTGAAATGTGGCTAAACCCCCGTACTTACAAGTGTTGTCATGCTTTCTTTTAATGTTGCGCCGGGTGGGGGGGCACCTCAAACGCTGCTAATTACTCGTTTACCTTTTATTGGGAAATAGGGATTGTTGCATGTTTTTCATTTAGCCGAAATGGGAAAATCCAAACTGTTCTCTGTGACTTCTAGTTTAGCATTTTTTCACGTCTCTAGTGTTTGGAGGTTGGTTGTTACATCACGCAAATAACAAGCTGTGTGTGTTTATTGTAATATATAACTTGTGTAAAAGTAAGCATGTATAGATATGACGTTTTTAACATACACTCTGTGTTCCTCAAAATTCAAACCATTATTTAAGACTAACGGTGTTTTGAGTATTTATATACATTTTCATTGCTTCTCAGGAAACCACATTCCACTGCTAAGTTGTTTAAATGCAACTTGCACCGACTGAAGGAAACGCTTCTGCTTTTCTGTGAGGTGATCTGAGGAAATACTACCCGAATGCTCAGTGAGGGGAATGAGTGTATGAGCTAGATTTCTGTGTGCAACTAGTTTAGTAAGCAACATCACGCAAAGTGGAAACAATGATTGAAAAGTCAGTAAAGAAATCATCTTCTCGTGTTGAACATGTTGCTAATGTGTGCTTTTCCTGGCAATTTAATATTTACTATGTTAATTCTCTGAAGAAGCCTTACAAACGTTAACCCCCAAAAAGTGTAAATCATACCTATATTTGGCCAAAATGTTAAACTACTTCAAATTGTGTACTTTAAATGGTTACTTATTCATCTTTTTGTCTTGCTTATCTGTTAAAATGTAAACAGAAGCGGCAGAATGGAAATGTGAACGCAAAATATCATTGCTGTGCCATGTGTGCGTTGGGCACAAATATTAGCTGATAGAGTTTACAGGAATGCTTCAACATGAGTGAGTTATCACAGAGACAAACACAATGAGTATAAACACTCAGGCACCTGACATATTCACGTTGCCAGACTCATATCACGAACTGCTGAAGACGCAGATACACACCGCTAGAAACACTTAGTACACACAAACACAGCAAGTCAGGCACAGCCATATTCACACTATTAGAGATAACTGCTAGACACACGCAGGCACCTGATACATGCATGTTGCTAGACTGAAAGTTACACTGCTAAACACGCATACATTGCTAGCAACACTTAGGTACACACTAACACTGCAAGACTGGCACAGCCATATTCACACTATTAGACACACACACTCTCAGGCACCTGACGTACAATTTCCTAGACACATAGTTGCACAAGCTACTATAAAAACTTGGGTACACACAAATTCTGCAAGACCGGCACAGGCATTTTCACACTTTAAAAAAACCACACACGTGCACTCTGGTAGACACCCTCAGGCCCCTGCCACATACGCTTTGTTAAACATACATAGTTACACTGCTAAACAGGCAGATACACCTAGAAACACTTAGGTACACACACTGTACTTGCATTATTGTGTGACATTGTAAAAATGCGCTACTATATGTTTGTACATGAAATGTTTTGTAAAACTGGGGCGGAAGCAAAACGAATAGTTTCTTACCTGTTGGTGTAGTTTTGCAGCTTGAAGATCTTTCTGGATTCACTATGCTGTGCATTATTCCGCGATCTGGTGGTTGGGTCCGGATTCGTAGTCTTTTTTCTCTTTTTTTTTTTGTAGCCCAGGTGGGCGTCGACGTCCCACCATTTGGGGCACCTTCGTGACGTCGGCAGGCTTCCTGCGGAAGCTCCCACCCTTGGGCGCCATCTTCGGATTCTTTTTTCTTTTCTTTTTTGTGGTGAATCCATGGCTATGTGTATTAAACTTTCCTTCAATGTAAACTTCTTCACGTATATTTGTCTTGTTAAACGTTCCCATCTTACTCTATGTCCTTCCACCTTCTCCAGCCTCATCTTTCTGGCGGAGGTGGGTGGGTTCGCTAGTGAATCCAGAAAGATCTTCAAGCTGCAAAACTACACCGACAGGTAAGAAACTATTCGTTTTGCAGCGTGAATCTTTCTGGATTCACTATGCTGTGCATAGATTTCGTAGCGGTTTTGTCACTCATGTGGCGGCTGGGTGGAAGATGAGCGTTGGTTGTTAAAGATATGTTGAAGCACTCTTTGGCCCACTTGTGCTTCCTTGTTCATCTGCACATCTACGCAATAGTGTTTAGTGAAAGTGTGCACTGAAGCCCATGTTGCCGCCAGGCATATGTCTTGGATGGGCGTGTTTGCCAGGAAGGCGATCGTTGCCCCTTTCTTTCTGGTTGAGTGGGCTCGTGGCCCCTCCGTGAGCTCTTCACCAGCTTGCATGTGGCAGAGCTGTATTGTTTTGGCAATCCATCTTGCTATGGTGTTCTTAGTCACTGGTCTACCCAGGAGACTCCTTGCGAAGGACACAAAGAATTGTTTCGTCTTCCTGTGTTCTTTCGTGCTTTCTATATAGTGCATTACTGCCCGCCTTGCGTCCAGAGTGTGGAGCGCCCTCTCCGCGTTTGACGTGGGCTTCTGGAAGAAGCTAGGTATCTGGATACTTTGGTTCATGTGGAATTTAGATACTACCTTGGCCATGAAATGCGGGTCTGTCCTCATCACGACCCTGTCACTGTGTATTTGTATGTACGGTTCTTGCAGCGTCAAAGCTTGTAGCTCGCTCACTCTGCGTAGCGATGTTATTGCTACTAGAAAGGATGTCTTCATTGTCAGCATTTGTAGTGACGCTTTATGGATGGGTTCAAACGGTGGCTTCATGAGTTCCGTCAGTACCACGTTCAAGTTCCATGCCGGCGGCGGCATCCTCTTGGGTGGCGCTATTCTCTTCGCTCCTTCCAAGAACCTTTTAACTACTCTGGAAGTGAAGAAACTTCTTCCTGTTTCTCCTCTTGTGTATGCCACAATCGCTGCCAGGTGAACCTTCAGCGAGGACGAGCTTAGTTTACTTTGATCAGGTGCGTGAGGTATCTAAGTACTGTAGACTCTCTAGTCAGTTTTCTCTCCAGGTTTTTCCTATGGCACCACTGCGTGAACCTCTTCCATTTCTCCCCATAGCACTTACGCGTGCTGGGTCTCCTTGCTTCTCTCAGCACCCGAAGTGTGCTCTCTGGTAGTTTTAGATGTGCGAACCCTAAGTCCTCAGGAGCCACGCTGACAGGCTGAGGCTTTCTGGTTCTGGGTGTAGAACTTGTCCCCCTTCCATGGAGAGAAGGGCTCTTCTTTTTGGAAACTTGTGTGCTCTGCCCTGCGACATCTCCATAATCTGAGAGTACCAAGTCTGCCTCGCCCATTGGGGAGCCACCAGGATGAGGGTCATGTTGCTCGACCTGCACTTGTTCAGGACCCTGGGGATCAGTGGCGTCGGTGGAAAAGCGTAGGCAAATTTCTTTGACCAGCTTATCCATAGGGCATTCCCATGGGACATCGGTTCCTGTTCCCTCGATGCAAAGTGTTGGCATTTTGCATTCTGGCGTGTTGCAAACAGGTCTATTGTTGGTGTGCCCCACCTCCTGAACAGGTTCTCTGTCTCTTGGTTGTTTAGTTCCCATTCGTGGGACACCGATGCTTGCCTGCTGAGCCAATCCGCTTCCACATTGTCCTTCCCTGGCAGGTGTATGGCAAGCAGGTCTATCCTGAGTAGGATCGCCCATCTCCATATTTCTTGAGCTAAGCCCAGAGGGAATGACTGAGTCCCCCCTTGCTTGTTGATGTAAAACATCGTTGTGGTGTTGTCTGTCTGTATCATCACCCTTTTGTTGTAAAGGTGCCTTTGGAAGGCCTTGAGGGCCAGCAACACCGTTTTCAGTTCCAGGTAGTTGATGTGCTTGACTGCATCTCCTGGGTTCCACAGACCCCTCACTATGAGCCTGTTCATGTGTGCACCCCATCCTTTCTGGGATGCGTCTGTGGTGATGGTCACAGTTGGGTCCGGTGGCGTTAGAGGTTTCCCCATCGTTATATTCTCCTTCGTCCACCATTTCATCTCCTCCTGCACATTGTGCGTAACAACCACTAGATCTTCCCAACTTCCTTCTGCTTGTGACCATTGCTGTTGCAGCCACTCCTGTAGTGGTCTCATCTTTAGCCGAACATTGGGGACCAGGTGGATGCAGGACGCCATCATCCCCAAGATCTTGCTCACCGTCCTCACTGCCAGAACTTGCCCCTTCTGGTAGTGACGTTTCTCCCTCAGCAGGCTGAGTGTTCTCTTTTCGCTTGTGACCTGTTCT
The DNA here is from genome assembly GCF_964263255.1 of Lissotriton vulgaris. NCBI lineage: Eukaryota > Metazoa > Chordata > Amphibia > Caudata > Salamandridae > Lissotriton > Lissotriton vulgaris. The sequence continues at coordinate 187,780 of NW_028254742.1, forward strand.
GCGTGAGCTTTGCACCTCGTGTAAGAGCTTGCTTTCACGAGCCAGTCGTCCAGGTAGGGGTACACATGTATACCCTCCCTTCGTAGGTGTGGGGCCACCGCCGCGAGGTATTTGGTAAAGACCCTTGGCGCTGACTTGAGTCCGAAAGCCAGGGTTGTGAACTGGTAGTGGTCTTCGTTCACCTTGAATCTTAGCATGTGTTTGTGTTTCCTGTTCATGGGGATGTGCAGGTATGCGTCTTTTAGGTCTATCTTGGACAAGTAGTCCGCGGGCCTTATTTGTGGGATGACCTCTTGCAGGGATGTCATCTTGAACTTTTGAGTTTTTACGTAGGTGTTCAGGAACCGTAGGTCCAGGATGGGTCTTAGGCTTTCGTCCGCCTTTGGTACTAGGAAGTAGTTTGAGTACACCCCCTTGTTCCGTTCTTTGTGCGGGACTTTTTCTACGGCCTCTTTGAGGAGCAGTTCTTGAGCTTACTCTTGGAGCAACTGCAGTTCTTTGCCCTTGTGACCCCTTCTCTTTGGCTTTCTGCTTGGTGGATATCTTTCCAGCTCTATGCAGTATCCGTGCTGTATAATGTTTAGTATCCACTTGTCTGTGTTATTTTTCTCCACTCGTGTAGAAAAAATCTCAACCTTCCCCCTACTGGTGTTGTGTGTTCTCTTGAGCCGTGTCTGTGTTAGTCTCCCCTTAGCTGTTGGTGCTCTCCCCCCTGAGGCTTTGGGTGGTTGAGCGCCTCCTTCCTCCTGGAGTCACTTTTGGGGGGGTTGATCACCACCTCTCCGTCTCTGGCTCCGTCCGTTTCCTCTCCCTCGAAAGGACTGGCCCCTATTCTGGGAGTTCCAATTCTGCCTCTGTTGACCCTGGTGCCATTGGTTGTCACTCTGTTGACCATGGTGGTGCGACTGTTGCGAATGTGAATGCTGGTTTCCCCCTCTACCATTTGGTCTCCTTGTGGGGGTGCCTCTCCGCATCCCCCTGAATTGTAGGGCTCCCATCGATTTGGCTGTCTCATTGCCCTCCTTCAGCTGAGCCAGTTTGTCATCTACTGATGCCCCGAACAGCGTCACCCCGTTGAAGGGGGTGTTCAGGATGTTATTTTGCACTTCTACCTTGAAGCCTGATATTCTGAGCCAGGCTTGCCTTCTCTCAGTGATGCCTATGGCCATCAGCCTGCTAGATGTTTCTGCCCCATCTAGGGCTGTCTTCAGGCATGCGTTTGCTATGTCCTTTCCCCCCTCCACGAGGTGGGCTGCCCTCTGCCTGTACTCCTCAGGCATGTGTTTCAGCAACTGGCTCATCTCATCCCAGTGCTGGTATTGGTGTCTATTCAGGAGTGCATTGGAGTTTGCCATCCTCCAATGCATAGCGGCATTTCTTTCAATTTTCCTTCCAGTGAGGTCCATCCTCCTGCTTTCCTTATCAGGTGGTGGGCCGGATGTTGTTGGCACGTTGGCCCTTCTTCTGGCCGTTGCCGCGATTATGGAGTCAGCTGCCACAGTGCTCTGGATATAAGGGGGGTCCTCGGAGGAGAACTTGTACTTCTTCTCCGTCCTCGGGGTTACTGACCTGCATGTGGCCGGTTCCTTGAAGGCTTCAGTCCCTTGGGCCGTGACGCTCTTCAGCATGGGCAGGAAGCTGCTTTTCGTCTGTGAGGGGAGCAGAGTCTCCAGCAGGAAGTCAGCCTTTGTCTGTTCCTCCTCCAACTTCACATTGTAGACTGCTGCAGCCTTTTTAACAAACTCATAGTAAGCCCCGATGTCGTCTGGCGGCGAAGGCCTCGAAGGGTATGTCTCCACAGGTTCCTCGGGTTATCGGCCTCGAGATCCTGCCATTCTTCTTCTAGCGACGCCGAGGATTCTGAGTAGTAGCTCTCGCGGAGGTAATCTCCTTCCGAGCGGTAGAAATCCTCCTCTTCTCCCTCATCTGTGAGATTTGGAGTTTTCAGCAGCTCCTCGGCTTCGAAGTCCTCCTGCACCTCTACCTCTTCGGCGGTCGCAGCGGTCTTCAAGGGAGTCGAGTAGGTCTTCGAGGGAATCGTGTAGTTCTTCATTGTTTCCTCGATGGCTCTCTTCCTCTGGCGCATACTCTCCATTTCGGCCTCGAGCCTTCTTCTCTTTTTCTCCATCTCTGCTGCTTGCTCAGCGTCGAGCTTTTCGGCCGGACTCTTCGACGTCGTTCTGAGAGTTCTCGCCCGAGGGTCCCTTCTCGAGGGCCTGACTCGACGACCTTTGCTTTTCGCTGGTCTTTGCCATCTGAGAGTCCTTTTCGAAGGATCCGCTGGGCCTTTCGGAGGATGCGGCTTCGGACGTCGAAAATTTCGTCGCGGGCGCTCCTTTCGAGGACTTAGTCTCTGCTTTTCGGGGTTCTCCCTCAGGCTTTCTCGGCCCTGTCTGGGTTTTCGGGGTCGTAGACTCTCCTACCTTTTTTGAAGGTCTCACATCGGTCTCTACGACCGTGAAGTCATCTGGTCCCTCGGCGATGTTCTCCTCTTCGTCGGAGGAGGCACCCAGCTGGTAGAGGGTCGGCGTGGTCCCTTTTCCTTGCATCGTGTGGTGGGCCACCCTCTGTCTCTCTCGAACTCTCAAAGTCTTCTGCGTGAAGATTGAACAGGCGTTGCAATCCTCGCTGGAGTGGTCGATCGGCAGGCAGAGGTTTCAGACCGGATGCTGGTCCTTCTGCGCGTACTTGTGGTGGCAATTACGGCAGAACTTGAATGGGGTGTTGTCCATGTGCTCGCTCAGGGGGCCCCCTGCGCACGCTTTCTCCTTGGCCGTCGAGTATCACAAGGTTTTCTCCTCTTTCTCCGTTCCGGCTCTAGGAGGTCTTCTTCTCCGACTTCCCTCGGTCCTTCTTCCTCAAAAACTTGGTGTATTTCCTTTTCTCCTGAAACTTCTCCGGAGCTTCATGCGACGATCCAGACCCAACGGCGGAAAAAAGAATCTGAAGATGGCGCCCAAGGGTGGGAGCTTCCGCAGGAAGCGTGCCGACGTCACGAAGGTGCACCAAATGGTGGAACGTCGACGCCCACCTGGGCTACAAAAAAAAAAAAAAAAAAAAAAAACGACTACGAATCCGGACCCAACCACCGGATCGCGGAATAATGCACAGCATAGTGAATCCAGAAAGCTTCACGCTGCAAAACCATTTCACTGCCAAGAGTTTAAAAAGTTACATCTGTGACTCACTACGAGAACTTGGGTTACATTTCTGGTCGCTCTGCACTCCGTATAATTTGAAAGGCAATAAGTGACACTTCCTAAGCGAACATGGCAAAATCTACTGCTTCCAAAATAAATGGGTACTAAACGTACGTAAATCAGCGAGGGGAGACGTAAGAATGTCTTCACAAGAGTGTAGGTAGCTACAAATATATACAAACCCATGCACCCATACACTTACGCACAATAACAGATAAGCTCTACAGTAAAATTAAATTCAAAGAGGTGCGCTATATCCAAAAGAGCCAAACTAAAAATGCCTTTTTCTTGTGGCTTTGTTACATGCACGTATTTAGAAGGGATGCAAATTAGTAACTGGCAGGAAGGGTTAAGCAGAGGGAAGCCTACCCCCAATGGCATCAATTTCATCGAAGAATATCAGACAGGCTTTCTTTGTTCTGGCCATTTCAAAAAGCTCCCGGACCATTCGCGCTCCCTGTGTGAAAAAGAATGAAGAGAAAATCAATTAGGGAAGAAAAGTGACATACTGTATTTTAGAGATTACACTAAATGGCTCCTTGATTTACTGAGTTAGAAGAAATACAATCAGATAAGAATTTCTACAAAAACATGGAAACAGTTCATTTTATAAACAGTTCAGACAACTTGTTTTCAGAAGGAACAAAGTTTTAATCTGTAGTCTACCACTGGCAAAATTTGCTAGAAGCAAACATGGGACCACTGATTATCGACTGGCATGTAGACTCACATTAATGAGTAAAAAGAGCAGAACAGGCTCGGAGGCAATTTAGCTTAACTGGGGTTTGTTTACTTACACAATTAAAAATGGACATGACATTACCTCACCAACATATTTCTGCACCAACTCTGAGCCAATTACTCTGATGAAGCAGGCATCTGTTCTGTTGGCTACAGCACGAGCACACAACGTTTTTCCTGTACCCGGTGGACCAAAAAGCAGAACACCTTTTGGAGGTTCAATTCCAAGATTAACAAAGCGCTCAGGCTGTAAAGATACAAGAAATCGAATTAGAAAATAAATAATAACCCACATTTCAACAAATCTGCAGCTGTCCAACTATATCCTGCACATATCAGTTGTCACAAATGACCATGCTCGTACCAAGCGACAATTAATCCAGTTTTAATTATCTGTGCACATCGCTAATAGACACTGCTCAAACTCCACTTTGTACCTTTAAATTTTGCTGAAGAGCAACTCTTCCAAGCACCAGAAGATGTGCTTCTCATTCAAAGAACATATCATATCAAGATGTAAATTCCTTCTCCATATTGGGCTTTTTTTTATTACATTACTAATCCCAGGTAATGCATTTGAGACTAGAGCATAAGATGATTATGAAGAAGGAAAAACGCTGCGTACCCACAAGATGTTAGCAGCTTCGGGCTAGTCTAGATTCACTTGATGTGCATCCTCCCATCATCTAGCGGCTGGGTATTGAAAAACCTTGTTAACTTGAATACATAATATTGATCAGGCACTGATCATAGGTGAAGTCCGTACAAACCTTAATGAGGGCATTGAGAAAAAGTACAGTGTCGCACACAGCAGACATCTTCACAGTCTATTTTCCTTGGCATTGTGTAATGTGTATAGTTCTTCTGCAGTAATGTAACAGATTTGTTTCTTTAGTCCAGAAAGCAAATAGGCTTCTAAATCTACGACTGAAAAATAATCTACTGATGTTGTCCACTATGTAGGACCTTCTTGGTTTCTGATCCATGTCACCAGGAGTTATGCTGTATCCATTTTCGGTCGACATCCAAAACATTGGATTCAAGTAAATCAAAAGCTTGTCCTAGCCCAACCACTAAATGGAGGGAAGAGGCACAGCATCTCAATCAAGAACAGGTTTACAGAGCAAACTCTTAAATATACGGTTCTTTACAAAGCTTCTCAATTAGAGGCTGCAATAAACTCCACTACCACTCTGTGCTTCCTTTAAATCTTTTGTTTCTTATCAAAAGGAAACAATGTGCACTGAACATGTAACTTACATGAAGCAGAGGTGTTTCAACAACCTCCCTCAGTTTCTCTATCTGTTCTTTGCATCCACCAACATCGCTGTAAGTGACATCAGGCTTCTCCTCCACCTTTGTGAAAAAAAGGAATACATATTTGATCAGTTGTGAAACTGAACTAATGAGTTCCCACCATTGTTCCGACACAAGTACAATATACAGGCACTTACTTGCATCATTGTGACTGTTGGGTCAATCTTCGGAGGCAGCGGTATATGGATCTGATACTTATTTCTGTCTACACTAGAATACAAAAGAAAACAAGGTAAAGAAATGATTCACCCTTAAGACGAAACTACTTTAGCGTGCTAAAAGCTCATTCACAAGCGGTACAATTTCCAAAATATTACTGGATGTGGCCAAACGGGATCCAGTATTTAAATCCTGGAAGAAAAAAGCAATAGCTGCAAGCTCTAAAACGAGGCAATCCAATATGTGGAAGCTGCAAGTCGCATAAGTCATAGGTTTTCAGAAAGTGAACTTTCATTTATCAAATCTTTGTTGTTTCCCAAGACCAATGACATCCCCAGGAATGCAGTTTAGTGTATGAGTGGTACAGAGGCTCCTCTTCAGAATCAAAGAGCGCTGCCCTGGTGGACAGCATTGCTGGCAAAGAAAGATGGGGAAGACGGGCAGTAATCCTGTAAGTGCTAAGCCACCGAGAAGTAACCCAGGTTCTTCGACATGCAGACACCACAGCTAAATGTGTCAGTGCCACTAAAGTGAATGCCAATTTCACAAACCACTTCCCTTTGTCAAACTTGCAGAAATCTAGACTGAGCAGGGAAACTGCCCCTTTACAATAATAAATTGTTTTGCATCCTCTAAACATTTTTGTGTGTAGGCAAGTATTATTTCCAGGCGCTCTTTAGAGGTCTGATTCCAGTGATGCCAAACTTTTTCTACTAATCTCTAGGGCATCTCGTGCACTTGTGGCCTTCGTTTAATGCAGACCATTTTTCTTTTGAATGCTTCTAAATTGCCATTTATTTAAACACAGAAGGGAATAATTGAAAATGCATACCAAGACACAATACCATTGCAAGAACCCAGATAGTTATAAAACATTTGCCACCAACAGCTTGACCAGAGGGGCTGGGTATCCCAAAGCCCATTTAGTAACTATAAGGTTGAAAACAGGAAAATATGAGAGCATCTTTCAAGGCAGAAGCTCAATGTTTACAACTGCATCAGAGAACCAACACTCTAAAGGAGAGACTAAACAGGGATACTACAATACACTAAGTTGTCATTCAGGCTGGAACAGATATGTGTCAACTGCATGTGGACTCCCTCAGCGGTTGTTCACTCCAGTATGTCCCTAATCTAGTCTTTACAATAACAGCACAAACCCCTTACAAAGATCAAATCTTTTGCACATGTCAATTAATTTGGTTTGTGAATATAGGGTAAATAATTAGGTTAGCGGACATTCAAACAAAATTAGTATGTAGCATCCAAAGCTTCCACACAAGCCTGTCTCCTAAGGCTTTGGTTTTGGGAACATGGGAGTAAAGAGTTAAAGTCTGGTGTAACCATGAACCTTTGCACAACATTGGTAGGAACCTCTCTACCTCCAGCGGTTAACACAATACAATATTCACCTCTACAAAGCAATTCTTACCCAACTCGCATTCCTTCTTCAATGTCGGTCGGGGCCACCTGATCACTGAGATCCACTACAAACTTGGCAAACTGTTTGACATTGATGATATACTTGGGATCCTCGGAGTCGGCATTGATTATCTTTGTACATCTAAAAGAAGAAAAAGAAAAAAGTTAAACAAATAAATTAGTTGTAACTGAATAGGATCTTTTCACAGTGTTAATGCAAAATCGATTTAACATTCAAATAGGGGGAGAGACTTCTCAGGGTGGGTGGGGATAGAGGGAAACTGTCCAGACAGCATTTAAAGGCCTCCGCAGCTGGATGGACAGACACATCAGGAGGTTAGAGACAGACAAAAGGCGGAAGCTGCAAATCCAACAGGCCGCTAGATGCCACTTAGTTCTACACTGTGTTCTTAACAAGGTAATGGAAACTAGAAATGGGGCTAGAGGAAAAGCAGTCTGGGAAGAGGATAAATAAACAACTAAGATGGTCATCAGAGGTGGTCCTAAAGAAAAGAATTTCAAACGAACAGAAAATATCTTTGCGAAATCTAGTTTGAAATGAAGGGAATGTGGCTGGAATTTTGTCAGGCTTCATACTTGAGGTGTCTGAATGTGAATAGGATATACCCAAGCAAAGGATGTTACGCCCTTTGACCAACCAAAGTTTGTGCCAGAAGAATAGACTGGGGGAATTATTTTTAATTAATTTATGGTAATTTGATCAGTCAGTCAGTCAGTCATATTAGATTTATTTCGATAAAAAAACATATCTTAAAAGCTGTAATAGACAAGTTAAAAAAGCTATAATATTAAGAGCACAAGACATTTTCTCAAATAGTAAATACCCTCTAAATAACTGGATAAGAAAGTTCATCAAAGTCCTTATGATAAAAATGATTAAACATAGCATTAAAAAGTAGTATGTACAACATAAAATAGGAAAAAGTACAGTTTCTAAAGTGCGGATGGCTCATAGCAGCATCAGTACTTAAAGATTGGCTTTCAGAGAGCTCAATCTAATGTTCCAGGCCTAGCTCAGGAATTTTGCCAAACCACATGCATACAAGGCTCGCGCATCAGATCTTAGAATGCGCAACGCTACAAGGTGGCTGCGAGTGCCCAATTCCCTGCAGAGTGGTTTAAGCCAGCGTTCCCTTGGCGCTTTGTAGGCTGGACATACAAATTTGATGTCTGCTATTGACTCTAGATTAGCTTCACAGTTCGGACAGGAGGCTGGTGTCTGGTGGGGAGCCTTCCATCGAGCAGTCATTTCACGAGTGGGGAGCGAACCGACACTAAATGCAAAGATCAGAGCTCTGTCATGGGGTTTTTGTATAACATCTAGGTATGGTTCGTAGGAAGTAGAGTTTTTATGTTGCATAAACTCATCAGATATCCTGCCGGATTTGGGATCAAGAAAACCCCTAGTACGAACCGAGGATCAGTAAACTTTCTTGAGTTCTACTTTTGGTGGAGAAGTTTTATTTGTCCACGCTTCTTTAAGGCCAAGGTCGCATAGGAGTGTTTTCAGGTCCTTTAACCATTTGATCTTGTGCCATCCATCCATATTCATTATTTCGCTTAGCCCTGCTGCATACCCTGCCAATTCTGCCGTCCGCCATAGGCGGGCCCACAACAAGAGGGGTCGCAGTCTGGCCAAGTCTCTAAGTGAATGGCACCCCAGGTGATGCAGCAAGGGCCTAGTGGGGGTCCTCGAGGGCAACATCATGAGTTCTTTTAAAAATTTGTTTTCTGATCTCACGAGTTGAAAAAACCCCAGAGTTCAGCAGCATAGAGGCCTGGGCTCACTCCTCTGGCCTTATATATGTCCATTGCGGGAGCAATAGGCCTACTTGTTGAGGTACCGTGCTCGGAGTATTGCACCCGTTACCCTCTTGTGGTTCAGGAGCATTTTTTGTATGTGGCTATTCCAAAGCATGGAATCAGAAAATCGGATGCCCAAGTAATCAAACGTGGTGACCCTCTCTAGTGGGACAGAGTTCAGTACAGGCGGAGTCCTGAGGTTCTTTGGAGGGTTCAACACCAAATACTTTGTTTTATCAGAGTTAATAACCAACCCTCTGTTGCTACAAAACGACTGGAAACTTGTCTAGCAGACTCTGTAAGCCCCTCGGAGTCTTAGAAATAAGAAGGGTGTCGTAGGCAAACAGGAGGGTGGGAATTTGATCAATAATAAACCTTAGAGAAAAAATTAATGGCTAATATTTGCGACTGCTATTTGTGACAGTCTTCCCATGAGGACACTCTGCCGTTAGTCAGCCCTCCTCTCAAACACGCTGCATGAAGGATTCATCCTACCTTCCTATAGGTGTGTTTGAAGGAAGGTATGTAGTGGAGACCAAATCTCCTTGGATCAGCTGGTACGAGGTAGCATGGAACAAAAGCAGTCCAACTGCTCATAACAATAGAGTAGATCTAACAGCCAACCTTGGATTGTGGATGAGCGGTTTCTTCCCCATACACATGCCACCCTCCTCTTAGCGAATAAGAAGCCCATAAATGCCAGACGACGCACACCCACAGGGAAAAGGGCAGCGTACCCAATAAGGGCAGTCAATGGTGAAAGAGATACATCTAGGTCCAACTGACAATATTTGCTTGAATATTTCAAAAAAGTCTGCCTTTATCAAGAGACAGAGCCAAGCAAAGTGTAGAAAGTCAGCATGCAGATCATGATATCTCACACAGGTGGAGTCCTCCACCAACATTCTTCTATGTATAAGTACAGGAATTTTGTATCACCGGTGCAAAACTCTGAAGTGGAGTAAACGTAACCTATTCTTCTTTGGGGAGTTGTTTTAACTCAACCAGAAGGTATCAGAGCACTTAACATGAATTACAGACATACACATTCATTTTGTTAGGCACTGAGAGATTAAGTGATTTGCCCAGTATCACAGGATGTTGAGGTTGACCACTCTAGCCGTTAGGCCACATCTTCTTGTATTGTTGGGAGAGATTGTTCTTGTTTGAGCACAACAGTAAGGTCTTATCTGTTAGCTGAGTTTGGCCATCATGTTCCCACTTTTCATTCGCTCAGGATGTCCCCAGCAGGGTCCTCAGTCTGTTTTGACCTGTAGAGCCTAGTGATAACCTGTTTATGTGAAGTAAGGGTAGGGAAAAAGGGTAAGTGTCTTGCATGGCCTTGGTTTCTGCGGGGAAGGCGGTCTGCATGTTGCCCATAATCTAGTATAGATGAAGCAGTCCATGGACTTGGTAGGGTGTCTGTTCTCAATGTCAGGAAATGTGATGAACGAACCCTGTTTGGGATTAGATCAGTCATTGTTAACAGGCCCCATTGCACGAGTCTATCATGGATCCCCCTGTCTGTAGTAAGTGGGTGCAGGGGGGAAATGGCACAAAGACTGCTACGCTGTTTACAGTATAAAGCATGCTGCTCTCTTATGGAGTCCATCCCATGTCAGTTGAGTTAAAATAACTGGCACCAGATAATGATCCGGCTTACATAGATAAAGCGTGATGTCATCAGCATATAAGGAAATGACCAAGTTTCGGGAAGTGAAGTTGAGATGTCTATGTGTATGGCACTGCCTAGTAACACAGGCTAGTGGCTCTAACGTCAGTGCAAACAATAAGGATTAAAGCAGGCCCCCTTGACAGATGCCTCTATGGATCGGATTCGGGGCTGAGAGGAGTCCATTCAAACTGACTTTGGTTTGCAGCTCGTAAGAGTAATCGGACCCAGGAAGAAAAAAGAGGTTGGGATCCCCCATTCTAGTTTAAATATCAAAAGGGAAATTCTACTCAAAGAATTTAGTAGCATCCAGTAAGACTGCTACAGTCCTCAAAGTGGGGTTTAGTTTATGCATGAGAGCAAAAATGCATTTCAGTTTGTGTGAGGCTGATCTAACCGGAATAAAGGCAACTTGATCAGGACGCACCATGTCAGGTATTAGGTATAACAGACTATTGGCAAAAACCTTTGGCCATATTTCTAGCATCTATATCTAAGAGACTGTGGTCTATAGGATTCATTCAAATCAGGTGATTTGCCCAGTTTTAGAAGTGTGATGATCACGGCTTCCTTTAAAGACCGAGGGAGCGAACCCATTTTGTGCACCTCTTTAAAGAATTGCAGAAGTCATAGGATTAGGACAGGGATTGCCTAAAAACATTTGCTAGGAAACCAATTTCCTCCTGGAGCCTTGCAGGTAGGTAGTCCAGAAATCACTCCTTTAATCTCCTCTAGGGCCAGAGGAGGTGTCAAGGTGCTGACATGTAGCACCGTGTAGCAATATTATAGCCTGTCTGTGCAAAGAAGTCTGTGACCACTCGGGTGGAGGGACCTCCTGTGATGTATAGAGATCAGTGTAGCAGGCACTGAACACCGCTAGTATTCATACAGGGTTATAAAGCATAACCCAATTATCGTTCTGAATCTGGATTACATCGTTGGCAATACCAGCTTGTGGCAGTGTTCCTGCTAATGGTCTGCCCAGTTTCTCTCCCGCACTATAAACTCTGGCCCTGGCGTGGTGACTAAAGTGCTTAATCTCCCAGTCTGGCACCTCTATGTACTGAGAGAGTTTTGCTTTAACGTCTCCTAGTGTCCGAGTTGTGGGAATCTGTTACCAATCTCTTCAAGTGATCATAAACCATTCTATGAATGCCGTGCTGTTGGAAATACATACCGCACATAGAACTGCCCTAAATGCACCCCAGAGTAAGCCTGCACTATCCGTTGAGTGTTCTTGGAGTGTAAAGTGGGAGGAATAGTCTTCTGGGGCGTGTCTAGTACTAATAGTATCGGCGAATGGTCCAAGAGCTTACGGGGAAGTACTTCGCAGGCCCGGGTTCATTCATGTAACTGCCTGGTTGCTAGTCAATAGTCTTTTCAGATGTGCAAATCACAATACGTGGAGTAATGCGTGTATCCACCTTTCTGGGTACCTCTGACGCCACATATCGCACAATTCTAACTGAACCATTATGTAAGAAAGTGGCTCTATATATACAGGACCAAAGTAAGGTACAGTGTGTATAGAGTCCCCAGTCTCCAGAGGTAAGACAGAGGTTAAAGTTAGATATAACCGTACTCTCTAAAATGGTAGCTTGGTCGAGCAGTAAGGCAGTATCAGAGGACAGTGTAAAGCATTTGTTGTACACACTCAGTCAGCAAATGGTCTCACACTCAAGAACTGAACTCTAGGCCAATTGTTTTATATCAAAAGATATAGTTTTATTTTAGAACCAACAAGGTATCAAAATATACTTCTCAATATCAGTTACTTTAGGTAATTACTTTGCAAAAAGGCAATAGACTTTGTAAACACAATAGCTACAGTGGTTGCAGTAGGCAACACAATTTCAAACACAATGAACCATTGAGCTCAATGGGTTTTTCTAGATAAATGCAATTGATTACTTTATAGATTGCTTTTCTAACCACAGGACTGGATCCTGGATTCAGTCCCGGGTCATAAGTTGTAAACAGTTAAGTAAAAGCGTTTTGGTTACAGTTGTGATTTTTAAAGAATATAAATCTATTTTCAAAGGTGACACTTAGAAACTTTTCAGTGAATACCAAGCAATGTTATCCTATGGGAGGAAATTCAAGTTACCGGTAAGTACACTTATAATTACTTTTACGGTTCAGTGCTGGGCTAAAAGGTGTAGCACTGGCTTCTCTCCTGATCACAGGTGAGTAATTCGTAATTCGTTATTCGGCTGATTTTAGATGAATATTTTAAAGTTTCAAAACTCCACACTTAGAAGAAATTTCAAGTGAAACCAGTCAATGTTATCCTATGGAAGGAAAATGAGTTATCAGCTTTTAGGTAAGTACTCGACTGGTAGAGTTCAGGTTCTGGGCATAGACTCAGGGGTCTCCCAGGGTTGGAAAGGTACAGTAGTTACACCCTCAGCGGCACAGTGGCAGCCGGGTGCAGAGAGAGTAGGCCCAATGCAATCCTATGGAGGGTAGGGGGCCTTCGGTTGGTGGCTGCAAGCAAGCAGGCCACGCGGCTGTGGGAGCTGAACTCCTGGTCACTTACTCAGGGTAAGTGGGGAAGTAGAGTAGGGTAGTAATTGCACTTCCAGCGGCACTCAAGGCGGCTGGGAGTGCAAGGTGCTTTTGAGACGTCGGGCGCTCAATGTTATCCAAAGGGTAAGTTAAAAAGTGAACAAAGGCTGCAGGCTCGGGGACAGATTCTTCAGGTGCGACCACCATTCTAGAGGTAAGTTGGGATCTTGGAGAAGAGGTGGGTACCCCAAAAGGAAGGCACAGGGGGCCGCGGGGCACCAGGTGCAGGGGTGGCTTTTGGCATCGGGAAATCCTACCCTCAGCTGGTTGATGTTGGAGGAGTCCCTGGTTCTGAGGCTGCAGGCGTCGTCTGGGTCGTCAAGGAGGGTCTTTGGGCACTGGACTCCGGGTCACAGTCGCCGGGGGGACATCCTCGTGGTCTTGGATCACTCAAGCACAGGCCAGGCTTGGCGGGTGAAGAATGTGCTGGATTTGCAGTTCCTGGCTGACACCAGGGGTATTGCTGTTTGAGCAGAACCACTGCTCGTGGGAGTCCCAGTCTTTTTAGAGGTTCAAGGCAGGCAGGTCCTCTGGGGTTTTCGAGGTTGCTGTCCTCAGGAGATGCCCGAGTTTTGCAGGAGCAGGTTCGATGATCAACAGGCCTGTAGGGTTCTGGGGCCAAGTCAGTTGGTGTCGTCCTCTTGTTAGCAGCTGCACGTCTTCTTGTTTCTTGTTCTTCTTCTTGTTGCAATCGGGATCTGAGGAAGGAAGATTCAGGGTGCCCCTAAATACTAAAATTTAGGGGTGTTACAGGTAGGGCCAGGGCAGGGACCAATGGGTCCTTGTCCTGGGGTGAGTACACCCTCTAGCCTGCTCCTCTCCTGTGGGAGGGGGGCAGGAGCCTAGCTGTGATTGGGCAGGGCTCCCCATCCTCAAGATGCCTGGAGTCGTACTTCACCTCGCCCCTCCCACCAGAGGAGTGGAGTTGGCATAGGCTGGCACACCCCCCCTTTACTCACTTAGGATTTCCCGTCATTCTTCCCACCAGAGTGGGGGTCAGAACCGGAGGGGGCCAGTTGCGGAGTACAGCAAGTGGCCTGGAGAAGCTCACAAAGGCGGTATGCCTTTGAAGCTTCCATTGCCCATCCTGGGGGAGGAGGCTTGGCACCTCGTCCCAGGATGAGCATTGTTCCAGGCCCCCGAGAGCGGCAGGCTCTGGACCCAGGGGTCAAGAAACATCTCTGGTGGTGGCAGCCTCGGTAGCCACGCAGTCAGGACAGGAGTTGGTTAGGTTTCAGGGGGCATCTCTAAGATGCCCTCTGTCGTGCATTTTACATTAAATCCCACACTGGCAGTGCGGGTTTAAGGTGCTGAGAAGTTGAATATCAAACTCCTCAGTCTTCAGTGAAGCCATCATGGTGCTGTGGAGTTCGTAATGACAACGTCCCAGCACCATATACTCTTAATGGTAGCTTTGTACTTACAGTGCCCAGGAATGGCCCTGGGTCCTGTAGGGGGCACAGGTCTCATGCACCTGTGCCCACACCACTGACATAGGGCACCCAGCTAGAGGGGTGACTGATGGATGCCAGGGCAGTGAGCTGGTGGGCATGGCACACAGGGATGTGTTCCTTAGAACACTCGGAACGTATTTCCGATCCTTTAACGGGTGCACAGCTTCAAATTGATAGTGGGTGCTAATTTTCAAATATTCAATTGCTTAATTGATCATAGTACTCCAAAGTCTTCTTATAACTTCATGTATTATTCAGTTTATACATCACACGTGTGAAAATCAGAAAAACATATATGGAAAAACATATATCAGTGAATTGCATCACTCAAAACTTAAGAACATGCACAATATGCTTTGAGTTAAAAACTATACCATCACAACGTTTTTACTCCATGTCGTCTATTACACCTGGTCAAAAACAGCGTTTTCCCTCTGCAACCGTAACTTGAAAGTTACCTAAACAATGTCCTAACAATCCCTTATTTTTAATCTATCATTTTGCTACCTATGCTCAGCAATGTCGATATTCATACTAACGTGTAAATCAACCCACCCGATCTTTTTGTAATACAAAACCCCAAACTCCTAAAGTTATTCTTCTATTAACATACCTTAATCAATGCAATTCACTGATAGTCCCGGCTCTTACACTCTTGAATAAATCCTTGACTCTTGGCTTAGTCCCCACAGCTTTCAAAGAAGCCATTGTCATTCCGCTTCTAAAAAAACCGGGGGCAGATCCAGCCTGTAAAGCCAACTTTCGGCCGATCTCGCTGCTGCCCTATCTGGCAAAAGTCCTTGAGGCACACGTGGCCAAATGCTTATCTAATTTCCTTGAGGAATCCTCCTGCTTCGACCCTATCAGGCAGGCTTTCGGCCTGCTCACTCAACCGAAGCAGTAGTCACGACAGTTCTGGACACCCTGCGCGATTGTGCTGACAGACGCTCTCCCCAAGCCCTGGTGCTCCTAGACCTCTCGGCCGCTTTTGACACGGTCGACCATGACATCTTGGTCGACCGTGTCAAACAAGCCGGCGTCAGGGACTTAGCTGCCGGCTGGCTGAGATCTTTTTTGACTGACCGTAACCAAACTCTGCGCCTTGGTGATTTAATGGGCTCCAAACAGGCCATCACCTGTGGAGTGCCACAGGGCTCCTCCCTGTCTCCTCACCTATTTAATTTATATATACTCCCTCCGATTCAGACCTTAAGAGACAACCAGGTGAGAGTCTTCAACTATGCAGATGACTTACAGCTGCTGTTCACCATCGATAACACCGAAGACTCCATACGGCACTTCCAGTCCACCATGAGCTACATTAAAGCTTGGATGGACCAGAACCAGCTCAAATTAAATCCGGGTAAAACGGAACTAGTCCTGACAGGTGAAAGCAGTAAGTACTGGGGCCCGCATTATTGGCCTTCTGAACTAGGTCAAGCTCCAATACCTTCCCTGTCAGCCAAAACACTTGGAGTCACCGTGGACCGAGACTGGTCTCTTAAAACTCAAGTTGGTCAAGTGGTCTCCAAGTGTTTTTTCCAACTGAAGAAAATCCGGAAGGTACGCCGCCTGCTTACACCCGATGCACTCACCCAGGTGGTTATTTCTACTGTACTGCCCCATCTGGACTACGCGAATGCCATCTACATAGGTCTTCCCAACTACCTAACTAAGCGACTCCAGATGGCACAGAACCATGCCGCAAGGCTAATTCTGAACCAACCTAGGCGTCAGGCAGCCACCCCCCTCCTTAGGAAACTACACTGGCTCCCTGTGGTCCAGCGATGTGCCTTCAAAACTGGTTGCATAATCTTCAAGTCCCTTTACTGTAAAAGCCCACTATTCATCAACAACCTGATTTCCAAGTACACTCCGTCCCGCAACCTACGCTCACTCCACCAGAACCTCCTGCAGTCGCCTTCCTTCAACCTAAAGCGTGCAGGAGGTCGTAGGTTTGCTACCCTTGCTTCCTGCTTGTGGAACTCTCTCCCTATGGAGACCCGGAATTGTCAAGATCTCCTCTCCTTCCGGAAAGCCTTGAAGACCTGGCTGTTCAGACAAGCATTTTCATAACCCTCTTCCCTCTATGTTCAGGTTATTCCTGATCACAGCGCCAAGCAACCAATCGGTGTTAGTGCGCTCTAGAAATATTTTTATAAACATAACATCATATATGTTTTTCCATATATGTTTTTCCATTTATAGTGAAACCCCTGAAGAAGAGCCTTTATAAGCTCGAAATGCATTGGGTAACATATGATTCACTGTTGAAGAAGAAGTTTGTCTTTTGAAATTTCATGCCCAGAAAAAAGCTTTGATTAGCATATCTGAGACACAAGAAGCTGTTCAAAGACTGATTTTCACACGTGCAATGTATAAACTGAATAATAAATGAAGTTATAAAAAGACTTTGGAGTACTATAATCAATTAAGCAATTGAATATTTGAAAATTAGCACCAACTATCAATTTGAAGCTGTGCACCCGTGAAAGGTTCGTAAATACGTTCAGATTGTTCTAAGGTTTCTATGTACGCTAGAACCAGGGCGGAACACGCACTCGGGCTGCACGCGCAGCAGTGGCTAAAATGATGACGTTTGACAACAATATGGATTACAAAGGTGTGCACAGGAACTCTCTTTTTTGACACAGGGATGTGCCATGTTGACTCTTTGTTTAGTTCTGTACTTAGACACTCAGCCTGCAAAGGCAGTGCGCAGGTGTCTGGGTACTGGGCCTCTAAGGGTGCACAATAAGTTCTGCAGCCCTTAAGGGTCTTCTCTGGTCACCATGTCCTGGGTACCATTTACTAGGGGCTGACAGGAGGCCGGAGATGCCAATTGGGTTTCAGTTTCAACACAGTTTTAGGGAAGGACACAGGCCCTGGGCACCTGGTTGGCAGGAGCCCAGGGCACACTCAGTCAAAGCACATCAGTAATTCAGCAACAAGCATTTACAATGCAACGGTTTCGCCTTTGAAAAAGTTAGAGCTATTGGCATTGTAAATGACAACATTTTTATTTATGTGTTGGTTTTCAAAACAGATAAATAAATGGCACTGTCATTTACAATACCAATAGCTTAATCTCTCGCAAATACCACACACAAACACACAGACCCACAGAGTCCCACACACATCCATACCTGCAGAGCCACACGCAGAGCCAGACACACAGAGCCACACGCAGATCCAGACACACAGAGCCACACACACACACAGCCCCTCCCCCCCCCTTTTGGGACGCACCCTCCAGGGCCAGCATGGACGGGAAGTCCTTGCAGTTTGCATAAAATGGAAAAACGGTGATGTTTCAATTTTGCTAAAAGCAGTGCAATTACCACTCTTTCACCCACACACTGTGTTCCTCTGGCTGGAATTATGCCCGAAAAGCATTTAAATCGATCAGTTATCTTACAATCACTTTTCATTTGTAGGGATCGTTTTAAGCATGTTCTTATGTGAGGGTGTTGGTTATTGTGAACATCATACTTTGAACCCTTTAATTTGCATCACAAATATATCAGAGACCCCAGTTTCATTTGTACAAATAAAAGTCCTAGGGCCAGAGGTCCCCCACTGCAGCTGGCATTAACCACAGCTCCTCCAAATGCCAGTGTCTGTATTACTGTGGCAGCATTACTTACAGAAGCTGACATTTTGCACAATTCCAGGTCGCCCGAGCTTTAGGAAAGGCCCCAAAGTGCTATTTCTATTTATGTTTTTATAGTACATAGCATTGGTTTGCTAAAAAATAGAGAGACAGCGTCGCCTTGTGGTTTACTGTTCTAAATAATTGTCGGTGTTAGGAAACAAGCAACGGTGCCGATCATTGGCAAACACAGCTGTGAGATGCAACGCAGAGGGTGCAAGGGAAAACGAACAACACCGAGTGAGAGCAACGCGTAGTGACTTGCGCAGAAAAGCAAATGGGGGAGAAAGAAAGATGTGGAGCTGGGTAGGGACGAAAACAGGCGCGAAAGTTACACAGGGGTGGAAAGCAGACAAGGGTGATCACATCACAGAGTGGCTGGAAGAAGCACGCAGGCAAGAGAGTTCAACACAGAGCGCAGCGGGTGGAGAGAAGTACAAAAGGGAGGCAGCTAGAAAACACATGCACTCTAATGGCGTGCTTAACCAAAAATGAAAAAAGTAGCAATTTAAAAGTGAGCAGTGGAAGGACACAAGTAATGCGTCTGTGCTCCAGGGGAGAGACAAACACAAACACAAGAAGAATGCCGCACAAGGTAACGAATAAGAAAGCCGAAAATGAGTGATAATAAAGCCAACCAAAGGTAAGCAATGGGCGGGCTCTAATTATACTATATGCTGCATGAGCGTAACTACCATTAGCGCACCAAGTACAGTGGGATTGGGCCCACTAAACCCTGATACTTGCTTGATGCGTTACCCCAAGAACAGTCAAAGGGCCATTTTCCTTGCTTGCACTAGGGCACGTGGCAGCCTTACTACTCTACTGGTAAGCTGACAATAGGTCTTTTGCAGACACTACGTTTGATAAGCAAGACCTAAAACCATACACATTCTCCGGGTGTTCCACGTTATTGCTCCTTTTCGTGGGGTGGGATGAGAAGAATATTAACAGATGAAACAACGCCAGTCATTAAAATAATATTGTATTATTTTTGGGATTAAATTCTCACAATGCACAGGTGTTGTATGTCTGCTATACATAAAATTGTATAAATAGACCAAGTTTCTAATTCTGTTCCCATTCATGGACTCTTACATGCTGCTAGAACTATTGAAATATCTCACGTGTCAGTCTAGATTAGAATGTGATGTGTTCATACAGCACTGTGCTGCAGTCGTGCTGCTACGCAGAGGTTTGTGTAACAGCTTACGCTATTTCCCGGGGAAGTGGCAGGAAAGGCAAATTCGACCCTTGCGGGATTGGAACCAATGAGCTGCTGGTTGTATCAGAATCCTGACACCGGCGCACTCACCACACAGGCTACCTTACCGGCCTTTAAATATGAATTGGATTCACATTTTCACATTTTCTTGCAGAACCAGTCTGCTGCTGGCATCTCATAAACCTTTGTAAGTGAAGTGCGTGCATGAGTTAAAACGTGACTATTATCACCGTTCTGTCCACAGGAGCCTTAGCCCTCACCTCTTAGGCTGGTCGCGTATGTAGCCGGTCCGGTCTGTGCTTTCCGCCTTAGCAACTCGGCCGTGTCAGGCAGTTCCGGTCAGGTCAGTTAGGCCCCCGGCTGCCGATAAATTGAGTTCCCGGCTTCAGCGTTGTCAGCAGGCCGCAATTTTCTCCTTGGCAGTACGGCGTGAGTTTTGGGAGTAGAAACGTCCGGAGCAGCGTTACAGAAATCGGAAGTTCTCCCGCTTTGAATTATCAGCAGTTGTGCCTGCTAAGTTTCGGATAAGTGGACGGATTTTAGGGAAAGGTGACTCCCAGTCACAGAGCTCAGCTAACAGGTGGCCATTTCGCTCGGCCGGTAGCCACGCCCCCGTGCAAATACTTTTTGAAGTTATTTCTGAATTCTGCAATGGGAAATCAAGCACACATGATTTGTTGCTGACGTTATTACATGAATATGTATGTACAAGAATTTCACAACAGCACATTGAACTGTCTTTGTGCCAGGCTGGGCGTCAGTTTAATACAGGTATTAAACATGGTCTACTCTCCGAGGATTTGGCTCAACAAGGTATTAAAGATCTAATCTTGCTGCCTCCAGCCACTTATCCAGCTACAAGCAATGAGTCCATTCGAGAAAACCGGTCCTAGGGACACAGAGCGCAGCAACGTGTAGGCTCATTAACGTGTTACTTAATTAACAAAGACAAGACTCCGAGAGCAGGGGAAGAGGAAATCTATCCCAGGGTGCGCTGAAGCTTTGTGTTCACAGGCGTCTACTGACTGAATCGTGTGCGGGCTCCTGAATTCTCTCATCCACGGACAGATTACCCCAACGTGCCTACGAAACCTTCCTGGCGCAGAATCCCTCATAAATCAAGCCCAGGACCACAAACCCTAGCAGCACACTCTGTCCCATGCTGGCAGCGCAAAGCACTACTCGAAGAGCCTTCGGTACAGAGCGGGCTTTACACACTGCTTTAAAGCGCAGCCCTCACATGCGGCCAATTCACACCCGCCCGTGTTTACAGATTAAAACTTCTGCTGACACTGTTTCCCAATTATTTTGTAAATAATGCATAGGCAGTCTGTAGTCACAAGATGGATTGGTTATCCCACGATCACATTGGTGCGGGAACCGCACACGGACAACGGGAGGGGGGGGCGGGAACCACACACGGACAGCGGGAAGAGGGGGGGGGGCGGGACCGGCACACAGACAGCGGGAAGCAGGAACGGGCACTCACCTGGACTTCTTCCGCTTGCACACATTTTACGGGATGTAATTTCTATCTTCCGAAACATCGGGATCAGCTGCGGCTCGGCTCGGGAGGCGGGGATCTGCTGTGGGAGGGGAGAGGGAGGCGGGGATCTGCTGTGGGAGGGGAGAGGGAGGCGGGGAGAGCGGATCGGGATCAGCTGCGGCTCGGGAGGCGGGGGAGAGGAACGGACGGCGGGAAACGTGCACAGGACAGCGAGGAGGGGGGAGGGGGGACGGCGGGAGGAGGGACACGGAAGAAGGCAGGACAGCAGCAAGCACGGCCCGGCCGGACCAGATTCGGGGGCGTTCCCGGCGTCGCGTGACGTCGCCAAAAGCCAAAGAATCTCGGGAACGCCCCCGAGTCTCCTCCGGCCATGACGGACGCCTCTCTTTTCCAATGGCTAGCCTCCATTTATGGAGCTAGCCAATGGGACAGGGGGGCGTATTCCAGAGTCCTTACTGTAATCAAGAGATTTCTCTGGAGGCGGAGCCTAAAGGCTCCGTTCCCCAGCGAAACCTAAAAAGTGGGGGCATACCTATGCAAGAAAGATGGCACTTTCTCACACATTACATCTATCACAGTTCGGGCAACTGCCGTGATGTGTCTCACCGCCCCCACGCCCCCATCCCTGATTTATCCTTCCGTGGGTTCATAACTAAATTGAGGTCTCCACCCCAAAGCTTTTGCACCTCCCCGCAAATACAGACCTTTTCTGACAATACAGCGTAGAAGTTGGTATTATCAAAATTCGGGTCGTATATATTAACTATAAGTAGGTCTGTTCTCTTTCCCCTACACCGAGTTATCACAAATCGCTATCCTTGTCTGCGTCTAATGGTTCGAGTTTGAGAATTGACCTGGGGTTAACCCATGTAAGCACTCCCTGCGCATGTGTGGTAAAACCTGCTGCATGTAGTTTTCCTTGCAATATCCTGCTGCGAAACATGGGACTATTAAGGGCAAGGTGTGTCTTTTGCAGTAGTGCAATGTCAATGTCATGTCTCGTCAGGTAGGCTAGGACCTTAAGTAGCTTTCTGTGGTCATTACGACCCCTCACATTACATGCGAGTGCTCGAAGTCTACCATGAGTCGCATCACTATTGGACCTACTGTGGTCTGTCTTGTGGGCGTGTTGTCTGTCTCACTGTACCTGCCGCTAGAACATACAAACTGTGCAATCACCATGCATGAAAATGCACTGAACAGGAAAATTGTCATGCTTTCTGAGTCTCCATCCCCACCCACACTCCACCCATGCTAGGCTTGTGCCTACTGTGCCTCAGCGAAATACCATCAAACATACCCTTTTTTCCATCTGAAAGTTCAGCAATTGAAACCTACTTAAAATCAAACCAAGAGAACCCCCCAACTGTGCAATTCCCCAAGTGTGTTTCACTCGTGGGTGGATGTTGCTCACTTAGCAGGATAGTACGTCCAAACCTGACTAGGTATCCTCTCCGCTCACCAAACAAATTTAGTGCATCTTCAAAAAGAACATCCCCGCCCCCACATCTGAATATCTATTAAGTCAAAAGCATTGTAAACAAACTCACACCAAGAGCTGACCCCTCCGTAGCGAACACCATATCACAATTGATCACGGGATGCTCTTCAATCGTCAGTATCGCATTCAATCATGTTCCTTCCAAGCAACTACATGAATTCTCATGTATGGCACCCCGGACCTCCCCAGAACTGCATTCTTATCTGTAACTAGAGTAGTCCAGAGTCCAGTCCTGTTCGTCTAGTCGTCCACCTTCCGCTCCCTCCAAGGAACCTCGCTCCGGGCTGCAACACTTCTCTTTAGACCATACCATCAGGGCTTTCTGTAGGACTTTTGGATCTTTGAAGGTTTGTGAATGGCCCTGCCTATTGGCACGGAGTATAGCCGGGTATAGCATGGCATAGTCTATGTTTTGATCTCTTAGTTGCTGCTTCAGTGGAGCAAACTGTCTGTGCGCCTCTTGTACTCTTATAGTAAAGTCTGGGAATAAAGCTATAGTGGATCCCTCATACCTGTAATGTCTGTTATTCCCTGGCTACCTTCAACGCTGAATCTTTGTCACGATAATTCAGCAGCTTCGCAAATATCTGCCTTGAGGGATCACTAGGGGTTGGGCGAGGGCACAGAGAGCGGTGTGCTCTCTCTACCACAGATATGGGAGAAAACGTTTCACTTCTGAGTAGTGTTACTAATAATTTCTCAACAGATTTTTCCATGTTGCCGGTCTGGGTCGATTCCGGAAGGCCCGTGATCCTTAAGTTGCAGCGATGGGAACGCGCTTCAAGGTCCTCTGTCTTATCCGGTAAAACTTGCATCACCCTTCTTAGTTGCTTGTGTTCAGTGCCCATCGTTGTCTGTGCTTCCTCTATCTCCGTTACCCAGCACTCAGTCATATCCAACCTTTCTGCATGTTTGTCCATTCTCTCTGTCATTCTGTCCCTCTGGTATTAGAGGGAGTCTATTTTAGTAGTCTCGGCTGATTTGGCAGCAAGCAGGAGTTTAATTACCTGCACGCGGCAGGAGGACTGTGGCCCCCGCGTTTGAAAATCCCCTTAGTGGATGTGTTGTGCATTTTCCTGACCACGCGCCATGGAGTGCTTTCCTCTTGGAGATTGAATTCATTTTTTTCACCTCCCTGTAGCTGAACCTCTATTCAAACTGGGTCAGAGGACCGTCTTGTATACCTATCCCTCAGCTGTATCCATTTAAAGTTTCTGACCTTGTATGTTGAGCTATTCGCCAACCGATCCCTTCACTGGCATACCTAGATGCCCCCTGTTCAGAAGCATCTCTTATTGGGTCCTACATTTGAATTGACCGCACTGATGAAGTTGTGACCCACATTGGGTTAGACACCGAAATGCGCGTTGGCGCTGGAGAATCTCGTGAGTCTGTTTAGTTTCCACCTTCTATAACAAGAAGGCACAATAATGATTACTGATTATTTGATGTCTACTATTGTAATATGTATCATGAATATGAACAAATTAGAATTTTGATTGCACCACAAATTATGAATTTCCTTGCATGTGGAGAATGTATGAGCATGTATGTAATTGTGTGTGTAGGTGTGTATTGAGTGTATAAATGTGGGACCTTATATATATATCTTTGTATGTTGATATGGTATCATGTCACATGTCTATGAATTTTGATCAAATATAAATAATAAAAAATATATATTTTCCTTATTTTTTGTTTTTTTAATTTGTTTCTCTGTTTGCATAGCGATGCTTTATAGTATTAGTGACTTTGTTAGCACCTTTGTATCAGTTACCAGGCAGCTTGTGTCTTTCTAGACTGTTGTTTTGGCTCATTCCCCTGTCCAACCTGCCTGCCATCCGCCTTCAGGGGCCCCCTTGTGTTGTAGAGGAGTCCATTTTAGTGTCCAGAACAGAGAGGCTTCTCTGCAAGCCTTTATCCATTGCAGCCAGCCTAGTGCGGACGTCACAGTCTGCCTCCTCTTGGGGCAGTTCCTACGCATTGTCCCCATCTTCAGTAGCATTGTCCCGCACCTTAGTCATCCTTTGATCAAATGGTAGTATAGGCGGAGTCTTATCCACTCTGCCCATCGTGGCCGATCTGCAGCAATAGTCTAGATCTAAATACACCAACCACCCAGGAAGGTAGCCATTGCCACGCAGACCAGCCTCAACCTGTCCGTGGTAGAACCTCTGCTCCAAAAGGGCACCTTCTGCTAGCCTCTGCCGCAATTGGTACCTCCCTGTGGCTTAATCCGGGGATATTGCTTCCCTCGGTCTCTTCTTGCACAGTGGCACACAGCAGGGGAAACAGTGCAGCTCGTGTTGAATGGCCCCTACCAGGAGGTGCAACGAGAGGCCATTACTTAATCAATACCACCAGGCGTGGCAACAGTAAGCACCGGCCCGCTGTGCTCCACACAAGATGGCGCCACAGTCTTTCGGGCTCTCCCTCAGACTCTGTTTTGGTAGTGGGTCCAATCCTGATGCTCACTCTCCTACACTTGCCACTGGCGACTGCGGGAGTAGGGTAATTCACGGTGCTCCACGCTCTTTCAAGTTCAACACCGCCCCCAGACAGAGATTGCTCTAGTTTGCAATTGAAACCATGCCATATGGCAGGGAGTCCCTCGTACCTTAAGGCTTCAAGATGGCAGACCTCGCCTGCCGCACTTTCACAACGAACGGAGGCCCGTCGCTCAGCTCTGCAACCAGGGAACGCATGCAGTTTTCACTCCCCTTGAGAGTGCCTCAGGTGAACGCAGCAAACCAGCTGCGTTGCCGGGTCTTTGCCACCAAGGAATGCCTCCGTCCTCACCAGCTCTCGGTGGTAGTCCCACGCCGGCCCCGCCGCTCAGCGCACCAGGGCCTCCCGTGCTCTTCCGGCTCTGCGAGCCACAGGCTGTTCTTGTTGCTCCGCTATCCAAGGGGCAGGGCTCACCGCAGTCGCTGCCAGCACCGGCCACTCAAAAGGCCTCCGCTCCGACACCAGAATCGCCGGAGACAGTGTAGCCGCAGGGTCTCGGGCAGCCTCATCCCGGTCACGCCAGCCCAGGAATCGCGGCTTTATGCAGGACCTTTACAGGCAGAGGCAGCCCGCTTGATAGTCCGGGGAAGTTCAGGGCCCCGAGACAGCTTCTTTCAATCCCAAGCCCTTCCGGAACTGGGAACGGCTCCAGTCAAGCCGTATCAATTGCGCAGATGCCGGATTCTTGAAGGATTACGCAATGGCGACGCTGAGCTCTCTGCTCAAGTGGCCATCTTCGTTGTGAGCAAGCTCTGCCCCCCATGACCCAAATACCATTTATCATTCTATTAGCAATGATGAAGAAGCCATTATGAGACACAGTCAAATAATGAAACTGCATAAAACCCCTAACCAAAAAAGTGGCCTACTACATAACACACAATCCCCACTAATAACCCTTTCCCCTTTTATTCCAAGAAAAGAAATGCTTATTTTTCACCACAATAATAAATGTTATAGCTTTTTTTTTTTTTAATTGTCCTCGTTATTGGTTTCTTTATTTTCATGTATCCACCTCAGAGAAGACATGGGTCAAGCAAAAGGGTTCACATTCCGCGAGAATTGCCATGGGGATGAGATGATGGTGCACACCACAGAACATTTCTCATTTGCTTACCTTGCTACTTGCAATGGCTGCTCACTTTGAAGTGTCTGCTTATCTGCAGCCAAATCCCAGAGTGCTGGTGGTGCCAGCCCTGTGTCAGACTCCTTAATTCCTTAAAACAGAAAAGCGACAACAATGTAAGCAAAGTACTGTAACAGAAAGAACACAGCCACTTGTTCCTACAAATAACCACACCAACAAAATACACATAAGTATTCAAATGAATTTTCTGGGATGGGAGCATAATCAAACTTGTTATCCCAAGAAATATGCCCTTACAAAAAATAGAATATAAACTATATACAGCTGCCAGGGTAACAAGTAATATTGGCTTCTCAATTGTGCTGTACCATCTGAGTAACATTCTCATTTAGCAGTTAACCTAGGTTCTGCTATCATTTGCTTTCTGAAGGCAGGTGCCTATAACTCATCTTGAATGGTTATATTGGAGTTGAAAAACCTTTTATACTGTCAGACATGCGAAAAAAAGTGGTTTCACATTTCTCAAAGCACAGGGTAGCTCATTAATAGGTTGGTCAGGACACTAGTACCTATAAATGACACGTCTAAATGGATTTATTTTCAGCAGAATTTATTGGAACATAAACGCTGACAGGATAGTAGAAAAAAGCACAAATCATTACATTGGTAAACATAGATACCTCCTGGTGTCATAAAGCAAAGATTCAAAAGCAGAACACCTTAATTATTATCTGTGTACTTAAAATGAATGGCAGCTTCTCCAGAACTACGGTGGGAGGTTGGGAACCCAGGATAGAAGGGGGAGGAGGAATAGGATGGACATATCACGACACAGCATGTAAAAACTGCCTGGCTTCAGACCAGACAGAGGTAAGAGTCAGCGATCACATCCATTTGGGAGGAGCTAAAACCAACAGTGGACAAAAACAGAGTAGACACCCTATTGTTTCTTGATTTATCTGCTGTGCTTGACTACACACTACTACAAATACTTCATCTAGAGATAAGTGAAAATCCTTTAAAATTGATTGCTTCTTACCTCAGAGAAAGTGTAGTTTACCTACTACTTTTCACAACAGCTCCTAAAACAACACTTTGCTGTCCCTAGAGGTCCATCATATCCCCCCTGTTATTCAACATCCACCTAGCCCCCTTACTAAACTAATTAAATCATTCAACCTCACCTGCTGCCAACTATAACGAAATCCCCTTACACTTAGTAAAAATACATCTGCTACAGGTCTTGCACATCACCCAGTAATGCACCAGCCAGTAAGGCTGCTATCACCAGTTGAACATGCATGGAATAACAGAAGATATATGTCACTGCTCACCAATCTGACTCTAATATAGTCTTCCACTGCAGGTCCTAACTGGCTACAATCTATGATATAATTGTTTCTTCACATCTCACAATGACATTCAGACTTAGGATGATAGTAAAATAAAGCACCATTTCCCGCTCAAATCATGCCTGCTCAGGACCAAAAACGTTATATAAACTACCAGTGTGAACAATCTGGTGAGGTTACCACATAATTAGACTGTTATCATAAGAAATATCATAAATAGACCTGCAGAAGTGATAGCTTACTAAAAACTATAAACTGAGTTTTTCTTTCACCCCTCTTCATTCACTGCTCTGCTAAGCCATGCATCCTTTAACATGACAATGGACGTCATTGGGCATCACACATGACATGGAAACAGTTCCCTCATATGGTCAGAAACAAATACAACACCCTTCCAGCCACACAACACCCTTCGTGGCGTAGTGTGCTGCCCTTGTGTAGGGAAGTGCCCCTTTTTGACATGGTCACCCCCACTATTTGCCTGGTATCTGCCCCAGAAATGCAATGTATTCATGCTATCCAGGTCCCCAGGGTCAGATCTCTTTACCCAAAAATGTACAATTGTTCCCACAGTTGGAAATACATTTAGCACCCCGTGTAAATCCCTAGCAAATGGTACCCCTGGTGTCTAGGGAAAGGAGGCTAAAGAGGGGTCCTAAAGGCTGCAGCATGTATTGTGCCATCCTAAGGGACCCCTCAGCACCAACATGCAAACTTCCATTGCAGGCAGCGTGCCATGGTGCAGACAAAAATCAAGACAAGACATGGCATACCTCCTTTATTCCATACCTGCAGGCACTGCTTGCCGTACAGGTAAGCTACCCCTCGAGCAGGCCTTACAGCCCTAAGGCAGAGTGCACAATACTAAGTGTGGACATATCTGCAAGCAGATATGCCCCTGTGATGTCTAA
The DNA here is from genome assembly GCF_964263255.1 of Lissotriton vulgaris. Taxonomy (NCBI): domain Eukaryota; kingdom Metazoa; phylum Chordata; class Amphibia; order Caudata; family Salamandridae; genus Lissotriton; species Lissotriton vulgaris. Next base: position 215,880 of record NW_028254742.1, read on the forward strand.
GCTACATGATGACTTCACTGAAACTAGAGAAGTTTGGTATCAAACATCTCGTACTGATAAACCCACACTTATTTATTAATACATGCAACCAGAGGGCACCTCAGAAGTGCCCCTGAAAACCTAGGGACTACTAGTATACTGGCTGACTGGTGTAGACCAGTCTGCTACCACAGACCAGTTTATGACGACACCCCCCACCCCACCCTCCTTTGCAGGTGAGAGCTCTCCGAGGGCAGATATAATGCTTGCTCCCGCCAGAGGTGGTGTCACCTCCTTCAAGTAGGATGACTAAGTGATCAGCATATCAAGGCAGGAGGCTTCAAAGGCCACTGCCACCTTTGATATGAGAGCCCAGACAAGACTAATGCCACCCCATGCCCCGTGCCCATTTGGCACCAGGACAGATGGGAAAATTAGCTAGTCAGGAGGCGTGTTCCTGCCTCAGGCTAGTTCCAACCTTAAGGTGGGCTACCTGAACACGAATTGTAGAATATCGCCATATTAGTTTCAATGGAATTAGACTCTCTGGGCAGGGATATGCCCACTTCCCACAGGAAGTGGTCATACACAGGGTGTAATCACCTTAACGGTAAGTGGACCATTGGCTACTACCTGTCACTTCCTTTAACTCCCCCAAATTTAGTATTTAGGTGGCACCCCTGACACCAGGAACTTAGATCAGACAGCTCCAGAAGAGGACAAAAACAAAGCCAGCGACCTGAAGATCTGCTGTGGACTTTTGGTGCCCAACTCTGCCTGCACCAGTCTCGACAATCATAATCAGTGGCTAGTTCTGCAGCTGAACAGCTTCCGAGAACTCCAGGAGACTACCAGCCCTTCACAAATTACCAGTAAGCTACGCTGGAGTAAATGAGCTACTCCCCTGTAGTCCACAGGCACCAAAGAGGCAAAGTTTGGGTCACCGAGTTGCTGCTCCTCGGGCAGCCGGACGCATCTGACCCCCTTGGAAGATGGGAGGACTCCAGAAATGACCGAAGGGGAGCCACACAGGATCAATACCTGGGGTACTGGAACCCTTTGAGCAAACAGAGCCCGTAAGAGTCCAATCCAGACTCCAACTACACAGAGACCGAGCAACTGTCGAGGAATGTCAGCACTGCAGAGACCCACCTTCAGAGTAGTCCAGCTTTATAAATTTTGCTTCCTCAACTGGCGAGACTGACAACCACAAGGCCCTAGGACACACAGATCACAGCCAACCTTTCCACTCTGCACCCGAGCGACCCAGTCCGGGTACGAACCGCCTGTGCCCCTTTCTTCTCAGGGCCCCTTTGACCTGAGCTCCCCCCCATGGAAGCTCCAGGACTTGTCTCCAAGTCCCACTCTGCAACTTGTTTCTAGGGACCCCCCCATTTCACTGGCTCAGCATGGACAGCTGCAAATCAGACCAGCACCTCTGCACCTTGACATCCCAGGGCAGGTAATAAGTAGCTGCTGGAGGTACTTTGGGCCTTTGCTCTCTTAACTCCTAAAGGAAACCAACCAGGAACGGACTGTGCATAACTGTATGCAACATATGCCTTTTCTGCCATAGGGAAGCATTGCTGCTTAAAGACGCATTTAACTGAACTGTTTACTTGCCTGTGAAATTCAATATTTAAAAAAAGTACTTGTAAGCGATTTTATTCTTGAGTGTCTGTCATTTATTGCCTCTGTGAGTAAAACAAATGCTTAGCACTACCCTCTCATAAGCCTAAACTGTTCAACCACATTACCACAAGAGAGCATTTGGCGTTATCATTTTTGCCTCTGTAAACCAACAAGCATTTGCAATGCAATAGGTCTCGCATTAGGAAAGTTTGAGCTATTGGTATTGTAAATGACAAATTATTTATTTACTTGTTGGTTTTGAAAATAGCGAAATTAATAGCTTTGCTATTTACAATGCCAATAGTTTTAACTTTTCGCAAATGTGAAACCTATAGCATTTGTAATGCAATATGTGTTGTATTTACGTGACTTAGATGTATTGATATTACAAATAAAAATGGCTTTTATTTTTTTAATACTTAACTAAATGTTATTGTAATTTATAATGGCAATAGCTTTTGTAAATGACTTTTCTGAAGATTATGTTCATTGTATTTTATTGTGACGAAAATCCAAGAACAGAAGTGAAATATTAACATTTTTTTGTGACATTTGTAATAAAGCTTGAAACATTGAGAGGACATATTTGAACCAGTTGTTGTTGAATAGTTGCACAGATTGATGCTGTGGTGGCGCAGAGTGATGTTGTGGTGGCGACGAGTGATGCTGTGGCGTTCAGTGATGCTGTGGTAGCGCATAGTGAGGTTGTGGTGCCCCTGAGTGATGCTGTGGTGGTGCTGAGTGATGCTGTGGTGGTGCTGAGTGATGCTATGGTGATGCGCTAGATAGAGGGAGGGTGATAGATAGAGGGAGGGCGATCGATAGAGGGAGGGCATTAGATAGATAGACAGATAGATAGAGTGATGGCGATAGATAGACAGATAACGTTATTTATGTTGCATTGAGTAGAGTAAGTATGAGGTGTGAAATTATATGGCACTGAGTGGTATTATGTGGAGTGTATTTACGTTGCATTGAGAAGAGTGTAGTTATGTGGCGTGTAATTATGTGGCACTGAGTGGTAATCTGGGGAGTGTATGTTGTATTCAGTAGAGTGTAATTTTGTGCAGTGTAATTATGTGGCACTGAGTGGTATTTGGAGTGTATGTTGCATTGAGTGCAGTGTTAGTATGTAGCATATAATTATGTGGCACTGTGTGGTATTATACGGAGTGTATTTATGTTGCATTGAGTAGAGTGTAATTATGTTGCATGTAGTTATGTGGCACTGACTGGTATTATGAGGAGTGCATGTTGTATTTAGTAGAGTGTAATAGTGTGGCGTGTAATTATGTGGCACTGAGTGGTATTGTTCGGAGTGTATGTTGCATTGAGTGCAGTGTAATTATGTAGCATATAATTATGAGACACTGACTAATATTGTGTGGAGTGTGTGTTGCATTCAGTAGAGTGTAATTATGTAGTGTGTAATTATGTGGCACTGAGTGGTATTTGGAGTGTATGTGCATAGAGTGCAGTGTCATTATGTTGCATATAACTATGTGACACTGAGTGATATTTGGAGTGTATGTTGCATTGAGTGCAGTGTAATTATGTGGTGTGTAATTATGTGGCACTGAGTGGTATTTGGAGTGTGTGTTGAATTGCATGCTATGTAATTATGTGGCATGTAATTATGTGGCACTGAGTGGTATTTGGAGTGTAGGTTGCATTGAGTGCAGTGAAATTATGTGGCGTGTAATTATGTGGCACTGAGTGGTATTTGGAGTGTATGTTGCATTGAATGCAGTGTAATTATGTGGCGTGTATTTATGTGACACTGAGTGGTATTTGGAATGTATGTTGCATTGATTGCAATGTAATGATATGGCGTGTAATTATGTGGCACAGAGTGGTATTTGGAGTGTATGTGGCATTGAGTGCAGTGTAATTATGTGGTGTGTAATTATGTGGCACTGAGTGGAATTTGGAATGTATGTTGCATTGAGTGCTGTGTAATTATGTGGCGTGTAATTATGTGGCACTGAGTGGGATTTGGAGTGTATGTTTCATGGAGTGCAGTGTAATTATGTGGAGTGTAATTATGTGGTACTGAGTTGTATTTGGAGAGAATGTTGCATTGAGTGCAGTTTAATTATGTGGTGTGTAATTATGTGGCACTGAGTGGTATTGTGTGGAGTGTGTGTTGTATTCGGTAGAGTGAAATTGTGTGGCGTGGCTGGCTGGCTGGATGGATGATGGATGGATGAATGGACAGTGTAAGAGAGACTTCATACAGTGACTGAGAGCTTGGGAAGGACAGAGGAAGAGAAAACGTGTAATAAAGAGGGACGGAAAAACAGAAGATGAGTTAGAAACAGAAGAAAGCGAGAGAGAACAGAGAGAGAGAGAGAGGGAATGCTGAAGAGGGACAGAGAGGGTGAACACGTAAGATTGATTGATAGAGAATGAGGGGCAAAGAAAATGAGTGAAAAAGAAAGGATGAATGGAGAGAGGGGGAGATAACAAAGGCAAAGAATGAGAGAGACTTAGAAGGAAAAGAGGAGGAGTGAGAGAAAGAGAAAAATACTAGAGAATGGGAGAAACACAAGGCAAAGGGAGAGTATAATAGATACAGCGAGAGTCAGAGAACATCTTGTTAGGTCATAAAAGAAAGATTGTATAAGACAATGAAAAAGCGTAAAAGAGAGTGCGGGAAAGAGATAGGGCATGGAGAGAAAGTAAAAGATATAACTGAAGAGATTTACATCCAAGTATCTGTTGGCCCTGAGACCCTTCCTTTGAAGGAAACAAGTTACACGTCCTCACCCACCCCCCCCTAAAACACGGAGAGACAGAGGTTTCCCGTGGAGTAGCCTTAGTGAGGTACTCCCCGAGTTTACTGAGAGGGAAGTTAAGCACGAGATTCACGAGGCTGGACATCAGCCCTGCTTTCATGAGTGCTTATGTTTTCACTCCTCTGTTTCCTGTTGCCACTGACCCATGTGCCCGATCCCAACCCCTGTCAAATTGCCTTCACATTCGAACATAGGCCAACTCTTAATACAAGGTTCATGATTAAAAAACTATTAATGTTAGGATGAGAAGTAAACAGTCGCAAATTGATCACTATGCATGGCTGACATTAGAGACACACAAACTTGAATACAAATTTATGTAGCCGCATATTTGCTCTCAACATATTACTTTTTTATCTATTCCTACATTCGAACAATTCTCCTTACCTATATGCAAAGAGCTGTGCGCGCCCTCTTTGGAGGTTTCAGATACCCTCCTATCGCCCGCCCCTTTCATTTGTGCTCCTTCGGGGATTCGGAAACGCTGCTTAACCTGGGTTTATACATGCAAGTCACACAGAAAAATCAATCATAAAGCAATAAAGAGGACTCCCGTTTTTCTCCCCTTGTAGGATCTTGTACAGCCTGACCGCTTCTCACTCAGGCAATCCACTTTGCTTTGTAATGAAATTGCAGCTAGTTTTTATTTTCCATTTAATTGCATGATTCTCTTTTTTAACACGGTGTGGTGCAAGCTTCTGGCGCACACACACACAGAAGATGGCACAGCACATGTATCCTTCCGTCAAATACAGTAACAGGTGGTGTCCAGGGTAGAGGCAGGGATCAGAGATCTGAAGCCATCACAGGTATCTTCCAGATGTCTGTGTCCGCTATAACAAGCAGCCAGGCTCCGCTTCCTCCACACATTTTCTGTTGCTTTCTGATAAGGGCTAAGGGCACCACTATAGGCAAGCACTGGGAAGTTCTACACAATCTGTCTCCGGCTGCAACATGGGGACTTCGCTCCCATCTGACATAAATCTTTCCAGGGGTTATGAAGTGAGCTGAGACACGATGTTACCACTGAGTGATGCCCAAGAAAAAGAGCTGTTTAATCTAGCAAATGTAAAAGAAATATAGACACTGCGAAACCAACTGACTTCATTTCTGCTATAACTTTACATGTCTTCTTTGTTGAATATCACAGTTTCTCGCATATATTAGTTTTGAAATACAAACAGAAACAAGCGCAGGGTAGTCACAAGACTATATTTTATTGGCTTGGCCCGCATTTTTATGTTAAAAGCAGTAAAAAAAAAAGATTCAATAACTTAATGAGCATTCGAAATCACCGCCGCAGCCCTGCTCCGTGTAAACCGGAAGTCAGGCACTTTTGGCCGAGACGGGGGCGGGGCCTGCAATCCAGCAGGAAGTTCCGCCCGCCGCCGCCGAGGAAGCAGTGAAGCCGGCCGACTCCGACCAGCGCTGCAGAGGAGACACGAAACACGCCGAAAGAGCCCGGTGAGTGGGAGGGGAGGGGGTCCAGGGCTAATGTGAAGGCCTGTGTGTATGCGTGTGTGCGTGCGTGTGTGTGTGCATGTGTGTGCGCATGCGTGACTGTGTGTGATTGAGAGAATGCGAGGCAGGGGATAGTGTGCCTGCGTGTGCATGCGCGCGCCTGTGTGTGTGTGCGTGCATGCAGAGGGGTGGGGGCTGCCTGTGTCTGTGTGTGAGCGAGGGCTTGCGCCTGTGTGTGTGCGTGCGTGCATGCAGAGGGGTGGGGGCTGCCTGTGTCTGTGTGAGAGCCAGGGCTTGCACCGCGCATGCGCAGGTATCAGACGCGCGCTCCCGCGAGGAAAAACGCAGCTCGTAACAGATTGGTGTCCTCATTCCCAACTCATTCCCCATACGGGCGGCAAAAGGTCTGAAGCAGACACTCTCAATGCTCACGCATTGAGAGTAAGGTCTGCTCGACCTAAAAAGGGTTACCGGGTCCATTTACACTGTGTGCCTCATTTTGTTCTACTATATATGGAGCCAGCTTCCTACACCATGCAGGCAAGCACTTTAGAGCCAAACAGAGGGGTTATATAAATGCTGTAAATAGAATACAATACCATATAAATGCAGCACTAGTGTACTCTACCCATGCTAAAGTAACACTACGCAATCAACTATGGTTCATTACGCCAGCATCTTCAGCCTTTAAGTATTTCCTACTTCTCTCCTTTATAAAAAAAAAAAAGCTTGCGGTCTCTGAATGGGAAAAGATGCTAATGTTATTATTGTAGCACATCTGCAGTCTGGCTTGATTCCGAACCATTGCAGAGATGTCCATTGTTAACAGTTCTTCTGCCCATCCATCTAATGCCACCATGTGGCTTAGGTCATCGCAAATATCTGGGATGTGGAAGATACTCAGGTATGCACATTAGAGGTTATTGTTCAACAGGTTCTTCAAAACTGCTTTGTGCCACCTTGGACCACACAAGATTACCATAAGTGAGCTGTGGATGATGCAGGCTTTGGAATACAGATGATTTAGTCCTTCGGGCAGCAAGCACTCTGCGCAAGCAGTGCAGATTAGTCAAATGAATCCGTGGTGAGAATGACTTCCATGACTTCCAACCATCTCCCTACAATCTATCAATCAATCACAGAACTTGTAAAGAGCACTACTTACCCGTGAGGGTCTCAAAGCGAGGGGGTGTGGGGGGAAGAGAGGTGGCTGCTGCTACTACTCGAAGAGCCAGGCCTTGAGGAGCTTCCTGAAGGTGAGCAGGTCCTGGGTCTGCCGCAAGCGGGTGCGGAGGGTGTTCCAGGTCTTGGCAGCGAGGAAGGAGAAGGATCTGCCTCCAGAGGTGGTACCTTGGATTCGTGGGACGTGGGCGAGGCTGGCGGAGCTGGTGGGCGGGGTTTAGGAGTTGAGTCTGTTGTTCAGGTAGACTGGTCCGAAGTTGTGGAGTGCTTTGTGAGCGTGGGTGAGGAGCTTGAAGGTGATCCTCTTGTTGATGGGGAGCCAGTGAAGGTCTCTGAGGTGGGGGGGTGATGTGGCTGCGTCGGGGGAGGTCGAGGATCAGACGGGCCGAGGCGTTTTGGATGCGTTGTAGTCCATGTAATTGTTTGGTCAGGATTCCCCGCGTAGAGTGCGTTGCCGTAGTCCAGCCGGCTGCTGACGAGGGCTTGGGTCACTGTTCTTCTGGTTTCGATCGGGATCCACTTGTAGATCCTGCGAAGCATGCGGAGGGTGTTGTAGCAGGCGCCTGAGACGGCGCTGACCTGCTTGGACATGGAGAGGGAGGAGTCGAGGAGGACTCCCAAGTTGCGTCCGTTGGTGTCGGTGCTGTTCCTAGCACTGTCTGCCACCAGGAATCGTCCCAGGCAGACGGGGTGGGGCAGAGGATGAGGACTTCCATCTTGTCAGAGTTCAGCTTCAGACGGGTGCTCCTCATCTACTCGGTGACGGGCCTTCATTCCCTCGTGGAGATTGGTTTTGGCGATGTGTGGGAGAGGATGAGTTGGGTGTCGTCAGCGTAGGAGATGATGTTCAGGTCGTGTTGGCGGGCCACTTGAGCGAGGGGGGCCATGTAGATGTTGAACAGCGTCGGGATGAGCCATGGGGTACGCCAAGGTTGGTAGCTTTGGAACGGTGGGGTTGGAGGCAGACCCTCTGGGTTCTGTCGGAGAGGAAGGAGGTGGTCCAGTCTAGGGCTTTTTCCCGGATTCCGGCTTCTTGGAGGCATGTTCTTAGTGTGTGGTGGCAGACCGGGTCAAAGGCAGCTGACAGGTCCAGGAGGATGAGGGCTGAGGTTTTGCCGTTGTCTAGTTGGCGTCGGATGTCGTCTGTGGCGGCAATGAGGGCTGTCTCGGTGCTGTGGTTCTGACTGAATCCGGATTGCGATGGGTCTAGGATGTTGTTGTCCTCGAGGTGGTGGGTCAGCTGTATGTTGGCGATTTGCTCAATGACCTTCGCCAGGAAGGGCAGCAGGGAGATGGGGCGGAGGTTCTTGAGGTCCTACACATCCAGAGAGGGAAATCCCAAAATGAAGATGTTTGCTGCCTTCTCACATCCTCCACTTGTCAATACAACCCTTTGAGGGCATTCACAGCATTCTGAATACTGCAACCCCTGAAACTTTGGGTTTTCCTGCAGCCGGAGACCATTCAATAGACTGTATTCATGTCTATACTGAGTCCACTGCTAGTTCCACTCCAGACACAGTGCACCACGTTTCTCATCTCATTCACACCACCAACTTCTTCACCGATTCGAGCTTCTTCACACACACCTCTAATGCCCACGTCATTTATTCTGCAGCTGTATTTCTTCAGCTATAGGCGCCTCTCTGTCAACCTCTCCCTCCTCTGTTGCCTTCCTCCACTTTGCCAGAGGTGCAAAAAATCATGTTTGTCCCTCGTGAGTCCGTACGGTGGGCCTGAGAAAATAGTACCTAATGAATTCCACAACTTTTCAAGGCAACATACTGTTAATATATTCTGCATTATTAACTTCCTTTGCCCATTTTTAGGCAATTTGACGGGCCTTTGAATTTTTTATGTGAGTTGTGTGGATGTATAATAGGTAATGTGCATGTCATATGTTGGCTGTGTGAAAAGTATTGTAAGGTGTATTGGTGCGATAGGTTAGTTTTGCGGCTATATTACGGTGGGAATGCTATATAATGTTAGTTCTGTGGATGGATAATATGTTAGCATGATTTTATCTGTGACATTATGATAGTCGATGTGTTGGCTATGATGGTAGCATTTGTTTAGAATCTGTGTTGAGGCATGATGGCAGAAGTGCTCATGCCCTCCTCCAATTACACTGTGTCCACTGCCTACCCTGCACCCTGTCTTTGCGCCCGTGGCCACCATGCAGCCCCTTTATGTACCCCTGTGTAAACTACAGTGCCTGTGTGACTACACCCCCACTCCAGTGTGCTTCCCTGCGGCTCTCTGTGCTTCTGCACCTGACCTGCACCACTGCAGCCTCTGTCTGTGTCCCCTGCAGCCCTCCCTGTGTGACACCTACTCTCTCAGTGTGAAACCCTACCTCCGCTATGTGGCCCGTCTCCTGCAACCTTTTCTGTGCGTGGCCTCCTGCATCAACAATGCAGACCCCTGGGAGGAGCCTAGCCCGCGACCATGATGGCCGCCTGATCCCTCGGCTCCGCCGACCCTCTCGTTCATCTCCCGAAACGCCGATTATCCTGCACGTCATCCTGCCCACTTGTCGGCGTCCTGGATCCGTGAGGCGCTCCTGTGTCCAGCGGTGTTCTCCCCGGCGCGATCCTGGTGGCAGAGACGGCGAGGTGTCCCGGTCTCTGTTACAGTGTTTCAGTGCTGAGGCCGGGTCTTTGTTCTCCGGAGGCTGCCGTCCCAAGTTGTAACCAGGCCGACATTGTAGCAGGACGGGGTCGGCTGACGGAGATCTCTCACCGCATTGTTTTCCCTGCTGCAGCGTGCCGCCCTGTCTTGCACGCCTTCGCACCAGACTCGTTTCCTCACCGTGGACGATAGACTTCACCCTCTCCTCAGCCAGTGGACGGCTCCGGACATCTTCTTGTTTTCCAGAGCTGCACCGGGAGCAATTTTGATCTGGGCGCTCGGCGGCCATTTGGCGTGCTCCTAGTGGATTGTGCTGCACTGACGCCGGGGGCCGAGCGAAGGGTACCGTCTCGATACTGTGTTCCCCGGAGTGGCAAAAATTTGGGGACCGGCTACTGGTGGGCGGCTGAAGCGATGGCCGAAGGCGACCAGTCTCGAGGGTTACGACGTGATCCTGCGCCCGGGGTGCATGGGACGGCAGCTCCCTCTCATCCCGCGGCATCCCTCAGCCTTGCTGATGTTATGCATGCCCTGACAGACCTCCGTGTAGCTGTGCGTGACATGGTCCTGGACCTGCAATGCCAACCGGATAGCTCTGTTAATGCAGAGCCCTCGGAAGGACATGTCGAACCCCCTGTGCTGTGCACCTCGCCACACCCTGTGCTTGTCTGTGACTGCCAACCTGCTCAGACGGACTTGATGGTGCTGGATGAGAGTGATGTCGCTGCTGCCGACCTACCCAGTACTGTTGCAGGGATGTATGGAGATCTTGGTCCTTGGCGGACACTGGGGACTTGGGTCTGGGCGCCTTGCCTCACGACTGCTTCGGGGCTTCCTCGCGGGTCCCACCGGTCCATCCTGGAGTTGCAACTGCTGTTTTTGTCGGCTGCCCTTCAAGCATTGCGGTTGTGCGTTGCCCCTTTTTGGATGGGCATTCACCGTCTGGCTCTGTGGCGGAGTGATTTTGGTGGCTGGCATCGTGCGCTGCAGTGGACCTCACCTTCGCTTTCTCCGTCAACGATGGCTGTTTTAGATCTGGACTCCGTCGACATGCTGGATCGAAGGGGACAAGGATGAGGAGGTTTCTCTCTTTTGGCTGTATCCGGTTGCCTGCTTTGCTGGGACTGTAATGGACAATTTGGGAGTTAAATGTTGGTCAGGTACTGGGTCGGGGTCCGGGGATGGGTGGCCGAGGGTAACAATGCTGATTGTTTTGAACATCTATTTGGCCCTCCTCCGGTCTTATGTGATTTCTTTTCCTTCTTTCTCTTGCTTCTGAATTTCGGGTACTCTTGGGGCGACAGACACACTGCTTAGGGGGGGGTAGGCCGTAGCCTTCGCATGCGTGTAGGGTGGCGGGTGTTCTTTATTCGATCGTTCAGTTACTATGGGCCTTATTTTTCTTCTTCTTCTTCTACTCTTTCTTCTTCTTATTTCCTTGGGTCAAGGGGTGGATTGGCACGATGTGGGTAGTGGCTGGGGTGTACATAATGTTTGATCGCTTTCTCTCCTGTTTTATTCGCCACCAGCCTCTTGTTTAATAGATAACGCTCGCTGATGCTCCTGCATATTGATGCCCATTTCGGTCCTGGTACGGATTGTGTGGACTCTGATCCTTCTTGGCTCCTATTACTCTGGACCTTTTAAAAATTTAAAATTAAACCTTCACTTCTCCTACCTCTCGGCGGCGCACCTAATTACAGTGTAACTTGGATTAATCGTGTTTTGCTTGATATGCTGCTGAGTTGCCCAATTGCTTGCTGATGTGCTTTAAACGATTTCGAGGCCGGCCGGTGGGTTGTAGGCCCGTATTTGTTTGCCTATGATGTCTAATAAAGGTTTTCCAAAAATAAATTTTTTTTTAAAAAAACAATGCTGACCCCTGCAGCCCTTGTGTTGCCTCCGCCTCTTTTAATGCTTCAGCGGGCTCCTGCCTTAACTCTGATCCCAGTCTCCTGTTGCCCCTATGTACCAGTCCTCGTACAGTCAGTCTGCCGACCAGCCGCTCTCTATGCCCCGAATCTCGCTGCAGCCTTTGTGACCCACATTGACCTGCATTATGTTTATGTGCCCCATGCCCTTGGGCAAAAGAAAAGTGGGTGTAAGGGGACAAATTCTCCAACTATCACCTATGGACATGGTGAGTGTGGTTCAGCTATTGATCTTCCCTGTATGTGGGGGGCGGGAGGAGGGGAAACTGGGGCAGATGAAACCTATAGAGTAGATTAGCCTCTTGCCCTTAAGCATGGTGGGAGAGAATAAATAGCATCTATCTCCCAACCCATTAGGCCAGCCAGAAATAATATAAATAGCCTCAACCTGGATCATTGGATCTCCAGTCCAGAGATGCTTGATATTTTTATGTTCTTCTACTGCTTTCCTCTATGTTTGTAAACGTTGGTAGGAAAAAAATTCCCAGTGGCCATGGGCACAAAATACTGGTGGTTTACTGTCAGTGCATGCCTGGATTGGGTTTGAATACGTTTTTCACTATGTACATTTTTGAACACGTGCAATGGACACTCACATGTTGCCAACATAATCCAAATATAAATGCCAGTGAAAAGAGGTTTTGCCTGCCCCACCTCATTATAATACAATAAATCATATGAAAGATCTGCACCAAATTAGGCAGTCAGATTTACACGGCAATTCCCTCCCTTTCGCCAAATATGGTGTAGACTGGTCAGAGGGGGGCCATAATTACTAAGGATCCAAAATTGGATTTCAGAGGAAGCAAGTTTTCCAAGCTCACTACCGACACTAATATAAACCCATCAGACAGGAGTCCAGAAGATTAATATCCATTTCAGCAAGATGAAAGCACAGAAATATTTCATTAGCAGACTGAAAATACACCCAGATAGACAAATGATAACGTGTGGAATTTCTAAACCCTAAAATTTGATTCCATCATTATTTTGCTTGGCTATGCCAATCAAAAGACTAGGACCAACCACATGCAAATCACCTGTGGTCCTAAACCAAAAGAGGCAGGTCAACTGAAATGCTGGGTAATTTTTGCAGAAAATATTAAAAGCCCAACCCTGGACACATGCCAGTGTTTTTGGCCATCATGGGTTGGGTGCAGCCCAAGTCCCATCAAACCCAAAGCATTAGCCAAGGGTCCAGATTAATTTATGCATTTCCAACCATCACTCTAGTATATTGAGATTCAGATTACATGCATGTGCAGGAGCCTGAAATACAATGTTGCTCCCAGATGCATTCCCTTTATGAAGGCAGTAGTACATATCTTTAGAAAATTTAAAGTTAATACATTTTAAGAATATGGGGCTTCGTGATGTCAAATTTAGAAATCACTGCAGAGACTTTTAAATTATAGATCAATGGAATCTTTGGGTAACTTTGCAATTTTATCAACGTGCTGGATCATTTACTTATTCATATATGAATAGGATATAAATATGCGGATGGGTGGGAGAGAACTGGAGTTTGGGCTTAATGGACTGATCATTGTGGAAATGTACTCGTTAGCAAGAGCGGATTAGTTTTCCTGTGGCTATCCGTTTCCCACAAGACAGCCATCATCTCATGCCACTGCTTTCTTTTTAATGAATATTGTGCTGCACCAGTCCTCTATTTAGATACAGCGGATATCTAGATTTCAACTTTCTTGGGCAAGACTCAACCACCATTGCCTCTAATTCAGGAGATACAAAGAGGAGGGGGAAGTAGACCCACTTTTCTTATTTCACTCTCGGAGAAGAAGCACTTGTTTCTTTAATTACACTCAATTTATTGCAGGACTACTCTGCACTCAAACTTCCTGCAATGATATTCAATTATAATAGACACAAATCGCTGGTAAACGAGCTACAGAAAAAACAGCTGCCCTTCGGAATGTGCTTTCACTTCCAGTTCAAAGAGTGGAATTATTCAATTTGCTCATAGAACAACACTGGGATTTGCTCCTTGTCACTGAAACCTGGAAGTATGGCACTTCAACGCGTGACCTAGAATGATCTACCCCAGCGAATATCACAACCTATGGTACTTGGGACAAAAAAAAAAATCAATTGGACTTAAGATCTTAGAATCTTTAGTCTCTCTTTTAGGCCATAATAGAGTTTAATGATAAGCTCTTTCACTTTAATTCTGTTCTCTCAGATGTACCGGATCAAAAAGTCAACTAAGATCACTTAGGGTTCAAAATCATGAACCACATAACAAATGGCACTCTGAAAATATAATGCAGAAGCAATGGGTCCTCCAAAACAAGAGTGCAAATGGCGCAACTTGTACTCTGAAGAGCAAGGGATTCGCTACTAATCTCTTAAAGGCCTGAGCAAAATATCTCTGTGACTGCATTCATTGTTCATCTAATATGGATAAATATTTATTTCAGATCCTAAAAAACCTTTAAGAAGCAAGTGTGTACATTACACATGCACATAAAATAATTTCTGCCAAGATATTGCATACTTTTTCTGCATGAAAATAACTAAAGAATTAAGTAAACACACACACAAAACTTTCACTGAACTCTCAATTTGAGCCTCTTACCTCCCTCCCTTTCAGCAAATCCCAACAAGAATATGGGACTGTTTTACTCTGACTAAGGTTGAGGAAATAACCAATATTTTTAGCCTGGTAAAAATCCAACTCCAAGTTCAAGTTCAAGTTCAGGAATTTGTATAGCGCACTACTCACCCAGAGGGTCTCAAGGCGCTTGGGGAGGGTGAATGCATTACTTATCGAATAGCCAGGTTTTTAGTTGCTTTCTGAAGGAGAGGTGGTTCTGTGTAAGTCGGAGGTGAGTGGGCAGAGAATTCCATGTTTTGGCCGCTAAGTAGGAGAAGGATCTTCCTCCCATGGTGAATCTGTGGATGCGCGGAATTGCGGCGAGGGCTTGATTGGATGATCTAAGTTGGCGAGAGGGTGTGTAGAAGGACAGTCGTGTGTTGAGGCATTCGGGTCCTAGGTCGTAGAGGGCCTTGTGTGCGTGGGTGAGGAGGCGGAACGTTATTCTCTTGTTGACGGGGAGCCAGTGGAGATCCTTCAGGTGACCGGAAATGTGAGCATGACGGGGAATGTCCAGTATGAGTCTGGCTGAGGCGTTTTGGATGCGTTGGAGTTTTTTCTGTAGTTTGGCTGTGGTCCCGGCGTAAAGGGTATTTCCATAATCCAGTCGGCTGGTGACCAGTGCATGGGTGACTGTCTTTCTTGTGTCAGTGGGGATCCAGCGGAAGATTTTTTTGAGCATGCGTAGGATATTGAAGCATGAAGATGAGACGGCGTTGACTTGTCTGGTCATCGAGAGGGAGGAGTCTAGGATGAAGCCCAGGTTGCGTGCGTGATCTGTAGGTATGGGTGCTGTACCCAGGGCCGGTGGCCACCATGAGTCGTCCCAGGCAGAGGGGGATGATCCTAGGATGAGGACTTCCGTTTTATCCGAGTTGAGTTTTAAACGGCTGCTCTTCATCCATTCGGCTACTTCTTTCATCCCTTCGTGTAGATTGGTTTTGGCGGTGTTTGGGTCTTTGGTGAGGGAGAGGATCAGCTGGGTGTCGTCTGCGTAGGAGATGATGTTAAGGTTGTGTTGGCGCGCGATGGATGCGAGGGGACTCATGTATACGTTAAAGAGTGTAGGGCTGAGTGAAGATCCTTGTGGTACCCCACAGATGTTATGTTATGTTACTATTTGTTTTGTAGAGCGCTCAGCTGCTCCAAAGAGCGTCCCGGCGCTAAAGATCATCACACCAAATACCAGCAACTAACATAAAGCCATAACGGCACCAAAATTAACCATAACAGCATTACAGGGCAAAAAGATAAGTTTTAAGTCCCTTCCTAAAAACAGAGAGATTGGTGCACGTCCGCAACGTCAGGGGCAGTGTGTTCCAGAGACGGGGTGCAAGGAAACTAAAGGAACGACCTCCACAGCGAGCACGCTTCACTGTTGGGACGATAGCCTTGGCCTGGGCCGCAGATCTCAGAGGTCTAGATGGGAGATAGAAATTGACCCCTCTCTGCAGATATTCAGCGCCGAAATTGTGAAGCGCCCTAAAAGCTGTAATTAAGGTCTTGAAAGAGATGCGCTTACGTATCGGCAGCCAATGCAGAGAGACAAGGAGATTGCTGGCCCTGGCTCTTCTAGTTAGACCAAAGATTGCCCTGGCTGCAGAATTTTGAACTATCTGCAGATGAGTCAGCAGATATTCAGGAAGACCTAAGTAAAGGATGTTGGCGTAGTCTAGGCGCGAGCCTATTAGTGCTTGCACAGTGATCATCTTATGCTCAAAAGACAGATAAGGCAAAAACTTACGCAACATCCTTAAGATGGCAAAGCACTTCCCAGTCAAGCCAGCAACCTGGGCTTTGAAGGAAAGAGTGTTATCAACCATCATACCCAAATTCTTAGCTGTGACCGAATCGCTGGCAGGGGGAAACATGGCCGAAGGCCACCATTGCTTCCATCTTGGGTCTGCAGGACAACCAAAGAACAATATCTCGGATTTGTCGGAGTTGCATTTGAGGCCATTTTTCCCGAACCATTCAAACACAAACTCCAAACACTTCCGAATGGCTGCTCCATCGAAGTCACAGCCCCTGTCACAAGTGAACAGGAGTTGTGTATCATCCGCATAGGATATGATCTGGGCCCCTAGCTTCTCCACCCGTGCCGCCAGAGGTGTAAGGAAGATATTATAGAGGGAGGGACTAAGTATGGAGCCCTGCGGGACCCCTACCTCAAGCTGCGGCATCAGGGCGGAGAAAGGGGGAGCCCAGATCGTTTGTCTCCGGTCGGCCAAGAAAGACTGAAACCATGCGAACACCGTTCCCCGCAGCCCAATCTCCCAGAGTTTAGTTAGGAGGAGGTCGTGGGGAACGGTGTCGAAGGCCGCCGACAAATCGAGCATGATAAGCAGGGCCTTTCCACCCCTGTAGAGGGTCTCCTTCACAGCCTTGGTTACCTCAAGTAGAGCGGTTTCGGTGCTCAGGTTAGATCTAAATCCAGACTGTGACTGGTGTAATAGGGAGTTACCCTCTAAAAAGTTGGTACGGGTGGTGTGAACATACTTTTCAGTAACTTTGGCCAGGGCAGGAAGCAGCGAGATTGGCCTGTAGTTCGAATGCAGTTTGGCGTCTGCATTCGGTTTTTTAATGAGGGGAAGAACTAGGGCCTGTTTCCAGGAGGAGGGGACTTTGCCCGAATTCAGAGATGCATTAATGAGAGGGTTGATGATCGGGTTAAGGGCAGGTGCCAGGGTTGCAAGACACTTGGCGGGACACAAGGGTCCAGTGGAGAGCCAGATTTCAGGCTAGACAAAAGGTCAAGTGAGGCCTGAGGCTCTAAAGGGGGGAAACAGTGCAGGGTAGGGCCCAAAGAATCCGTATGCATTGCCGTTGGGCATAACCAGGGGTTGGAAGGGCCGTCGATCGCTGAACCCGTACTCAAGATGTTCTGCGTTCCTTGCAAAGCTGACTGGATAGTGCGGATTTTATTAGTAATAAATGCTGCAAGCTCCATGATCCAAGGTTCCGAGAAAGCAGACGCAGGAGTACAGCAGGAGGGAGATGTGTTTTTTTAACAATCTTAAAGATCTCTTTGCAGGAACTATCTGCTTCCTCGATCCTTTTAGCTAAAAAGGATTTTTTCTCTAAAACGATCTCCCTGTGATATTCTTTCACTGCTAATCTGTAGGACTGCTTAGCAGATGTATCATAGTGCCTCCTCCAAATTCTCTCCAGCCTCTTGCAATGCCTTCTCTTAGCCGCCAAGGCAGCAGAGAACCACGGGGCTGATGCTCTTGCCAGTTCAGATCTAACCTGGCGAGGTGGTGCCAAGGCTTCCAAACGTGCAGTGAGCCAGTTCTGAAAACACACCACATCGTCCTCCAAACTACCCGTGAAAACACAAGGATGGTATTCTAAAGCCTGGGTGAGCATGGCCGGGGTGACTTTGTGGAAGGCTCTAGAGCTGCGAGCAGCTAGCCGCTGCGAAATGCGGGCGGCCACTGGCTGATGTACTAACGTGAAATCCGCTAGGAAATGGTCCGACCAGAGTACTGGGGCAGATGACTTCGGTGGCCTGTGATTTGAATGGGGGAGGCAGACTCTCTGGGTTCTTCCGGCGAGGAACGAGATGATCCAGTCCAATGCTTTTCCTTTTATTCCGATGTTGAGGCGTTGTATGAGGGTGCTATGACAGACTGTGTCGAAGGTTGCGGAGAGGTCAAGTAGGATGTTGGATTCAAGAAAGGCGGCGAGCTGACTATTGACGGCTTTCTCAATGACTTTGGCAGGGAATGGGAGAAGTGAGATGGGGCGGTAGTTCTTAAGTTCGGAGGGGTCTGCTGTGGGTTTCTTCAGAAGGGCGCTGAGTTCGGCATGTTTCCAGCTTTCCGGGAAGGTAGCAGAGTGGAGGAAACAGTTGATGACATCGCGGAGATGGGGTGCGATGATGGAGTCTGCTTTGTTGAAGATGTGATGGGGACATGGGTCGGTTGGCGATC
Organism: Lissotriton vulgaris; assembly: GCF_964263255.1. Classification (NCBI taxonomy): domain Eukaryota; kingdom Metazoa; phylum Chordata; class Amphibia; order Caudata; family Salamandridae; genus Lissotriton; species Lissotriton vulgaris. The sequence continues at coordinate 234,043 of NW_028254742.1, forward strand.
CTGAGTGAATGGAGTTCATCAGGCGGATGGTGTCTTCAGTGGTGATTGGGTTCCAGGCGAAAAGGTTGTGAGAGTGCTGTTTTGGTACGGAGGTGGGTGGAGTGGGCTGTTCATCGGACTGGTTTTCGATGCGGTTATGGATGTCGGCGATTTTGTTGTGGAAGAAAGAGGATAAAGAGTCGCAGAGGTCTTGGGTGGGAGTGATGTCGTTGGTGCCGGCGGTGGGGTTGGTAAATTCTTTGACGATGTTGAATAGTTCCTTGCAGTTGTGGGCGTTGTTGTCGAGTGGATCCTTCAATGCTGATTTCTTGGTGGATCGGATCAATTGGTGGTGTTTGCGGGTGGCGTCCTTGAAGGTGGTCAGGTTGTCAGAGGTTGGGTTTTTTTCTCCAGGTTTTCTCGAGGGTCCGACATAACTTCTTGGATTTCTTAAGGTCATTGTTGAACCAGGGGCCCTTTTTGTTACCTTGTTTGATCTGATGGTTTTTCAAGGGTGCTAATTCGTCAGCGCTGTGGGTGATCCATTGTGTGAGTTTGGGTGGCAGCTTGGTTTGGGTCCGATGATCTGGCAGGAGAGTTTTGGTTTAGCGATGTGAAGAGTAGTTCGGTGGTGATTTTGTTCCAGTTTCTTCGAGGAATAGGTTGTGGGGGGTTGTGGGACGTGGTCTTTTTGTAGCTGAAGTGAACTCAGTTGTGGTCTATCCAATGAAGAGCTGTGGTGTGATCAAAGGAGATGTGTTTGCTGGAGGTGAAGATAGGGTCGAGCGTGTGTCCTGCAAGGTGGGTGGGGGTGTCCCTGTCCAGGCCCCCTTCTCCACTCATCGTATCAGTTCCTGCTTTCTCTCTTTCTAATCTAATAAATCTCTCCCTAGGTTCCGGCTCAGTCCCTTCAGTCAAGATGGCGGGGTCGTCACTCCCACACTGAAGAAGGACGATCTAGAGTAGCAGTGGAAAATTATCGGCCCATTGCTCTGCTTCAGGCCCTTGTCAAACTGGATGAATGAATATTAGACAAACATTTACCAAATCATCATCTTAAAAATACTAGCACTCTGGGCCCTTGTTCCCTCAGCTTTAGACAGAGTCAAGATATGGAGACAGCCCTAGTGTGTGTTCTGGTAAAACTAAGACTTATTTTTGATCAGGCTGACTCCAAGGCACTAATCCTTTTGGATCTTTCAAAGGGCTTTCACGTGTTGTTAATCTGCCAATGTCCATTCACCTAAATCATGGCACCATAGTTCAATTTTGCTGAAGCCATGGGCTTGCCTAGTGCATGGCGATGCATTGTTTCGCGAGAATCATGCTGGGCGATGTCAGTGTTCTCTTCATTTTATAAATGGTTTTTGGATGGAAATATACCCAATAGGTACTGCTTATTACTTTTAAAAGGTACGGATTATATAGCAGAGTACAAACAATTTACCACTTTCTATCAGAAGTGAGCTATTTTGTGGAATATCCACACTATGCATAGGAAGTCTATTCCCCTAGCTCTACATCAGCCACAAGCAGACGGTCTACCTGGGTAAAGCATCTGCTACTTTTCAGGAGTAATGTACGTCATGTGTACATAATACAATTGAATTAACTTGCATTAGATGAAATACATATGACTTGGTCACACGCTTTGTTCCAATCAGAATCTGTTAAGGGCACTTATGCAGACATTTCTCAAACATTAAATCAGTGTCTCTTCCCCGATCATCTACAGTATTCATTGCTCTTATCTGCACATCTGCAGGTGGTTCTTGGTGGGAAATTCCACTTTCGCCACTGAGCCAGCAGACACCTGGCACTTGGCAGACAGACACACCAGCGGCAATGCAGCTTCCCTGATTCAGACTAGGCAACTGTGTCCTGCAAGCATTGGTGAGTGTGCAACCGAAATGGGGCCTGCCAGCAGCGACAGTCACCAAGGTCACCTGACCTGGAGCAGGGGATCCATGAAAGGAAACTGGCTTAGAGGCTGCTGTATCCATCCAGGCCGCTGACTGGGACACAGACGCTAACACTAGCCCCTGGCATCCTTCTGACGAGACAGTGGTTTGTCACAATCCTGCTCATTCCCACGGAGCTCGGTTACACTGCCAGCGGTTACGCCACAGGAGGCAGATGATATCTTTTAACTTCACTGAACTATCACTCCCTTCTTTTCATTTTTTCCTTTTTTTCCATCCCCCCCCGCCCCCCACCCCCCTTCTTGCATTGCAGAGTGACCGGAGTCCCCTCTGCCCTCCGCGTGCTCCCCTGTTTGCATTTATCAAAGGTATTGGCTTTCCTTGTGGTGCTGGTACATGCATGTCTATATCTGTGCACACTAGGTGCCCTACATGATGTGTTATTACCCCAGTCATTCTCCTGCTATATACACAGTACACATGAGTCTAGCTCTCCCCCTGCTCAGACTGTCGCCTCCAGTGCACTGCGCGACCTTTGCCATGCATCCTCCATGCCTTAAGGTGCCCCGCCCTGGCAGATTCCTTTATGACTACCATCCTCGCATGAAGTCCCACCTGGCAGCACTCTTTCGGTCTCATCAGTCGGAACCCCCTTCCTGCACTGTTTGCATGGTGCTCAGTGCTACAAAGTTTGGACGGGCACAGTTTGCGCCCTGCCTGTAGTATTTCTGTCTCTGATCTGTTTTACACCACACGCCGACCATTGTCCACAGATGCTTCTGCATGCGCAACCTAGACCCTGTTGCCCTTGCCGTATCCGGTACTGGCCTGCAACCCCAACATGACTGTTGTAATTTATCTCCCAAGTGGTATGTCCCATCCACCCCTTCCCCTCTTTACCCTGTTGGTATGCCCCACCCTGAAGCTTGCCATGGAATGTTGTGACACTCTCCAGTGAGGAGAGTGGATGGTTAATAAACAGACCTGCTTTCATCTTATCTGGTCTCTGGAGTTTTGTACTTTCTAACAATGACACTTTCTGAAGTAGACCTTAATGTGATCACACGAAACATCAGGGGGATGCACTCCTTCTTCTGACGCTATTCTATATACACTTACTTGCTTCACTGAACCACCGACATAGCACTCCTTAATGAAAAACACATCACTCATACTGGGTTTGCGCGCCTCCTTGGAGAGGTCACGTTTTTGCAACTAACCATTCCTCTTACTCTGGGGCGGGGGTGTTTATCATCTGGATTAGAGCAAGGATTCCCTTTGAAGCCACTATCTTGTTTGTCGACCCCCATGAGTCAGCCTTTACAACAAGGTTTTTACCACGTTGTACCTTACCGTGCATGTTTTAAGAACGCATATGCTTTTACAACATATGCCTTTACCACTCATTTAAGGTAAGTTCTTGGATCTGAGGAGTCCCACCCCACAAATTAAACAATGTGTGGTAAAGGCATATGTTGTAAAAGCATTTGCGATAAAAAACAACGCGGGGGAAAAATGTGTGGTAAAAGCATGCAGAGCATTTCCCTGCACTGTACCGTCGCAAAACCATTTGTGGAGGTTCTAGAGTGCCGCCGCTTGCCAATCGGATGATATACTATCCGAATATGGAGCATCCCGCTTTCCTTGCCGAGCTTTCTAGGGTCCTAGTGCACTGGGGAGTAGAGGGGTTATTCCCTGGTTGCTGGGTGGGAACCTCAACAGAGTTCTAGATCCCCTGTTCGACTAACTCCAAAGCTTTACACCTGAGCATGTGGTTGCACCACTGGGACTAGTAGAAATATGGCGTCACGCGGTGGAGAGGGAGTACTCCTTTTACTTTCACAATCACGACCTACATGTGTGCTGTGACTGTATTGTCTGCTCCACTGAGCTGGCCACGTTTGTGGAACACATTACCTGGGGAGGATGCACTTAGACCACAACCCTCAGTGCATACAGGATTGCTGGGACAAGCTCTCCCTCACATCCCAACATGGCGCCTTTACTTTGAGGAACTGGAAGACATAGCGCTTGGCGAGACCCTAAATGCCTCCAGTACTGATTTTTTTGACACAAATGCCAGCACTGCGTCATCACGCCTTATGGAATGGGACAAATTCAAAGCAAGCATCAGGGGTCAGTGTATGGGTAGCGGGCATGAGAAAAAACTGAACCGGGGATATTGCAGGGGTGGAGCGCGTTCTCCTTTGCCGAGGAAATGCACTGGCTTGCCATGGCTGGAGTGCCTACATTGCCTAACTATGCTGTGGCACCCCGCTCTGACTCATGCCAGAGTGGACAAATCTGGCACCCTCCTGGCATGGAGCCAGACTCCTTCCCTCAATGAGTCTTCGGCCACGGAGCTGCATACACAGCGTGAGATGCACGTTGCCTTTATTTAATTTTACGAGCGTCTACACAACGGTGGTCGGACTTGTTGACTTGGCTGTCAAGCCTTTTTTTTTTTTTAATCAGGCGTGGACCACCTTCGGGTTCCACCTGAATTGCCATTGGAACTCAATGTGGCAATCACTCCCTTTCAGATCCACTAAGCTGTATGGTCCTGGCGTCGGCAAAACTCTGGGCCACAACAGGCTCCCCCAGGAGTTCAATAAAATCTATGCCAAACTGCTGTTGCCCTTCCTCCAAGCTCTGTATGATGAGGCAATCACATGCTCCTGTCTTCCAAAGTCCCTCTGGGAAGCGCTGATTGTTTCCACTTCTAAAACACTGAGTGTCCCATCTTACCTCTGTTGCCACAGACCTTGGCAATGCTTACAGCAGATAATAAAATCTTTGGCAAAATCCTAGCGGACCAGCTGGCGCCTGTGGTCTTGCTGCTGATCCACAGGAACCAGAATGGCCATGTGCAGGGTCACAGATTGTCCCTGAACCACTGCGGCCTCTTCCGGGTGCTGTAGCAGGCGCTGAGCCGATGGGCTCGGTCGGGCTGCATGGCACAGGATTTGTAGAGAGCCTTTGACTCCTTGGAGTGGGGCTATCTTTTTGATCTGTTTATCAGGTTCGGACTGGGTCGCCGCATACTTTGGCTTATTAAACTCTTATACACTGCACCACTGGCCCAAGTCAAAACCGGCAGATATAGCTCTGAGCCGATATCTATTGCCTGTGGCACCCGCTAGGGTGGTCTCCTCTCTTCCCTTCTTTTATTGCTGGCTATGGAGCCCCTGGTGCATAAACTGAGAGCCAAGGCGCAAGACTGGGGGATCCCATTGAGGGAAGGTGTACATGCTGTATCTTTTCCCTCTCCTTTTTTCCTGGAATTGTGCGCACGCACTTGCCTATGCTACACATTTACCTTTTTTTGGAAACGGATGTGTTCTTTGCACTGTTACATTGCTATTGTCATTGTCAGAAATCCATGCTGTGCCCTGTTGAGATGACAATGCCGTTTGTAAAACGCTAAATAAAAACAAGTTTGAAATTAAAATCTACGTGGGTCAGGTGATACAAAATGTCCACCCCTGCGATCTGCCCGCAAAAAGCTCTTTTTGTATTTATTTTTCTCAAGATGGTGCTTGGTGCACCATGTTGGGTAAGGGAGGCTGGCACAGCAAATTTTTCAGTGATAGCCAGCAAATCAGAGAAAGGCGGATTCACAAAGCCACAGCCAGATTCTCAATAGACAAAAGCTCCCTCATCCAAATTTTGATGCAGAAACCAGACCAATGTTTAAACACTAATATTTGAAAAAAATATGAACAAATTTACACACATTAAAACAAAGGCACTTTCTTAAGTAAAGGTAAACTTATATATGCCGTATTTGGAGTAATTTTAACCAGCCATTGTTTCTGTATTGAGGAGCAAGCAATTCTATGTCTGTTAAAATGTGAACGGTCACTTAAGCAGCCCCTATTCCATCCGTTTAGTGGCCCCTGCTTGATTGATCTGCACCTTACCATGAAGAACGAAAAGTGGATGAATGTTTTATTTGACTGTTTCGTACAGACTCAACATCAGCAATAAAGTTATCAAGAAAACAAAAACACCTCTTTCAATGAAAACTATATCCTAACCATAACTACAGCAGCGCTATCGCGTCTCTGATATATATATATACATATATATTTCAAGCACAAATCCCCTTCGTTCAAAGGATAAAACCGGCACTCCACTCGATCTTTTATTAACTCAGTGATTGGCATTATCACACGTTTCAGCTGTCGCCCGCAGCCTTGGTCACGAAATATATATATACACACATACACACACACATGCCTATATGGATACAAGGACAGACATTGATTAGTACACAATGCAATGAGTATAGCAAACACAAATCATTAACTACAAGCCATAAAGCATACCTGTGAGTTCATTGATTTTCTTAAGTAGCTGCTGAATATCATCTTCCACTTGCTTGATCTGTCTTGAGTAAGTGCTCTGACCCTGAGCAAAAGCAACAAAGAGTACATTAATTAGCACACATGTCAACAATGTGGGCACACTAACCATGCAGGGCTATAACTAACTTCAGGCATCTTTCTTGTACACAGCAGCAACCTCACTATAAAACAAGCATTGAAAATGCTTTAGGTCTCGACTTTGATTAAGTTAAAGCCATTTGCTTTGCTAATGGTATTGTATAGCAAAGCAAATGGCTTTAACTTAATGAAAGGCGAGACCTATTGCATTTTCAATGCTCGTTTTCGAGGCTGCTCAACGCTGGCAGCTTTGGTCTCTCACTGTCCCAGCTCCAGCCGCGGTCCTCCCCATCCGGTGTCCTTGAGTTCAATGATCCAGTGACCTGGTTACCAGACTTATATACCACCGACACGTCACAGTGGAGCATTTTCAACATGTCATCATACATCACTACTATGCGGGATTATACCATGTGTTTCAGGTGACCAGGGAGAGCAAGCAATGAACGATTTTATGTGTCTTGAGAAACTTCAAATACTTAGCCACAAAAATTATCCTGTGATGAACCTGAAAGACTTCTTTTTTCCTACCCAACAAAGTACCCCAACAGTGAGCTCTCCTTTTCCCTGTGGTGCAGCGGAGGCCTCCCCACTGCTGGTACCGTGGGCCTTGTGACATCACATTGCAGAGTCTGTGATATCATCCGGTTCTATTCACAGAATTCCTTTGCTGCTGGGAAGGCAGACACCTTTCAGGTGAATTTTAGAATGTAAGATTTTCTCAGTCTTCGTTTAAAATGAATTATATTTTCACCATAAGGCTCCTCGTCAGAGCCTGCCTCACTGCGCTCCTTCGATGTATATACTGAACGATTTTACAGGGCCACGTCCACATCCTGTCAGCCTAGCTTCTCCCCTCGCATCGAGTAACGTCCAGTAATCACCATTACTCCTTTCAAGAAGCGTACATATCAATAGCAACAAAACATGTAAAAGTGCTCACCCCAGTGAATAAAAGGGGCGCGCGCTCCATGGTGCTGGCGCCTCTCCCGTGGCAGCCATGGCACCGCATCCTGCCACTGCCCCGTCCCCCGTGTGCTCGCAGAAGGCTAAAGCATTGAGAAAAGAGGTTGGCGCTGCACTGGCCTGTCTGTGCCTTGTTTCTTTCTCCTTCAATGCACGGCATGCATGCACTTTCACTATAAAATTTGGAGTGGGTAAAGCAAATGGGCTCATTCACCCCTGCACACCCACAGCCTATTTGTCATGTAAACATAACAGTGTCCCGATCAAAGGAAGAAACACATTCCTTCTTCCATGAAAGGACTATCTGCATGTTCTCTCTTTGTACCCTAAGACTTGGTTGTCCCCTCGAATATTGTCAAAAACAACAAAGCCTCGTTAGCAAGTAAATGGTCTTTTAAAGACCTGTGAAGTACTCAGGTGCGGCTGTGTGCGCGCCCAGGAAGCGGTCTCAGCCTGGGCTTCCACACACGCCAGGGTGGGGGTGGCGGGGGATGGTTACGGGGGACTATAGCCTGTTGAGCCTTATGGGCGTTGCGGCGCCTGGCCCTGTCCATCGTTATTTTACTCACCATTGCACCTCAGTTTGGCCCTACTCATATATGCAAACATGTCTTGACCCTGCTCCAAAAGGAACAGTCCAGCCCAAACTGTCAAGATTGATTTGCATATGCCTGGGTCCAAACTGAGGTGGCATAGTGTATAAAAAAAAGATCGAGTTGGATGTGACCCGAGTAAATAGCAGTGGCTGAGATGAATTCAAGCATTCAATTCATCACTTTTTATTAAACTTTCATTCTCAATTCTGGGGCACTATCACCGACAAAATATTTTGTTTTTACAAAGTGCGATCCCAAACTCTGTGCATCTTAGAAACGCGGTGTCTGTACTCTCTCCCCTGTGCACAACTGCACTCGACTCGCAACAAGGTCTATAGTGCCACTAACTAACCGGCATAACTGTACTGAAGGGCGCTGGCACTGAAGGCTATGAGCAGCACCAAGAAGAAGAGACTCAAGAGTACTGATACCAATTACTACACAGAACAGGATTCAAAACATACCAAAAGTAAGCAAAAGGTATCCCCATGCTTGCGTTTTTTTCTATTGTGTATATTGAGTCGTTCTCCTTGCAGCCCCACCGACTTCGGAGGACGAACAGAATGCGTAGTCAATTTTAGCCTAAAGCTCTTGAGATAAAGCACCTTGAGGCCCTATCTCCGGGTTTCAGGGCTTGTAATGAGTTAGCTGACACCCCGGGCCCGCAAGAGCTCTGGTGATGTCACCGAGCGGGAATGAAACCAATACACAGAATGCGGATCAGAGGGGGAGCCCTCGACGGCCCTAACCGAACACCGCACACTAGAAGCCTTGATTACACGCCGGCGGCTGGCATTCTTTATTCACCACCCACTGTATGTTTAATATATTCCGGAACAAAGTGAAAAATCTGTATCCGTTTCAGTCGTGATGTTATGGCTATTTCCTGTGGGGAGCAGAGCGCTTCCTGACAATCCTCATCTTCTAGGTTCCCTAAGTCTCCATGCCAAAGTTCACAAAGACACGAAAGGAGGTCAGGTAGGCTATTAATTCGTTTTTGGTATGTCATGAAGAGAGCCCTTCGGTTCATGTAGTCCGTTAGGAGTCTATCTTCCAGAGGGAAAGCCTCTGTTAGGACTTTGTCAGGTTGTATGACTGCCATCAGAGCGTGTAGTATTTGTAGGCATCTAAATGTCTCAGCGTCTGACATTTCGTATTCTTTCTGTAAATCAGAAAATGGGACTATTTTTCCCCTTGCCCACCGGTCACCCACCCTTGAAATACCTTCAGTAGCCCATTTTTCAAAGCCCAGAAAGGAACTGAGTCTGCCCAATCTCTCAGCCTCTCATAAGAGCATAGCCTCACATCCCACTCTCTTTGTCACTCGATACCACAGGGCAACTGTTTGAGCTGTTGAGCCGGTGAGGGGTTGATGTTTAGGGTTCGAATGTAGGGCCTTCTATAACCCATCAGCCATCTAACCATCCGACATGATGGTTCATTGCGGTGTGGGAGAACCCATTGATTTGTAACCAACAGTTGGGCTGCCCAGTAATATGCTCGAATGTTGAGTAATGTAATCCCACCGTCGTACCATCCCCCAACAAGTTTAGGGGTCACAACGCGGGTCGCCCATCCCAAAGTAGGGTCCTAACTGCACACTCTATTGTGTTAAAATAGGTGTCCGGGACCTTGTATGGTGTATTTTGCAGAGAGTAAGGGAAGCGTGGCATGGCCATCCTTTTTAAAAGGCCCGCACGGCCAAGATAAGGACAGCGACAGTGATCTCCAGTGAAGCAAGTCACTTTGTAGGCGAGTCAGTGGACCCAAGAGACTGCACGTATAAAAAAGTTCAGGATCTGCTGTAACAAATAGGGAAAACCCTCTGCCACCATCATCGCTCCACCACACCTTAGGTACTTATTCAAACGTTTCAGGGCAGACCTCTTTACTTGGCTGTGAATAAAATGGCTAGTGCTTTTAGCTATAACATCCCTTCAGCTGCATTTGTGCTAATGGAATTACAGTTTGCAAAAGTGACTGTAGTTATGGTTACATTTCCACAGAAAGTCTTTTTCTGTTTTACTTATAAATTCGAGGCCATTTCAGGAATATGCACAAAACCTTCCAATCAAATAGCTGAAGTTAACCAACCATTGTCATGTCAGGTTGCATGGTTCTCTTTCTCAGGGGCTAGGAGCTGGATTAAAATAGTGGTGGGGAGGAAATGGTTAAAAAAAAAAAATTTAAACACTGGCAAAGCCAATAGGTCTCGACTATTAATGGCACTACCCAACCTTTTTGCTTTGTACTGATGCCGTTTGCTAAAATTTGTGTCTGCCGATGTGAAACAGCAAGAGCAAAAAAAAAAAAAACCTGTCTACAGCAGCAGGATGGCAAATACGTGCACAGGCATCACCATGCATATGCACCTATGGGCCATGATGCAAGGGGCTTTTTTTTATTTTTTTACTAAATAGCGGATGCCAATCCTGGAGTAGTAAATTAAAGAAGCATTTGCAATGCAATAGGTCTTGCATTTGCAAGAGTTTAGGTCATTGGCATTGAAAATTACGATGCCTTTTATTTATGTATATTGAAAACCAACACATATATAAAAGGCATGGTCATTTCTAATGCCAAAAGATCAAACTCTCACAAATGCAAGACCACTTGCGCCCCTTTCTTTAGAAACTGCTCGCCGTACTCAGGTTACAGCGAGCCGCGTCTAAAGAAAGGGACGCGGCCGCCAATAAAGTAAAATAACAGCACAGGGCGCTTTTACAAAAAAAATATATTTGTTTGAACAAATGTTTTTTTTCGTAAAACCTGAACACAGCGAGCAGCGTCTAAAGAAAGGGGCGGAGCCAACATTAGAGTGAAAGTACAGTATGGGGCGCTTCCACCCCCCAAAAAACAGAGGTTTCGTAGTGCGGCCGTTTAAGTTAAAGTGGACTGCGCTGACAAATCAAATAAATAAAGAAGCGCATCTGTTTAAAAGTCGGACGAGAAACAAATTGTAGATTTCAAGTACTTTATCATGTTCATGATACTTACATATGTTTTCAGCAATGCAATATCCCCTTCATCCAGCGCTAAAATACAAACAAGAGTACATAAGTACCTGAACATAGATGATAGGAAGAAACATTATGGCTTGGCAGAAGAAGCAATAGTATAGGACAATAGATCATCTTACAGATTCTAATATCAAAGCATACAAAAAAAATCTGATTAGAACTTCAGCACAATCAACATTTCTTTGATGTTATTCCAAAGCCCAATGTAATTGTTATAAGATGAAAAATATTAGCTTTTTTTTTAATGCATGGATTCTTTTATATAAGTGCTCAGCTTTTTTTTTTTTTTTTTTTTTGAAAACCTTTATTGGACAATATGTGCAAACAAATACGGGCCTACAACCCACAGGCCGGCCTCGACAATAAAAGGCACATCAGCAAGCAATTAGGCGACTCAGCAGCATATCAGAGCAGGCACAAGTAATCCAAGTTACATTATACATAATCGCGCCACCGAGAGGTAGGATAATGAGGTTTAATTTTTAAATTTTTAAATGAGTCCACAACATTAAGGTCAAGAAGGATCCGAGTCAGAACAATACGATGAGGACAGAAGTGGGCAACGAGCATCATAATAATCAGCAAGCATTATCCGCAAAACAATCGACTGTAAGCAAGTAAATCAGGATAGAAAATAATTCCGTCACCTAGTGACCTCCAATCGCTACCCATCAGTTCCCAATCCACCCTCTGACCCAAGAAAGTAAGGAAGAAAGGAATAAAGGACAAAAGTGATAAGAAGAGAAAAAGAAAGAAAAAGAGGCCCATAGAAACTAAAACGATCGAGAAATTAACCCCCCACCCTACACGCATGCAGAGGCTACGGCCTACCCCCCCCCCCTAGCAGTGTGTCTGTCGCCCCAAAGGAGTGCCCGAAATGCAGAAGAAGATAAAGAAAAAGAAGGAAAAAATTCACGTTTGATCGGAGGAGGGCCCAGGATATTACCAAAGCAGACAATAACGTTACCCACGGCCGCCCAACCCCAGGCCCCGACCTAGTACCTAATCAACCTGTACCTCCAACAAGTGTCATTCACAGTCCCGGCCATACACATAGGAAGTTGCAGCATAAGAGAATACATCATCAGCCCTGTCCCCTTCGAACCAGCATGACAACAGAGTCCAGTTCCAGATCAGCCAACATGGATGGGGAGGGCCCCCGTGGAATCCAGTGCAGGAATCGAGGTGCTTGCGACGAGGCAAACTGGCTTGGAGCTCGATGGCAGGGGGCACAAGAAATCTTCACTGCCAAACCGAATACAGCACAACGGGGTGCAAGACCAGATGAGAGTTCCAGCGTAGCGGCCAGACGGAGCACAAACAGCAAGTCCAGAAGGATGCAAGGAAGCAAGTCTCCAGAGAACAAAGGAGAAGGGCAACATGGCGTCTGAGACTTGAGCACCGGCCCTCGCAAAGGAGCAGTGTCGCCGAACTCCCCCGAGGCGAAGCCGAGGAGTACTACAGCAGTAACGGAGGCGCGCCCATCCGTCGCCTCCGTACACTCCAGAGCGGGTGATCCACCATCGATCAATGGAGGATGTGGCGTAGTGTGCAGTGCTGAGGGGCCATCGTGACCAGCTGGAAGGATCTCAGTGAGCCGGGCCCCCAAATCATTAGCAAACTTGTGAAAGGCCATACGCAGATCCACAAGTGCATCCAGGACATCCCGAAGCCCCAGCGGAGGATCCGGAATGGGGGGTGCATCATTGGCCACCATCTTGTGCGCACAGCTGTAGAGCGCCACGAAAAGCAAGCCTCACTCGTAGGCGAGCCGCCCCCGAGAAATCCGTGCAAAGTCTGCAGGGCACAGCTGGTACCGTGATAGGAAGGCAGCCGGTCGAAGGGAAACTTCTTTTATCAAAAAGCCGGCGGAGCAGGGAATCCCTCTGGCAGGCACAGGGTTGCAGACGCGGAAAATGGCGTCCGCCACGGGGGAGTGCAACAATGAAGCAATCCCGGCTCTCTTCCAGCGAGGCCGGGATACAGTGTGCGGGAGCCGATACAATGTTGCAGGTAAGGCGCGCTGGGCAGCCAAGCCAAGGAAAGCTGCTATGAAAAAGCCCAGCGCCAGCCTGTAGAGACAGTCCACCGGCTCCTCCCCCTCCGCAGCGGCCGCTGCTGTTGCTGTCGCCGCCGGCCGTCTCCGTAACTCGATGTCCCTGCTGCGGCCACTCGAGAGGCCGGGATGGAAACAGAGGCTCTTCACCACCGGGATCGCTCCGCTTTCACCGGAATTCGTCACAGCGGGAGTAGGAGCGTCTCCTAGGTAAGTGAGGTTCACGGAGGTGCAGGATTTAAAGCAGGATATTGGTAAAAGGCACACGGGTCGGCAGAGCCGAGGTGCTAGGCGGCCATCTCGGCTGCTCGCTCAAGTGCTCAGCTTTTTAACAACAATATTCATAACAGAATTAGCTTCTAAGGAAGAGCATTTGATTAACAGACTACAAAGCTCCCGAACTCAGTCTGCTGCATTTAATTCATTTTATCCCAAGCAAACACAAGGAGATGATGGACGGAGCGCTGAAACTTTTCAGATACTCACCCCCAGTCACAGATCTGGGATGAATCAATCATCGTTCTTTAGCTCACTTTGCCACCCCGTGCTGACCCAGCTATATGCAAATCAGTCTTCACCTTGTTCCTCACAGTCAAGCCCGAACTTCCAAGCCATGGCTTCCCTGGACCGGAAACAAGCATCCTGGGACCGGTTTCGGGTTAACACCCCTCATCAGCCATGCTAGCTTGAATCCAGTGTAAAAGTGAGCAAGGGACCAACGTCAGGGCATACCCTGCCAAATTAGGGCAAACGCAAGGAGATGATGGACTGATTGCTGAAATCCACATATGCAATTACACTAGCTTAACACCGCTATTCTGCCAAAGAAATCAAACAAATTCAGATTTTTTTCACTGTTTAGCAATAAGAATTATTTTATTTGAGCCGTGTGTTCTATTGCTTGTTAAAATAAACTTCCTTTCAAGAGCTTGTTTATGGGGAGTGTTTTGATTCATATTGTTTTGCAGCGACACAAGTATCTCAGTCCTCTCTTTAACAGCATCCAAGAGTCACATATAATAGTTAACAAACTGGCTTAAAGGTTTAGACAAGGAAATTCCTTGGTAACCCTACGGTTTGTGTTTATGTACCCCAGAATAAAAGTTGAGACCAGAGCAGACCTGAAGGGATCCAAGCACTGAGAAAATACAAAGTTACTTTTACTATACATGGGGAAGAGAGAAAAGCATGCCTCAAGTCCAGCTCTGGTACCCTGCATCTGGACTAGAAAAAAAGGAATGAGAGAAAAAAGTAAGCTATAGCTTTATTGAAAAGTAAATACACTACAGCAATGCCTGCTGCTTGTTTTAGAACCACCAAGATTATCCCAGAGGGAGTGAGAAATTCTAATTTATTTTCATATTCTCTGCATGGTCTAGTCATACATTACCAGGATACCTTAGACTTCCACCACATTATAAGCCGTGAGCATGTAATAAAGAGATCACTCAGAATCGACAATCATTCAGAACATGGACAAACTGGGGCAGTCTAAACTAATACAATACAGCAGTAAATAGGAGTATGAACTGCCAGGCAAAGTGTGATCATCGGTTAGTAGGTAATGATTTCTGGCAACAGTTAAATGTTTACAAACATAAAAGAACAGGAGCTGTCAATAGCAGAGTAAGGTTACACAGCTGGGTCTGTGGCAGTAATTGCTCTATAACACCAAGAAGAAGGATAATGACCACCTTTAACTGTATTATCATTGCCTGAGGATAAATTAGTTTTAAGCACAGTACCAACAGAAAAGCATGCACTGCATTTTGGGGACTGTAAATAATTAAATATGTTTTCAAAGAAGGGAGACAGTGAGGGGGCGGGTTTGCCACTCTCAGAGGGAGTGGTAGGTCCAGCTAGGTGTTCGCCCCAATTGTTATGAAGTACAAAAGGTGCCCAGCTGTTCCTATTACAGGTGGAAGTTTGGTGTTGGTGACACCCGTGCGTAGTGATAGAATGCTTGGGTATCCAATTTGTTGGATATAATGGCCTCACACACCCTTGCAGGTGTCATGCTTCATCATCGGCAATGCTCCTCGTTGGGTCGGCGGTGCAATACCAAACGGGCAACACCTCAAAGAGGGGCTCTTTGGCAGACATCTTTTTCCAACTGCCGTATGGGTGAAGTGTGGGTGAGGGGCCAGTGTTATGTAGACGTTTTTATGGGGGGTAAAATTGGGGTAAAGGGTACCAGGATTAGGTTTATTCTAGCGGTCCCTTACTCCAAGTTAAAAAATAATTAAATAGACAAAGAAATACCATTGGGGGGTGATGCTGCCAGGAAATATGAATATGACAGAATAACTCAGCATAGCAGTTCTACAGAAGTGAACTAAACCACGATCTTCAAGATTGAGTGGTACATGTGAAAGTGGAACCAGCAAACAAGTCTTTTTTCAACAGACCACAAGAGTCATAGTACCCATTAGGTCCAGCTACTCACAGTCCGGGGGAATCCCAGCAAGTCTGGTTAGCCTATGGTTTTCATCCACAACGAAGTGAAAGATGGTGACCTCACATTAAAAAAACAATAAATTTAGAAAAGGGTAAATGTATATAGATATGCCCTGATTAGCACCATTATATTCTCATTTTACGTGATCCAGGTAAATTAACAAAGGCAAGTAAAAATATATCCAAGAGTACTCATTTCCATACTATAAAAAGCCTTTGTGGGTAAGCCCCCTAAATACTCAAAACTGTGATAGACATGCATTACTATTGGATGTGTTTAAGAAAGAGCTGATTGCAGTTGCTTGTGTTCTTCTAAAGTGGATCTTTTAGTAGATAGCATGCACAAACTACTTCCCATCCATGGCAATGTACCATATGTATCAAACTCTTTTAAAGTGCCAATGTGGCCAAAATGAGGTGCTATTATTCTGCCTGATCAAAATGTTCTCCAACAAAAACACTTCAGTTTCAGTAGGAAGTACATGGGAAGCCAAATTTTGCACAGTCATATCTCTAAAAAAAATTCTATGCATTTTTGGTTCCAATATTAAAACTAAAGATTCAATTTAAGATGTTCTTGATGATTCTTCTTTAATCCAATTTGGTCATGACTGAACAACCATTAGATAACATGCTGAGTCGAAAAGGTCACCTGACACCGTCATAAACTGGTAAATTTGATAACTTCCATTGAAGATGACACACACTGCACTGCTCAAAAGGCATGTCTTGGTGGTTTACTACCCAAATTCAAGTTTATACCATTCTGGGCAATTTGTTTGGAATATTAACAGGTGGTGGAGTAGAGGTTGTATTAAAAACAGGTAATCTTCCTTAAAATGGCATTTATTTTTGTAGACATGGCCCTAATTCAGAGGGCTAGATTATGGTTGAAACATCAATCCTGGTCCGATTGGATTGTAGGAACTTTAGTATGAATCATAGTGAAGGGAGTTATTCACTGACTTAAAAATGACATCTTGTGATCATGCCAATTGTGACGAAAGCAGTTTGTTCTATGCTGTGGTTTAACCTCATAGCTGCTAGTAAACATCCCTCCCCAGTGCTGCGCTGTCCATTGGAACTAGTGCTGAATGGACGTCCAATGGTCGTGCGCAGCACTGGGGAGGTAGTGCTGCCGTCGGCCAACGCACCGAGGCAGCACTTAAGGGGTTAAAGAGCTCGGTGTAAAATAAACACGCAAACTTGTTTGTTTTGAGTTCAGTCAAGCTCATTTGAAAAACCTTGCTCAGTCCTGGGTAACTGTGGCTTCGAGCAGTCAGGCTTTGTCAAAGGAACAAGTGCAAAGCATTTAGAAGTACCCGAACTGTTAAGAAGGAAATCCGACACAAAGGAAATCCAACACCAGTTCAGAAAATAGCTCTATTTTTATTCATTTTAGACACCAAAACAAACCAAATCCACAGGAGGATTTTAGAGATATACATTATTAAGCAAATAATAAATCACTGCTTTTCATTCCAATTGCAAACAAGCATCGACAACTACTGCAGTTAGCGGTTACTTATGAAAACTTTATAAAGTCGAGTGCGACTATTACGGCCTGGTTTGGGAGACCAACTATGACAGAGAGCGAGTAACAGAACAGTTACATTGGAGTCAAAGTAATCTCCAGTCCAAGCTCTATGGGCGAACCGCTATAGACATTAATGGAGGGGTCCTGATGTAAGGGATACAGGATGCTGATCTGGTAAGAGGGTCTTCCTTGGGCCATCTCTTCTGTCCAGGGCTCGAGGCTGCTTTTCCTCAAGCAGGGCATCCCGTAACAGTCCTCCCTTTGCTAGCCCAAGTAGCAGCAGGTACAGCCCAGTCTTTGGTGCAGCCTCTCTTTGCTGGGTCCAGGAAACTGCAAGGGAGTAGTCCTTTGGTCCTCTCTCCTGTGCAGAAGTGATCTGAGGTCTGAGTTTCAGGGGTGCCACTTTTATGTCCAGGACTTGCGCTCGCGGGGTGCGGTAAGAACTAG
Organism: Lissotriton vulgaris; assembly: GCF_964263255.1. Classification (NCBI taxonomy): domain Eukaryota; kingdom Metazoa; phylum Chordata; class Amphibia; order Caudata; family Salamandridae; genus Lissotriton; species Lissotriton vulgaris. Next base: position 251,471 of record NW_028254742.1, read on the forward strand.
ACAAAGTGTGGCATCTACCTATCCCGGAACACAATATTCTGCTTACTCCCAAGATGGCAGAACCATTCCCTTGGTCTGTGGAGCTTGGCAACCAAGCCTACAGTTGTAGCTACCACAGTGCCAAACGCCAATGGGAAACTTGTTATGGCAACAGTTTCTCCCTCTCTGTCCCCAAAGTCAACTTCACCACCAGAACAAAAGAGCAGCCCCTCTTGTGCGCATTCCGCATTTGTCCTTCGTAGGTGGTCTCCCCTTTGAAGCTAGCCTTCTGGGCTCTAACACTCAATGGCCTTCATAAAAGGGAGAGGTTCCTTTCCTGACAGTCGTTCACGTCTCCCACAGGAGGGCAGAAGGCTGTCTTGTAGCCAACAACCATAAACAATCAAAGGAAAACGTGGGCAACAGAGTGGTAACTTTCTAGATTTGCCATTTACTTAGAAGTTACATTAAAATCAACTTGGGCTTTAAGTCAGGTTAAATGTAACGATTCTTTTGATACCCTGAAGTACCAACCTTAGTAGTCCAATTCAGAAGTTAGCACAGCTTTGTTGGCAGGACGTAACCCTGTACTCACAAATGGGGATACTATTGTTGGCAGCGCGTAACCATGTACTCACAAATGAGGCTACTAGCCTTTCCACAGCAAAAACACAACGTTTTTTTTTTTTACTGTTAAGCCATGTAAAAACGTGTTGTACTTTTTAGGTCTTGGCTTGGCAAAGGAAGCGCATGCGCTGGTCTCGCCATGCAGATGGGTTCTTGGAATCAATATGGATTCCGAAAGCTGTGTCCCATCTCCGCCTTCAGTTTGCATTTGTGAGCATTGTTTGGCGTCACAAATTATGCCTAAGGCAGTGCAATCATTGCACCGAAGGCATGTCAATCCCTCCTTCTTGCCACCCTGTCTCCTTTTAGCCACGCATTGCAGGATTGGATCTGTTACCGGCAGCGTAACACACTAGGTTTATTATTAGCTTGCTGCACTTTTTTTAAAAAACAATTGCGTGTGGAATGCATTGTATGTTTGCATGCTACTTTCTATTATCGGCGTGCTTCGGATCTGGCACTTGTGGACGGCTAACTTTTCCTTGATTCTGAAATACAGTTCAATTAGTTGATGTGCCTTTCCGTATATCCATGCCAAGGTTAATGATGTTTATGAAGTCGGAATTTTGTTACCCAACTGGGACAGCGCACTCAACTCATATCATAAAAAGCTCCTAAAAAGTCCATCGAAAGCGCTACAGCGTGTTCTCTATAGTGTGAAACGCTATATACATGGATTCACTGTTGTTCCCAGGCTTGTGATATTGTTTTTAACTAATTAGGTGCATTCTGGGAGTTGTAGTCGGACTAGTTGGGCTCACAATTGGCAAATTGGAAAAGGAAACCAAATCGAGGGCTTGCTCTCCACAGACTCATCTGGCAACCCAGACTGTGACCCTCGCCCCTGTGGCATGTAGCAAACTTGTAAAACAATCATTCATTGTTGCAGGTGGTACATACCTTAGTAAACAAGCATTAAAAATGCAATAGGTCTTGCCTTTCATTAAGTTAAAGCCATTTGCTTTGCTATACAATAACATTAGCAAAGCAAATGGCTTTAACTTAATCAAAGGCAAGACCTATTGCATTTTCAATGCTTGTTAATATACAGTGCCCTGCCTTAGAGCTTGATAGGCCGGCCTTAGGGTTGACTCCTTTATATTTACAAGCGTTGGCAAAGTCAATAGGTGTTGTGTCTGTGAAATCTATTGGTTTTGCTAATGCTTTTTTCACCATGTCACACAGCAGCGCTAGCTGCCATACAGCATTTTCTAAAGTAAAAAAAACAAAGGACCGTGCTGCCGTCACCGCTGTCCGTGTCATAGCTCTTTTTCCCCCCAAAACTTTTACCCATGTTCTACAGCAGCCAGTGCAGCTGTGCAATATGTCTTAAAAAAACGTTGTCAAAGCCAATAGATTTCGCATAGGCAAAACCTATTGGCTTTGCCAATGCTTATTGTGTTTAGGCACAGAAAGATTACGTGATTTGCCCGTAATCACAAGAAGTTGAACTGAGGTCGAGGCTAGGGAAAGGATATGGCGTCCTCTGGGGAGAGGATGAAGCATAGGGGTCCGAGCTGCTGACAATGGAGCTGGTAGATCGTTCGAGTACTGGCATCGGCTGAACAGCCTGTGATTCTGGGCAAAGCACGTAATCTCCCTGTGCCTATAAAAATTAACGTGCCCTTGCCTAAAGTAACAGGTGCTAATGTAAAGCCCACTAATACCCTAGGGTGGTGTTCACACTATATAAAATTTCACACCAAAAAAAAAACGGGGGAAGGAGGATCTCTAGACAGCAACAGGAGTTCAGCAGGGACAAACTGACATCAAGGAGTTGGTGGTGGGGGACGGGCCACCAACAACAAATGTGGCCAGGTTGGAGAGGGTTAAGTGATTTGCCATTAATTTCAATATGTCGAGTTTACAGTTGGAACAATGCATTAAATAAAATGCTATTTCAAAAAAGTACCTCTGCAAGTAAAGGGGGAGGAACCGCAACAGGAGAGGAGGGCGACAGTAAGCTGGGAGGAGAGAAGACAGCCTGCAGATGCACTCGTATGGAGCGCTTGCAAAAATTAAAAAATGTAAGTAGTACCTTATGTGTGCATACCCAGTAAAAGGCCATTGGCCAGTAGGTAGTGACTGGAAGCTGTACTTGGGCCTAGCTCCAAGGCACGGATGGGCAAGCAGAGAAGGAAGTAACAAAAAAACAACATGCTGACCAATCAGAAGCATGGAAATTAGAGTGGCGTTGGAATGAACGAATGGTAAGTTCAGGTAAATAATGGCCGGGTTCTAAGCCCCTTTCAAGATTTTTTTTTTTTTTTTAATACAAAGAGATTTTGCCAGCATTGTGCAAACGAACACTAAAAAGGAATGGCTGAACATTGTCATTAGTTTAAATGGCAAAGGCGAGTCAGTAGTTCGATAACTGCTCTGCCAGCCAGCAATGATAGGAGGAGAGCCGTGCTTTGCGTTGTCACGCTTGTGGTGGCACAAATAGTGCTGTAGTCCACAAGGGACATTTTAACTTACAGGCCCTGGTACCATATACTAGAGACTTTTGAGTAAGTTAACTTATGTCAATTGTGAACCAATCAGACATATAACTTTTCAGGGCCAGAGCACTGGCACTGATGTCTGGTTAGCAGACCTTGCTACACCTTCAGAGTTGAAAAACCAGCAGCATCAGTCTAAAGCTTTTGGGGTGGGGGGAGGTTTGGGATTATGCGAAAAGAGGCATTATCCTACACCGATGAAGGTCTATAATTCAGGGGGGAAAAAATAGAAGAAGAACACCAAACGTACAATCAATCAATCTGGATTTGTATAGCGTGGCTAATCACCTGTGAGGGTATCAAGGCACTGAGAGCACTGCTAAAGGGAGGCTCAATTGAACAGCGAGGTCTGGAGTCCTTTTCTGAATTCCAGCAGAGAGGATGAGGTCCTGAGGTGAAATGGGAGGTTGTTCCAGGACTAAGCAGCAAGGTAGGAGAAAAATCACCCTCTACTGTTGCTACGGTGGATGCAGAAGGTGTGGGTGAGGCAGAGGGAGGAGGAGCGCAGGTGTATGGAGTAAAGGGGGAAGTTAAGGTGGTGATTGATGTATGCTGGTTAGGGAGAGCTTTGAAGGTCTGGATCAACATCTTAAACTAGCATTTCTTCTGAATGGGGAGCCAGTGGAGCTTCTTGAGGTGTAGGGTGATGTGGGTCTGCTTCGGGAGGTCTAGCATGAGTCTGGACGCTGAGTTCTGTATGGTTTGCAGTATCTTGAGGAGGTGCAAGGTGTCTGCTACGTGGAGTGTATTGCCGTAGTCCAGTCGGCTGGTGACAAGGGCTTGTGTAACTGCCTGGTGGTGATGGGAAGCCACTTGAAGATCTTGCGGAGCATGCGAAGGGTGAGGAAGCAGGTGGATGATACTACGCTGATCTTTCTTTTCATAGTGAGCTTCCTTTCCAGCATGATGACAAGATTTCGGGAGTGATCGTTCAGAGAGGGTGAGGGTCCTAGTTCAGGGTTCACCAGGCATCATTTCACGTGGAGGTGTTGTTCCCGAAGATTCCCACTTCTGTCTTGTCTGTGTTGAGTTTTAGGCAGTTTTCTCATCCTGTCGGCAATGCTCGTCGTGCACATGCAGAAGTTGGTCAGCTTGGCAGAGGGGTCTTCTGATTGCAAAATGATGAGCAGGATATCATCAACATAGGATAAAATATTCAGGTAATGTGATCTGACTATGTTGGCCAAGGAGGTCATGGAGGTGTTGAAAAAGGTGGGTCCGCGGGACAAACCTCGAGGGACGCCACAGATGGTGCTCTTGGGTTCAGAGGTTAAGTAAGGAAGGCAAATTCTCTGGGTTCTTCCAGAGAGGAAAGAGGCTATCCACTTTAGGGTGCCTCCTTTGATTCCAGTGTGGTGAAGCCTCTTGGCTACTATGAGCCGATGACGTAGTCCTACTCAGCCACACGGCAGTTGGCTTGCAACATCTTCTTAATGGTCTGCAGGTCTACGTAGAAAAAAATAGCCTTTCAATAAACCTAAAAAAAACAGGACCATGACAATCAATAGCAAACGAAAAAAGAGCTACCTATGGCATCTGGGCGACAAACATTGAACATGCGGAGGCTTATAAGCATCTGGGAGTCTACTTAGACAAAGAAAGATCATTTACCCAACAACAAGAAGAGATCAAAAGGAAAGGGATGATCCTGGCCTTAACCATGAAAGGTTCATCAGCCAAACTACTGGGCCCAACGATGAGCCCTCTCCTAAAGGTAGCACGGGCCAAAATCCTACCTTCTATTACGTATGGTAGCGAAGCACTGCGCGGGAGAGATACCAATCTTCTGGACAAAACGCTTGTAAAAGCATACAGAACTATGTTCAGCCTCCCGAATTAGACCTCACCGGCGCAAATCCGACTAGAGTTTGGTCTGATAAAGCAAACCTGGGCCAGCTATGGAGTATACATCAATTGTTGGAACAAAATCAGAACATCAAACCTAACACATTAAACCACCTCCTGTGGCAAGATCTACAACAGAGGGAGAATTTGCCCGCAAGGCTGTACCTTCAGGAGGCTCTGACAAACACAGGTCTATCGCCCTTATGGGTCACACATTGTCACCATTCAGCTTTTAAAAAATGAGTGTGGAAGTCGCTGAAAATACAGTCACTGGTGGAGGATGAAGCTGCTTTTTCTGTCAGAGCGCATGCTTGGATGACTTTGAACTCGTACAAGACCCTAGCCCCGCAACAATATTTTAACCTGGGCTACTCAAAAGTACTTAAATTAAAATTCCTAAAGTTACGTCTCGGAGTGATACCATGTACGCAGCACCTTCCTCCATGGTAAAGGGTGCAGACTTTCACAGTATGCAGACTGTGCAAAACCGGACAGGGGGACATCATTCACACCATCTGCTCTTGCACGGAGATGCTTCAAGAAAGGAGGCATCTGCTAAAGATTCCCTTTAATCAAAGGGGGATCCGGACAAGGAGGCAGGCAGTTTTGGCCTGCTTCAACCCCGCATCACCACAAATGAATACTAGATTAGTCCGATTTCTCGAAGTGGCCCAGGCAAAAATGCCAAACTGACACTAAAACAGTTGGGCATGGGAGTATTTGGTCTATTAATCTACGCAGGGGGAGCACTAATCGATATTGGCGACCGTATTACTTACATAGGTTGCTCCCGTATGGCTAAATTTGTATTTTAACATTGTAAAGCTACAGAAGCGTTTTACATTTTCGGTATAATGACATTTTATTATGGTGGTCGAATATTTTATATATGGTATTATTTTGCATGTATTGCAATGGTTTTAAGTAACTCTGCAAATAAAGGAAACTGTCAAACAATTGCCAACAATGTTAGAAATGAGTCACAAAAGTCATTAAGAGCAATACCGCAGCAGCTGGGAAGCTGGCCCACATACGACGAGTTGGAGGATCTGCTCACTAGAGACGTGCTGCTGCCTCTATAAAGAAGTCCTGGCAGTTGGGGGGCGCTGGGCCGGGAAGAGGTTGGGATGGAAAGAAAATGGCAGGAGTGGAGCAAAGAAAACAAACGGCAACAAATAAAGTCAAAAACAGATATTGTTACTGAGAGAATACAATAAAAGTTACAGCAGTAAAACCCAATTGCCAAAAGTGTTAGAAAATGGACTAAGAGGCTGAGTCACAAGTCAGCAAGAGAGATACCGCAGCAGCCGGGGAGCTGGCATCAGACCAAGAGGTAGCAGCAACAACTTCAGCGTGTAGCTATTGACCTGAAAAGGTGTTTGTGACATTTGTCAAAGATTTCCCTGATTGCAGATGGCTTTGCAGTAAAGGGAGGATGTCTGCACATGGCTAAACCTTTACACATTTACCCCAAGGTTTATGCCCTTGGTGCTATAAATTTGTTCTGCTTTGATTATAAATTTCAACAGCTGTGATCAGCTAACAAATCGCTCATCTTCAGAGGTATAAGAATTGGTGATTTACCTTAGGAAAAATCACTCCAAAAGTAGATTTTTATCTCATATTTACTTCAATTAATCTTGTTTAGTATGAAGGACAACGGAGAATGGATGTTTGTACTCTAAAATATTGAATTCTCCATTCTCCGCCTTTTACCATTAAGTTGAAAACACTCTAAACAGTTACAATCTTTAATAGTGAGGACATCTTATGGCTGTGTTTTATGTAGAATGCTTCTTGCAATTTCATTTTAGATTATGCTACATGTTTTATCTGTCAGTTGAAGATTGAGTACCAAGTGCAGTTAGCATTATATATTTTAGTTATGTATTGTAGCTGTTTTTTAATAAACTTGAGTTTAAAATGTTATCTGGAGCCTCTCCAGTACAAAATAAGAAACAGGTTGGATCCTTATCTTGTCTACAGCCTCTTGAACATGCAACAGAGAAGTGTTGAGCTTCCATCACAGATTTCTTTAGGAAGTACACCCTAGACAACCGCAAGAATGGGACCATGACCAGAAAAAAATTATGTTACAAATATTTGAATATAACTGCTGGTGTCATACGTCCAGAAGATAGCAACATTTTAAAAAAATCCACACGGTGCTCCAAAAACAAAAAGTACAGCTGAAAACGGACATGTGATTTCCCTGGAGGGCAAGTCTGGAACTAGGTGCCAAACATAAAGTGGCATTCCTTGCGAATAGAAGATGACTAATCTCCAGATTTATTCATTTTTGTGGCACTCAGGTTCAGATAGGGGAGGGTTTAGCTAGGGTAGCGTGGAGTCCCAGAGAGATCGAGTTAGCTAAATTTTGGGAATCTGTGACTTTAAAAATAAAAGAGCAGTCTGTAAACATGATGAACGTGTGTACAGAAGCCAAGCAAGATCTGCCATGATGTTTATGATGTGCCCGTATTTCTGTTTACCTTTTGACAGACGAGCTGCTGACTAGGAACGCTGTTTATTGTGATAAAATTAAGGGGGCTCAGGTAGGTCTGTCAGTAGACACTTACCCTCATCAAGGTGGGATAGTACAAAGGTCTAGACTGAGGCGCAGACAGTTTTGGATAGGCGTTTTATGTTTTTTAAGGGAGTGGTGGTGGGGTGAAACCTGGCTGTCTTTTTTAGGCACAGTAAACTGGAAGAGGGGTAATGCAGTCGCTTTTCTTTGACAAGTAATTTCCACCTTTACTTTGGTTAGGCAGGCCCCAGTCAATTAAGACGGTTTGCCCACTCTGTACTATCTGCTCAGTCACTGAATGTTAGAGGTGTAGAAAAGTATGTCTTAATAGCCCGATGGTGTAATGATGTTACCCCAAGGTGGAAGTTTAATATTACCACCCCTCGTCCCTTTACTAAGGATTTTAGGTCATAAAGGGTGATAACTGGTAGTAATTTGACTACATACATGTGCGGATTCACTACCGGTTTTAAGCCAGTGGTAATGTGTCAGACGTTTCTGCCTTATCACTAAGCGGTAACAACAAATCACTCTAAGTGCACGGTAACAGAAGATTGTGTAGAAGTACAGAATCTCCATATTTATACCATCACAGTGACACCCTAGTCAAGAGGCTTCATCATGAGCTTTGCCTTGTCCTTTCATTCTAAATACTACTAACATCAAATGCCCTGGTACTTCCCATGATCAGAGAGGACATCCTTTATTGATTACAACACACCACAAGTAGAGTTGTCGCCTGGAAGGTTTTCTGCCGTCAACGCCGCTATTTTTGTCCCGGACGGAATACAAAAATTAAGATAAATCGCCTAAAGTCGGTATTTTTAGCCCTTATGTGCACATGCTTCAAACAGCAACTATAAATAGAAACCTCTTTTAAATGTGTTCTAGAGCCGCGTCATAGATCCCTGGCTAATAATTTAAATGAACAAAAGCAGAAAATTCATATTTGAAAGGAGTACATCCTATTTTGTTTAAAGTCCTATTTAGTATGAAGTCCGGGCCTTTACAGACTCTTTAAACAACAGCAAATGTCCGGTATTTTTCTCTTAAAAATGTGGCAACCCGAACCCCAAAACATGATGGACACTGTTTGCGGCGCTGAAATGTCATTCTATAAATCACCGATAACACGTGAGTTAGTCGAATGAGAAAGTAAACTGAGAACAACACCTAGAATGGAAGAGGGTGCCACAAGAAAGCCCATAACTCCAAACAGTGAACTTGATAACGAAGTGAGAAGACCACCCTGGTCTTGATGGCCCATTCCAAGTTGGATGTCTCTTTCCTATCACATACAAACAATGTTATTACATGAGGACTTTTCGCCCACTCCCATTACTTGAATCGTCCCTCCACAAGTGAGTACCGCCCATAATCACCTCCTGACTGATCTCGCCCTCCCCAATGAAGGGTGCTGCTTATCTGACTAATCCCATACACAAATAGTAAACGAAGGCTCCCCCCTGACCTCGGATGGGCTGATCCTCTTTTTCCTCCTCCTTGGTCTTGCGCTGGTCATCTCCTAGGTAGTCGGGCATGGTGAGGCTCCGAAGACGTCGTTCGTGTCACAATACTGCTTGGACTCAGGAGTCTGACTCCGAACTCGGGCACCATAGGATTACACAGCAGCTTCCCACTTCCGGTACCAGCTACAATCCCAGTGCACCCCGCGCGCGCACTCGCAGGAAGCGTGCACCAGCGAAACCGGCCGACTAGAAACCAAATAGTTTTTCAGCGTGGCCGTTGACAGCCTGCATGACAGAGCGCTTTGTAAATTGTTGCCCGCAGCGGTGGCCATTGCAGAGTTGTGTCCAACCACCGCCTCTGAAGTTTATTTTATTTTTATTTATTTATTTAATTTAATTTAATGCGATTTTTTTATAGCGCGAAAATAACCCGAAGGTATCAGAGCGCTTTACAAAAGAACCTGTTGGAATGAAAGATACAAACAGAAAAAAATTGCAGATGTACAAGTTGTAAAGTCACACAAGGAAAAGATACAAACAGAAACAATTACAAATGTACACGTTGTAAAGTCACTCATTTCATTTCATCAACTTTTATTCGATTATAGGTTTGTATAATCATAAAAAGTACATCCTAAAAAAAGAAGTTTAAACATAAATAAGTAAACATTAGGTCACAGAACTTGCATCACTGTATAAGAAAATGAATTCCAAAGTGGGGTACTGTTTCTACATTTTGGAATGGATACAGGTTTAGGTGGAAATTTTGCGACGGGTTGATATTACTATTTTAAGAAAGGTCGCTATCAATTTGGCTTCATGCGGGGTTTTCGGGGATTGTAAATGGGAAAGTGCTGGATATGATAGTCTGAGACCGCTTGATCGGAGGATGGGAAAAATCCATGTTTTTCTTGCTAGTCTGTAGTATTTGCAAAAAAGGACGACATGTATCGTGGATTGTACAGAAACTCCATCGCAAGGACAGCTCGTCAGATTTCGGGACCAGTTCTTCATTTCTGGGAATGACACCAGGCGGTAAAAAAGATCAAACCGGAGTCTTGTAATTAAAAACCTTTCGTAGTTTGACAGGAAATATGTCAGGTACGGCTGAATGAGTTTCCCTGTCTGCAATATACAAGTTTTTTCGTTTTGTGTTTTGGTAATCTCTGCTTGGTTGCGGAGTTCCCTTAGATGGCCCATACATAATTCCTTCAGCTGTTTCTTCGAGATGTCTTAAATTGAGGGGGGTTCGAGGAAGTAGTGCTCACAGTCAAGATCTAGAAAGAATTTGTGAATGTAATTAAGCCACGGTATTTTCCTCCAGTACGCTAGGCCAAGACAATCGGTAATGAGGGAACGGGTGATGTGACTTTCAGGGTTACACCATATACGCTGCCACAGTAGGATGGGCTGGCATCGTATGGTGTCGATCATATATTCCATACCAAGCTCCCGATGCGAGGCTAGGATCGGGGAGCTTTGGGGGAGAGCTAGGATGTATTTGATAAAGGCGTTCTCGGTAACCTGGAGTTGGTCGATACATCCATAGCCCCAAATGCCTGCTCCGTAAGTAGCCACACTGTGGCATTTTGCGTAGTATATCGTTAACAGTTCCGCTGGGGCTGGTTTGCCTAGTTTCCTTGAGAAAGCACTTAATGCTGATACAGCACGGCGAAAATTAAGATTTCTGGCTTCCACTGCCTTACGCCAGGTCATTGTGTCATCCACTAGAATGCCCAAGTATGGGTACGCCGATGTTTTTTCTAATCTGCTGTTGTTGATGAGTATGGGCTTAGAGACTCCTGGCCTTGGTCCGATGGTCATTGTAAAAGTTTTTTTGATATTAACTTTTAGGCCTAGTGAGTCCATAAAAGTCACATATTTATTTAGCTGTCGCTGGAGTTGATTAGAAGTCCGTGCCAGGATGACAGAGTCGTCGGCATACAGGAGAATGGGTATCGGGCGGTGGTCTATCTGCGGGAGGTCCTGGCTCCCTTCCAGCATAGCCTGTTCAAGCCCGTTTGTGTATAGGTTGAACAGGAAGGGAGCCAGTACGCATCCCTGCCTTACTCCTCTTGATATGTTAAAGGGACGTGATAGTTCACCGCTGGTGCCAAAACGAACTCGACCTTCTGCGTTGGTGTATAACTCTCTCAAGAAGGCTAGTATGGGTGGATCCACTCCGAGGTGTGCCAGGATCTGCCATAGCTTTGCATGCTGTACCCAATCGAATGCCGCGCTTAAGTCTACATAGACCAGGAAGATGTTGCCTCCTTTAGCGCGCGCGTACTTTCCAGCCAGGAGGACGAGGTTTAGGGCCTGTTCCACCGTTCCGAGCCCCTTCTGGAAACTGTATTGCAGGTCAGTAATGATGTTATTCTCCCGGGCCCAAGATTGTAATCGGTCCAGGAGTATTCGACCTGCAATCTTGCCCGTGGAGTCCAGAAGGGAGATCGGTCTGTAGCACGCAGGGTCGTTACGGTCCCCTTTTTTGAAGATGGGCAATAGTGTAGATGTTGACCATGAATGGAAGAGACCAGTTGAGGCGACTGCAGCCATGACCCGTGTAATTATTTTTGACCAATAGTCAACGTTATGTAGGAACAAGTCCATGGGGACCCCGTCTGGGCCGGGGGCCTTGCCTGTTTTTGAGGCCTTAATTGCCTTTCTGACTTCGTTGAGGGTAAAGCGTAGCTTGATTGGATAGATCTTGCTCTTAGCTGGTTCAGATTCCTGTATTTGGATTGTTGGAACGGCATCCGATGGTATTCCGAAGATTTTTGAAAAGTGGGAGACCCAGTCATCCTCAGTTATTGCCACATCGAGGTGATCTGGGTCGCTGATGTTGGCCAGGAGAGGTGATCTTATGGTCTGCCAGAAAGCAGTGCTATCTTTCCTTGATGCACTGTCGTGTAGTCGAAGCCATAGATCTTGCTTTATCTGTTTTTTACGATTTTTCGAGCGGTATTGTAAGTTTTCCTCCATTGTGAGATTATTTGAGGGTCTCTCGGTTGCTGTCTTAGGGCTTCTTTGAGGGATGTAAGGGCCTTCCGACAGGTAGTATCGAACCATCTCATGGTAGGAAGTCTGCGCTTGTTTTTTGTGTTGATGAATAGCTCATCCCTTATTGCTTCCTGGATGTTGTGAAAAGAGGTGACAATTAATTCTGGGGATGCCTCAGGGGACAGACAGTTCGTTAACCAGGGGTGTGTTTTTTCAAGAACCCTCTGTGTTATCTCTTCCGGGTCGATCTTTGTCCATTTAATTGCGTACCCATTCAGCTTCTTCATGGCCAGCGATTGTTGGTCGAGGGAACTAGCTTTTAGAGGGAGTGTCCCAGCTTGCTTCAAGAGGATTTCCACACTAAGAGGATAATGGTCGCTGATTGGATTAGACCCTATTTTGTAGTTGCATAGTTGCCCTTTATAAGAGTTTGAGGCTAAAATATAGTCGATGGTTGACAGACAGCCTCGCCCGTGAAAGGTGGGTAGAAAGTCCTGCTCCCGATTGACTAGTTCATTGACAAAGTCAAGGTCTAGAGTGAAGAGGATTTCATTTAGTTTGTTACCACCCAACGTGTGCACAAAGTGGGGGATGGGATTTCCAAGTTCATTCTGGAGCCCGCAGTTCCCATTTTTGTGGTTTGGGCACAATGTGAAATTAAAATCGCCTCCCCAGATGAAGTAAAATGTGGAATTGTTATTTGTTTTTTGAAGTGAGGATAAATATGCGGCTATTTCGGTGTGAGCAGCATTCCAGAGTGCCGGAGTTATTGTAATAATTTATGAATATATGTAAGTTTCGTTTCGATACTGTTAACTGTGTGACTTGTATGATTTGAAAAATGGGTGTTTCCTTTAACAGTTTCACAGTGAGAGGAAGGGTATTGGAAAAATAGGTCATAAGTCCGCCTTTTGGTCTGCCCATACTACTAGGTACTGCTTTGGTGAAAAATGTTTTATAGCCCGCTAAATGGAGAGGAGTTGTACACCAGGTCTCTTGCAGGCACAAAATTTGCTGACTCTTTGCTGTGTCGAGCCATGAAGGACAGGTTATTTTTGTAGTTAAGCCTGCAACGTTCCAGTATGCAATGGCCATACTCAGGGTTGATGGTTCCTTCACGGTTGCAGATGTTGTCGGATTGTTAGTAATGGCTGCAGCTTGTTGATGGCACATTCCCGAGTTAGTATCAGCTTCTGATGGAGGGATGATAGGCGGAATCTTTTTCGGGGGTTTAGGTAGTACCTGGGAGGTATGGAAGGGTTTTTCGGTTTTGGTGGAGAGGATATTAAATGGTTCCTGCAATGTGGTTTCGTGTCTAACATGTGTAAACTCTGGAGATATTGTATGCTGCTTAGCATTTACTGTTTGCAGAATAGTATCGGGTTTATGATGGCTAGGTTTGTCCCGGAATGGTCAATCGACCATTTCGAGACAATCAAAACGGTTTTGGGTTGAGAGGCCCTGCCAACCTTCATAGGTTTGATAGGGTCTGTCTTGCCAATAGGGCCTCTGGCGTTCTCTGGGCCTTTCTCTCGGTCCACCCCTACCTATGTAGTCGTATGAGTATTCCATCGGTTTCCATGGCACTTGGTACCATGACTCCTGGTTCCATGGTTCTTTGGGGAGCTGGTGCCATGCCCAGGGTGGAGGATTACGCTGGTGTTTAGCTGGGGGATAGAAGAAGGAAAGATGTCGAGCATTGATCCCCCCTTTTTTGTCGAGCTGAGGCCAGGCACAGATATAGTCTACTGTTGAGGGATCTCTGCATGTTACAATGATGCAGTCTCCGCGGATTGTTTTTGTCATTTTGCCTATCCAGGCTACCCTACGGGCTGTAGTGATCCCTCCCGATAGGTGGGATTCGAGAGGTCTATTGATGCTTAACCACTGCATGGCTTTGTTTTTGAGTGACCATGCAGTTTCTGGTGTATCCTCGGTTAGCTCTGGTACTCCTGTGAGAACTATTGTCTAGGGAGTGGCTTCCGGAGGCAAATGGGCAGGACGTCTAGTTGATGAAGATTTTTTGGGTGTGTTTTTAGGAGTCTTTTGAGGGGGCAGTGGTTTCGATGGAAAAGTTTCGGGCCTTTTTTTCTGAACAGGCTCTACTAGTGTCTGTAGTTGTCGCTGGGCCTGGAGTGTCTATCATAAATGAATCTGTGTTTACTGTTTGCTGAATGGTTATAGCAAGAGGTTTCTCTTTCTGAGGTTGGGACGATTTAACTGCAGATTTAGGAAGTGTGGTGTTTTGTTTGGGGTTTTTCTGGGCTAGGGGCGTTGGGTTTGTGTGATTGGCTGTTTTCTGCATGTGTGCTTGATTCTGTTTTTTAGGTGGCTGTGAGATGTTACGCTGCCCCTTTGTTTCTATACGGGTGTTTGTATCTAGGAGGGTGGCCGAAATTATGGTTAGTTGGGCTTCGAGATTCCTAATACTGAGTTGGATGGGCTTTAAGTATTGATATAACAAATCTTTTGTTGTGGTAAGAACTTGCGAGGTGATTCTGCAAGTTTTACATTGGTTTTCAGTATGGTCATTTGAAATTGCCTTATGTGGTAGGTTAGTTACTGGGAGAAGTAGTGTGCTATGGGACGTTGTAGAATTTGAATAAGTTGTTGCGTGTTCAGAACACGGTACACTGGTTAATTCTTCATTGTTTACTGGGTGTATTTTTGGAATTGCTCCTTCCCTTTCACCTTGCTGGAGCGGGTTTTCGTTTGATTGGGCGTCCCCCTGAGTTTGACAAACAGCTAGATCAGGGGTTGTTTCCAAGTCGTCAAATGTTATGGAGAGGTCTGACTCAGACTGTGTAACTGACAGGTCTACTACCGACGGGACTGTGTTTGAATCTGGTACTGACAGAGTCACTGGAAGAGAACAGTTTTGTGTGTTAAGATTGATGGGAGAGGTGGCGTTTGCTATAGCGCCTAATGACGAACGCTTCGCATTAGCACTCATGAGATCTAATGATACTCTCTTCTCCATCAGGGCTATACTCTGGTTTATTGTCTCGTGGACCCGTGAGATGAATAGGTCGATAGGGCCTGTAACTTGTGCTACCTCCTGCGTGTGTTTGGATTTTGACTTAGAGGTGCTCCTTGTTTTTGGTGGCATGTTTATAAGTTTGTTGCTGGTACAGTGATGAAAGAGAGATGGCCCGGTCCGGTCTCTATCGGGTACTAACGGGCAACAACGGGCCCGCCCTTGTCCCGGGCTTCTCCCGGCGCCCTCCCGCGCGCTCCCGCGCAGCGGGTATGTCAGCTCCTCTTTAAGCTTTGCAAAGGTCACCAAGGGGGCGGGGCCGGCAGGGAGAGGAGCCCAGCTGGAAACGGGCGCGCGGGGACTCCTGGTCCGTGGAGTCCACCCGCTCTACCCTCGCAGCCCTGCCGGTCACCAGGTGATGCCCCTTGAGTTAATGAACAGCCGCTGTGAGACCGCGAAGCGGGACCCGCGCAGCGGCTCACAGCAGGCAGAGTCGAGGAAACGCAAAGGTGAGGAGCGTGGCTTCAAAGAAGTGAAATCCGCCGATGGTTAGTCAAGCAGCCTCTTAAGACTTGCTGCGATGGGGCGGGGCCGGCAGGGAGAGGAGCCCAGCTGGAAACGGGCGCGCGGGGACTCCTGGTCCGTGGAGTCCACCCGCTCTACCCTCGCAGCCCTGCCGGTCACCAGGTGATGCCCCTTGAGTTAATGAACAGCCGCTGTGAGACCGCGAAGCGGGACCCGCGCAGCGGGTCCGGCGAGCAGCAGCGGCTCACAGCAGGCAGAGTCGAGGAAACGCAAAGGTGAGGAGCGTGGCTTCAAAGAAGTGAAATCCGCCGATGGTTAGTCAAGCAGCCTCTTAAGACTTGCTGCGATGGGGGCGGGGCCGGCAGGGAGAGGAGCCCAGCTGGAAACGGGCGTGCGGGGACTCCTGGTCCGTGGAGTCCACCCGCTCTACCCTCGCAGCCCTGCCGGTCACCAGGTGATGCCCCTTGAGTTAATGAACAGCCGCTGTGAGACCGCGAAGCGGGACCCGCGCAGCGGGTCCGGCGAGCAGCAGCGGCTCACAGCAGGCAGAGTCGAGGAAACGCAAAGGTGAGGAGCGTGGCTTCAAAGAAGTCACTCAAGGAAGAGATACAAATGGATAAACTCTAAGAATCACATAGGAATGGCAGAGAGTACAAAGGTCTACTACATATACTAGTGGTTAGAGTTATCTCGGACCAGGTGGCACCGACAAGGATGGAGTTGCTTCAAGTGGGACAAAAGGAAAAGCCCTGAAGCCCACGAGTAGCAGGGCATACGCGTAGAAAGTCATTTTAGGCTGAGAGCTGCGTGTTCTCCTTACAAGGGACCTGAAACTTAAAGAGGACCCGTCAGTTGCCCGATTAAAGAGGAATGTGCTGTGTCAGCAGTGATATCTTTCGCGCTAATTAGCTGCTAAAATCTTAAAATACCAGCGAATGAAAACCAGTTATTACATACGGCATCCTTATAGTCCAGTGTTCTAAGTGCAAAAAAGTATTGGAACTATGATGAAGGAAACAAAGTTGTGGGGTTACGCGCAGTAGCAGCTGTATAATGCTTTCGAATGCTTCTTGGCCAAACACGTACACATACCTGGAACAAAAGGAGGTGCTAATAATACGAACTGAACAATGAGAGGGCTCGCTTGGGCTCTAGGTTAAGAACCCCTTGTTGTCCGCCGCACCTAAAATAACTGCTGTAGCAGAAGACAAGTGCGCCTAAAGAGACAAGAGTTTTCACAATTAAACTTCTTCATTGGACTCCGACCAGGTTACACAAACTAAAACTACGAGACAATGGCTTTTGTTGAAACTGTAACTTGACTGCGGGCTCGCAAGATCCTATATTCTTTAGTTGCCCCCTCCTGAGTTCTTATTGATCCTCGATCCATAACCAACTAACAATTCTATTTGATACGTCAAAACTTTCCAGTGATGGCCCTAGGGCATCTCCGGCTGCTCTGAACCTCAAGCCCAAAGACACACCTGTTAGACCTGCTATTGACAATTGTAGTAAAAGTTATCCTCCCAGAATGGAAGCAATTGACCAAAATGTCACACATGGTGGGCATGGATTTCTTACCTTAGAGGAGCCCAGAGTTCCCAGGAGTGCCCAACCCCAAGATCTCAAGGGAAGTTTGACGAACTCTGAATATTTACATGGAACGCAGCAACAACACCCATCCTTGGCTACAAGCTAGGACCATCATTTAAGACGATGCAATCTTTGACAATGTTGACAAACCTACATTATGAAAGATGCAACGCTATATCATTCCTCAGTCGATACCACACTCATCACTAGATTCCCTAGGTCTAGTTCCGTTTGAACATCACACACAGGCCTATTTTCAACATCCTTTATGATCACAGCATTAGCATCATGCACCTCCTTAGCCTCGCAGTTTACATCACACACAGGTCCACACCCACTACACTTTACTTCACAAGGACTGTATAATATACTGGGATGGCCATTGTCTAACAACAATGCAGAGCCATTCATCCTCACTATAGTGAGAAGCTTGCTATATTTGCTTCCACTAAGTTTAATTAATGAAGGTTGGTCCAACCAACCTTCTACGTAACAACTCAAATAGAGTTCTCTCAATTATATTAGGGGTTGGGTGCACCGAAAACTGGGTTCTTAAAGCTTCTTTCCCTTCATAAACAACTGTATTATATTGTGTTATTGTGTTTACCAATCAGTGCGCTCACTCCATTTGCCCATTGCCCTGGGTGGTGAAGACTGGCCATAACATGGATAATGCCATTCTCCGTCAAGAATGTTGTAACCACAGATGATAGGAACAGGACTCCATTGTTACTGACTATAGAGCTAAGAAATCCTCTGGAAAATATATATATTTTTTTTAAATGGAACTACCTCCCTTCAAACAGGGTGTTCTAAGTAGAACTTCATCTCAATCCATTTGCTGTAATTTATAATTACCACAGAATAGTAAGTGGCAAAGCTTTCATCTGGATTATTTATGTAATTCAAATTTAAGGACATATGTTTTAAACACTTTTCATGTGCAAGTTTGTGCTGTTAGTGTTATTAGAATATGGCGTGCCAAAAGGCTCCTACATTTCACTTATGCTGTTTAATATCTGTATGTCACTCCTGGCATAGATACTGGCACAGCATGAAAAGTGCTTCCAAATGGAGGCAGATGATACCCAAATTCACACTCCTTAGGAGAAGAGGAGGGAGGCCAGGCATTACAATAATCCGTAGTCTAGGCCATGTATACAACTTAATGAAAGAAAGATTCTTCAGACTATGGCATTCATGACTGGTGGAACTGCACCCAGGACCATAAAAAATTCCACCACCTGCAATTCCTAGTATCTCTGGGCCCTGAATTATTTTGTTCGCAAACTCTGGGCCTTATAATTCTGGGCTTGGAGGTACCAGAACGCAATACAGTGCTTCAAGGGTAGGATCTGAAGGAGACCCAGGCCCTGCCTGACCCCTGCGGATGCCTCCCTTGAAACACACGCTGCCACCTTGCACTTCTACAGTCTCTCCCACAGACACTTTACGCCGACTCAGAAAAGTAAGAAATTGCACAGAAAAGGACATGGTATTTCTGTATTCATGCATTTATTCCCCATTCTGGGGAGAAACTCATGATTGACAAGATTCGGTGCCAGGATTCCGGTTCCCAAGTATCCATTCACCAAGTTCCAGCAAACTTGTTATAAGGGCCTTAGGGTGTCATGTGTGAGATCATTGTGTTGGGCAGGCAGTTTCCGAGACACTCTCTTTGGTTAATCATTAAATTTAGGATGCCTCCTGTCACAGACTGTAAAAGACCATGGAAGTTTATTGGAAGCAGAGCTGTCCATCATACCGTATGCTAATGATATAATCTACCTGCAGTGGTACATGCCATTCAGGAGCTCCCCAAAATTCTAACTGGACCATCAGATGAAGTTGAGATCAGATCTAATTATGGGGCGCCACAATGTCATATCTTTGTTCCAGGACAGTCCAAAAATTCACCAAGAAATTTCAAAAATGGCAGAATCAAAAATATTGTGATTCGACTTCAAGAAATATACCCTTATGAAGCCTAGCTTAATAATACTCCACTGGCCTCTGGTGATTCGAGCCATTAAAATCCTCTGCACCTACTTGTGCTAACAGGATACATTCAGTTTGTCATTGAATCATTGGCATGTGTTTCATGGTATCAAAAGTGGTGGATAAATCAACCAGGACCTTGTTTAATACATGGTGATGATATTTAAGGTTTCCGTGCAACGGCCCAGGCAAAAACCCGGCAGCCAGATGCATTAAATTTATTTGGAAAAACAGCTGACACCCATCTTCTCCAGCAGCTTAATCAGAACTGGAGAATATGTAATGCATTGTTTGTTGTTTGTATTGCTTACACCGAAATTGGTCTACTCTGGGAGCTGGTATAAGACACCGCACTGAGTTTCGACTGTGCGGGAACCTGTCCTGGTGCCAGACTTGAACTGACTAAAAGCAAGATCCTGCAGGCACTCTTTGGGGGCAATAAAACACAGCTAAAAGGCAGTGGTTGTTGGAAGAGCTATACTTAGAACTCAGTATTGTAGCTTTTACTTGTTCCTCAGAAAAGGGATAAAAGATTTCCAAAGTGGACCTCTCCAAGTCCTAGTTTGGGATGTTTCAGAAATATCTCACCAAGTACACACCAGCAGGAACATATGGTCAGTTGTCCATTTCATGCTCATCACTGCTTTTCCGTACTCTTTGCCGGACTACATTAAGGTGGTGCTTCTGCTGTGTGAGCATTCATAGCTGCCAAGTGTTCCCATGGCATATGTCTCACTTTAAGTCAGTTCTTAACTTTTAGCAGACATCACATTGTGTTCGGGGTAGTGTTCCATCGAACTTGCGTGCGTGCCCTCGCGCGCACCTCTTTCACCCCAGCGTGCATAGTCCTATGTGAAGCGTGACATAGCCGATCCCTCAAGCAGCTTGCAGCAGGGGGCTGACTCACTCAGCTCCACCTGGGCTGTCAACAAACGTAGCATTCACTCTGCGACATCCCGGCGTGGCACATTCAAATTCACTAGCACCGACGTGACAGCCAACTAAGCAACATAATATGGTGGCCAGACAGGTTTGTTCATGGGGCGTGCAAACGCGCGCACATTCAGCCTTTTAATGCCCCCTCAAATACAGATGTCCTTGCGCCCATGCGCCAGGTAGGTTGTAAGAAATAGGGTCGCCTGGCAGTCCTGGCGCACAATGCCCTCAAAGCCCCTGCCCCCCACCACCTCCCCTGTCGTGTGTGTCAGCCTGGGCCGAGACAGCTTCCCGGGCACACACACAGACAGTTTTTCATCTGCCAGCGGCACCCGAGAACTTCACAGATCTTTAAAGACCATTGACTTGTTATCGAGGCTTTCTCTCGCCCCTTTTAGAGCCCCTACATCTCCACTCTGCATATTATTACTGGAAGAATTAGCCCCCCCCCCACCCCTTAATTGTAATCACCTTCCCCTCCCTGAAATGTGGCTCTAGTTGCACCTCTGCCTGTCACATTACAGTGTAAAGCAAGGTACTTGCGCTGCAGAGAAGCACACAACAGCAAGTGAGCACAGCTACTGACTGGGATCATGTCATGTGGATTCCCTAGCCAGTACCGGCTTTTTAAGTAACCTAACAGCGCTTTGAAAGCGCAGACCACTGACTGAACCCACATATGGAACCTGAATAGCGAAACTGCAACTCCCTGACTGTACTTTTCAAACAACTTCTTCTCTCGTCCTGGCTTTCCCCTTTCTGCCTGTGCGGGGAATGAGATTTTGATATCTTTTCTGATTACCTAGATACCTATCTCATTCTTCCTTTTTGGATCGATTATTATCTGTCATTGAGTAAAAGGCAAACCCACATAAGTTAAATCAACCCCATAGACTGACGCAACTCTGAAGAACCACTTACGACTGATAAAGTTTAAAAGTTTAATATAAAATCAGAATCAATTGCATATACAATCCTCTCAGGATAAGATTCAACAAGTATACAGGAACTAAAAGGAACATAAATTCCCTAAAGAATCTAAGTCTACAAAAGAATACAATTAAAATCAATTCCAGAATCAACAGATTAAAAAGCATAGACACAAAGTGGATCCGTTGCGTCATCTACAAAAAGAGAATGAACAAGTTAAATCTGCCCCTACTCTATGCTAGGTGACATCCCTACTTCGCAAGTTCTTTACCTAAAAAGGTGTCAGCAGTTTGACTTCCAAAGAAGTTCAAACTCTCTTAGCCTCTAATGGTAACTTATGTCGAGAAACAGTACCCTCTCTGCCTACCCATCCGCTCTCTAAGGGTCCTCGGCCTACTGCTCTCTTGCGCTCTGCTCTCTCTCTGCGCTCTTCGCTTGCTCTTCTCCCCGGGGTGCTGTCCCTAAATACACAATCACAGTATGGGTGGAACGCCTCTTTGACGCCCACCACGTATACATTTCACGTGATCTCATTCTTGGGTTTTTCCATAGCTTCATCTCTTCGCGTCGTCCGTTAAGTTGACCTTGCTTCTTAGGCGCCATCTTCGTCTTCGTGCTGGTGACTTCATTGACATTCCAGTTGACACTTTCAGAGCAAAGTCTATCACCTCAACAGAACTCCATTCATTACGATTGTGATTATAACCTCGTTTGGTCCTGTGAACGGTCACTTCTAAACAAGACCCCAAATTCCAAGCGTCTCTTATCTCATTTAGGCCATAAACTTCGTCCAGCATTGTCACTTTAAATTTAACAAGACCTTTGACTCTTGGCTTGCACATACAGATCAAGGCTATCCCCTATTCCTGTGAGCCCACTAAATTACATACAGCGGACTACACTCTTGCGAACCCTTGGTCAGTTAGGTTAAAATCACACATGACCACACTTTTCTAACATTCCTACAAACTCTTCTACACGGTATAACTTTTAACACATATATATACAATCGAATTAGCAAATCAGTGATTATACTTGAATCCATGTTACATAAAATACAACGTTTATATTCTCGTGCTTACATCGTGCTATATAGTCTACACATTTCTTCGCTTTATATTTCGCCTTCTTTCTCCGTCTAATGATTACATACATATATTCAGTTTAGCACGTTTAAGCATTTTCACATTTCTATATTAGATCACTATATATACGGTCCTTCTAATGCATATTCTAAAGTGAATACAGATACATTTCTTATTACTTAGGTTACATCGGCTAACTTTACGATACAAGTGCTACTTCATGTTACAACTTCTACGTTTATGCGATATGCTTGTAAATATGGTACGGATATACTTTTCATTCAAATTGCGCTCTCTCAGTTCCCCCCTTTGATGACCTCTGGGGGGTCATCACTAATTTCAATTTGAATGACACTTTACACAGAACTAGTTACAAGACTCCCTCTTTTTATCGTTTCGAGAGCTCTTAAACTTTTATACTGTTGATCTTGTAAAGCAGCTAATCTCCTTTCTTGCTCTCTCATGGATCTTTGTAACCGGTTCATCCTATACCATTTGTACAGTTTCACTAAACCCAACAATGTAATTATGCAAATCAATATTATTAAGACAGGTTTCAAAATGTACCACACAACGCTTTTACCAAGATTGGCAAACCAATTTCCAACCTTTCCCACTCCATGACCTACTTTTTCCCAAACATTTACTTTTGTTAAATCTTCGATTTCTTTATGTATCCCAGTAATGTTCTGTATGACTTTCTCAAGTGGTTTTGAATTGTCTGGAATGTAAGTACAGCATTCTTGGACCTTCAAAGCCTTGCAGACTCCGCCCTCTTTTGCTAGCAGAACATCTAAAGCAAGACGGTTCTGAAGAACCATTGCCCTAATTGACTGCATCTCTCCTTCTACTAGCATTAATGACCTTGCAGTACTTGCAGACAATCTATCTACAACTGTAGCTAGTCTCCTGATCTTAACATCGTTAAGTATTAAACCTAAAAGAGGAAACATTGCTCCAAATATGTCTCCAACTACCTCAGCATCTCCTACTTCCCTTTTCGCTCTTCTCGAAGTTTTCCCTTCTATGATCTCTAAATCCTTTGCATGATATATTTTGGGGAAGACAATTGCCAAGTAACACGAACCATACCAACTGTCAGGCAGTTTTACATAGGCATTTCTTCTACATACAAAATATACATTAGGAATCGCTTGCATCCCTTTCATAAAATCTTTCGTATAGCATGTTCGCAATTTACTTCACCTACAAATACACTCTCATAATATGTCTTGCTTCGAGTTAAACATAACTTTCCTTTCTGCGTTCTATCCAAAGCTATTGGACCATTGCTACCCTTCTTCTTGTGCGCTTTTTCTTCTTCGGTCCAATCTGTTTTCCACTGTCCTGACATTTTTAGAATCTTCTGTCTTCTGTACCGGTCATCTACTTGTCCTATGAACTTTTTCTCTACCTCTGACACTTTGCAAGTCAGATTGTTTCTGCGTGCATATGAAGTATCTAAAGTATCCCAAGGAAGAAAGAATTTTGCTAATCTATCTTCCTTTTTGTGATAGTCCCACTTATTCATTTGTTTATAATTCGGGACTTCAGGCAGTACCGAATCATAATTTGAAAAGTAGTACTCAAACCCTTCTCTACCATAAAATATACTGAGCAATAAACTACATGTTATCCCATATGTCAGTGGGAGATGATGATATCTGATGCCTTCATCTACGGAAGCCGGAAATTGCATGCACACATAACAATCCTTGGCCTCCATGGCATCAATATACTCATACAATAGCTTGGCATATGCATTTGATCTAAAATTTCCCTGCGACTCGTCTACGTGTAACCTACGAGCTTCATTTGCCAGTAACGTCTTTTCACGGATGACATTGCTCTCCTCCTTCTTCCCAACAAGAGCAGGTTTCAAAGTCGTTACAGGCTTTACATCTGTTGTTTCTTTTTCACTCGTATGTCCTACTATGTATGATATGGTAACTACTGTAATAATGAGAAAAATTACTACCGCTATTAGTGTACCTACTATGCATTTGGCTTTTCGGTTTGGGTTGCCATTCTCCATGTTATCAAAACAGCGTAGCTCTTTCCTTTTCGAAGAAAAGTTTTCTTTTCAAGTCTTTGTCTTGCTTTATTTGCTTTCTCAGTCTGTGAAGCGCTCTTAATCAACAAAAAGTCTCTTTTCACAACAATGTCTTTTTCTCTTCAGCAATAGACAACGCTAACCCTTCTCCGTCCTCTAAATGTAATCCCTAATTTTATTCTTCTTTCCACTCGGCGCTAGGTTATCTTCTTCTTTATAGCTTAAACACAAAAGTCTTTATGCATCTACAATGATTCTCGTACCTGCAGCTCTAATAACATGTTCCAATAATTCTAAACGAATGACTTTTTCTTCTTGTGCTGGTATTTGATGACCAAAAGTCGGAAACTCTAATCGATTCAGTACTAGGTCTTTGATCCGACTTAGGTAAAGGGGAATGGGAAGTGTGAAAGTCAGTAACCCCTCAGTCTCGATTCCAGGCGTCAACATCCATATCTCCACTGCCACAAATGGATCGAGATTGATCACCTGCACTTCTCTCACTCTCCCAGATCTCTGTCCCCTAGACATCTGCTAGATAAGTCCATTCAGGGGTGGCGTACCTTCTGCAGGGCACACGTACCCTTCTTGATCTTCTCGGACTCTCAGAGCCTGAATCCGTAGCTTCTTCGTCTGGGTCTGAATCTTCAGAGATCGGCACAAGGGTGCTCTCTGGATTTGCTCTCAAGCTTGACCTTCTCCTTCTTTCCGGCCAACTAGCTTCTCCATTCCTTGTCCTCCTGCTCCTTGTTCTTGGACTCGTCTCTTGATCACTTACAGCTTGTTCGGTATCTGATTCGAACTCCCAGTTACTTTCTTCTTCTGAGGCAACTTCGGTCTCACTGGTGTCCTGACCGTCGTCAGCCTGTTCCGACACAGGCTCAGCCTCTTCAATCACCTCTACAGCTTGGCTTTCCCTCTCTGTGGCTTCTCCGCTTTCCGCTGGATTCTCATCCGAGAGAGGAGCTGTTTCTTCCAGAGGTGCTGGAACTCTTCGGGTGTGTGAAGCGTGTATCCAGTTGGGCAAGCCTCCACACTTTACTGCAGTGTTCGTAACTAGTATGACTTGGAACGGTCCTCGCCAACGTGCGTCTAGACAGTTCTTCCTGACATGCTTCTTCACCAGGACCCAGTCCCCCGGACACAGGTCATGGCACAAGTCTTGTGCTGATGGAACCTCTGCAGCCTGGACCTGGAGGGACACAGAATGAATGGCATCAGATAGTCCCTTGCAGTAGTCCAAGATCAAATCGTCTGTGATGTTCAACAAAGCTGCAGTCGGAACCGATGGCAATCTCATAGCTCTTCCCATTAGCACCTCGTGTGGAGAGAGACCTGTTCTTCTATCTGGTGTGCTACGTATGCTCATAAGAACCAATGGAAGTGCATCAGGCCAACTCAGAGATGTCGATGAACAAACTTTAGCAAGTCTGGATTTAATTGTGCTGTTGATTTGCTCTACAATCCCCGAAGCTTCTGGTCGATAACTACAGTGAAGCTTCTGGTCAATACTCAAGGCTGAACATAGCATCTTCACTATTTCGCTGTTGAAATGAGTTCCTCTGTCCGATTCCAAAGAGGATGGCACCCCAAACCTCGGTATCAACTCTCTAAGCAACAATTTTGCTACTGTAAGTGTATCGCACCTACGTGTAGGGTAAGCTTCAACCCATCTGGAAAATATACAAACAATCACTAAGACGTATCTGAGTCGATTGCACTTGGGCATTTCAATAAAATCCAGCTGCATTCTATTGAAAGGCCCCCCAGACCTCCCTATGTGACTCAAAGTGACTGGTGTTCTTTTCACTACGTTTAGTTGCTGACAGATCGCACAACGCTGACATACTGCTTCTGCCGCTACTCTAAACTTCGGATTATACCACGTTTGTCTGAATACTCTCACCATAGCATCTCTACCTATGTGTGCTGGTCCATGCAATCTCCTTGCCATTGGACTAACAAGTTCGTTTGGTAAAACTGCTCTCCCATCTGCAGAAATCCAAAAATTCATTTCACTTTTGGTACATCCAGCTGTCTCCCATGCTTTTTTCTCATCATCTGGTGCATTTTCCTGAACACACTTCAATTCGTCCCACGTATCTACAGTGTCTAACAACATAGTCAACTCAGTTCTTTCCTGTATTCCCCCCACTTCTACATTGGTGTGAGAATACCCCTGTTCTGCACAATAACGTGCAACTTCGTCTGCGTATCGGTTACCTTGCGACACAAAGTCTGTATTCTTTGTGTGCGCGGCGCATTTGACAACCGCTATGGCTGTCGGACCTTGTAATGCCTCTAACAATAATCTCACGAATTCTCCATTCCTAATTGGAGGACCCGAGGAGGTCATGTAACCTCTTTGAGACCATAACTGCCCGTAGTCGTGAACTACCCCGAAACCATACTGGCTATCGGTGTATATGGTGACTCGAATTTTGTTGCCTGCCAAACAGGCACGGGTCAAAGCAATAATTTCAGCTACCTGAGCGGAGTGTACTCCTTCCAGGCAAGCGGCTTCCACAACTCTGGTAATTGTACAAACTGCGTATGCTACTCTCAGCTGACCGATATCGTCTCTTACGCATGAACCATCAACAAAGAATATTTCATCGGGGTCAGTCAATGGTTCATCTACGATATCTGGTCTCGGTTTGGTGCATAGTTCAGTCACATCAAGGCAGTCATGATCTGTACAAATTTCATCATCAATATCATTTGGAAGTGGCATCAAAGTAGCAGGATTCAAGACAGAGCATCTCTTTAGGGTCACATTCTCAGCAGCCAATATGACTTGCTCGTAGCGTGTGAGCCTGCTATTCGTCAGATGCTGAGTCTTAGTCCTAGTCATTAACAATTCCACAGAATGCGGTACGTACACCACTAACTGATGTCCCATTACCACATTTTCACATCTTTCAATGCTGACACCCGTTGCAGCAACGGATTTGAGACATCCGGGCAACGCTGTGGCTACTGGATCTAATGTAGCCGAAAAATACGCGACTGGCCTACGCGCATTTCCGTGTATCTGGGCCAAAACTGCTAAAGCACAACCTTCCCTCTCGCAGCAGTAAAGCAAGAATGGTTTTTCGTAATCAGGCATTCCCAAAGCCGGGGCACGACATAAGTCCTCCCTCAGCTGCAAAAATGCCATCAAACAATCTTTGTCCCATGGTACCGGATCACTCACTCCCTTGTGCGTCAGTTTTAGTAAAGGTTTTGCCTTCAGTGAAAAGTTGGCTATCCACTGCCGACAATAACCGACCATGCCTAGAAACATCCTGACTTCTCTTTGTGTTTTAGGCGCGTTCATTTTCATGATCGCCTCTATTCTGTCTGGAGACACCTTCCGTTTTCCCTTTTCAATCCTGTGGCCCAAGTATTGCACTTCAGTCTGACAATACTGCAATTTACTTGGAGACACCTTGTGTCCGTTCTCGGCCAAGTGATTTAGTAAGGTGATGGTGTCTACTTTGCAAGCTTCCTCAGTTTCTGACGCCACTAGGAGATCGTCTATGTACTGGACCAGAACCGAGTTCTTGGGCAGTACTAGACTTTCAAGATTTTTCTTCAGCAGCTGGTTAAAAATCGATGGGCTTTCTGTATACCCCTGGGGAATACGACACCATGTTAAAACGCGATTTTCCAGCTTAAAAGCGAACAAATACTGGCTCTCCTCATCTAAAGGAATCGAAAAGAAAGCCTGGCACAAGTCTATCACTGTGAACCATTCAGCTTGGAACGGTATCTGAAACAATATTACTGATGGATTCGGTACCACTGGACAACATGAAACAACGATATTATTAATCTTTCGAAGATCCTGCACTATTCTGTATTTTCCACTAGGCTTCTGCAAACCCATAATCGGGGAGTTACATGGACTTCCCACGATCTCCTTCAGTATTCCCTGTTTAATCATGGATTCGATCACAGGCTTTATTCCTGCAATTGTCTCCGGTGTCAACTTATATTGTGGTGTTCTTGGATACTCAGCATTGGGTTTTACCATGATCTTTACCGGTTCTACCCCTTTGATCAGTCCTATTTCCTCTCCCGTAAAATCCCACACTTCAGCTGACACTGTCTCCTTCAAGTCCTGTGGAAGCTCCTCCACCGTTAGGGTAGGATATAGTTCCACGCATCCCTGCGAGTTTACAACCTTACAATCGGCATCATCATCGTTAGTCTGCACTTCTACTCCTTCAGGTGTGCAATATATGGTGCAATTTAGTTTACACAACAGATCTCTTCCTAGCAGACACACAGGGCTAGAATCACAAATCACAAACTGATGTTCATCACTGTACTTCCCTATCTTTACTGACACTGGTTCTGTCAGAGGATTCGTCATTCTCCTGTTTGCGACTCCTACCACCTGAATCGTCTCTCCCGACATTGGCAAACCTGGGACTACCGCCGATCTCAAAGTGGATCGAGTGGCCCCCGTATCTACCAAAAAGGTCGTAGGACATCCAGCCACCTCAGCTTCTACGTATGGTCCTCTCTGGTCTACTTCCAGGGCTGCTCCTAGAGTACAGTCTTCTTCCCTATTCACTCGTTGCCCCGTAAGAGGATCAACGTAGTAGCATTCTTCTCCTCCTACGAACAGTGGCAGTTGTCTATAGGTTTTCCCTCCATTTGTAATCCGAGGCGGTTGAGGGAACGGGGCTCGAGGAGTCTGAGTCCCCCCTTTGATAAACTTTCCCTTCGGGACTGCTGTTCCCTTTACCATGCTGGTTTGAACCTCATCCTCCTCCTGTTCTAATTCCCCCGTCTCGACATTATAGGGACACTCGCATCTCCAATGTCCCACCTCGTTACACTGATGGCACCTCGTTGTCTTTTTCAGCGTCGCGATATCTACCCTCGGTCTCGGTCTTTCTTCCTCATCTCTGCTTTGATTATTCTGTTTCTTTCCTAGGGTTCCTGTTCCCTGTTGCCGCTGTCCACCCTTTCCAGCTGACTGCATCTGCACCAACATCAGCTTTTCCTTAAGTTTCTTTGCTTTTGAATCTATTTCATCGCTACAGTACCTCGCATACCTCAGAATCTCATCTAACGGTTTGTTTTGCCAACAGATCAAATGCTGTTGAATCATTAAGCTTATGTCTGGTCGCAATCCCAGGACAAACTTCGACACAAACTGTCCTATGTCTTTGGGATCCATCACGTCCAACCCACTGTACTGTTTGAATGCTTTCAGCAATCTCTCATAGAACTCGTGAACGGTCTCTTTAGGTTCCTGAGTTGTTCGATCTATCTTAACCCAGTCTATGTCCTGCACCGGCACCTTCTCTTTTAACCATGCAATTACCCTCTCGTACTTTTCCATGACTCTCTCTGATGGACCATTCGTCCGGGCATCCCTATCGGGTTCACAAATGGGCCATTCGACACTAAGTTTGCATGCCGTCCACAAATCTCCGGGTACTACGATATCAAACAGGGTGTTCAAGTCGATCCACAGCACCTTAGAGATCTTCACGAACCTCTCTACCTGTTTGTACCACTCGACGGGATTCTCCCTGAGCTTTGGAAAGGAATTGGTAAATGCCGCTAAATCCCCCCTACTCCAGGGCACATGCACGTAGCTTCCGTTCGCGATTTCTCGCAAAGGGAAAGCTTCCATTCGCATTAGCTCTCCATCCGGGGACCTCGCAAGTGTACTCCTTCTGACGGATCCCCTCTTGGACCATCTTTCCTCCCATTTATCCAAATCCCTCCACATTCTGATACTCAGGATCAGTTCCTTTATGTGTACTTCCAGCCCAATCGTCCTACGCTCATCTAGATCCTGATCCGTGCAGTTTAGCCTATGGTTACCCTGTAGAGCTTTAGTTCGTGATAAGTCTATCATATACCTATCTGCTAACTCAGATAATTTTTCATGAACTGACCTCGCTTTCCGAGTAACATCCTTAGACATAAACAGTATTTCTCCCTGATCATACAGCTCTATCCTTTCCATTGGCAATGTGCCGTCTATTATTTCCTCCAAGTCTGATTTTAAACTCATTACGTCGAGCCGTTTTGCTTTTATCTCAGCTCTCAGTACCTCACTCCTAGGTTGTTCGTTTACATCCCTCTCACCCCCACTACGAGCCCTACGTCTCGGTGCAGGTGAGTTATGAGGCGTCCTTCTTGCTTCTCTTTGTTCCCACCTCTCTAGATCCCAAGCTCTCCCATCCTCCCTTGGGGTATGGTGGAACAATGTTCTATCCCCCATTACTGCGTTCTGTCTTTTCGGCTCGGTCTCTCTAGATGCAAGATAGGATCCTCTGTTCTGTTCTATATCACTGCAACTCCCTTGCTGTCTGGTGTCACTCAATAAACGATAAGGTCCTTCACGGTCCTCCATGTTCCCGCGATCTCGTCCGTGATCACTGGATGCATGGCGAGACCTTTCGCGACTCTCCATATTCCCGTGACTCCAATGTCGCATATTTTCGTCCGGGGCATGGTGAGTGCACCTGAAACTATCTCGGTACTCCTGCGTCTTTCGTTCTCCCTCACTAAGAATGAGGCGAGGCACTCCCCCACACCCTGCACTCCTGTCTTCACACATTTGTCTATTGCCACCGATGGTATGGCAAGTATCTCCCTTGCTTCCTTGACTCCCTCCCTCCCACTCCGGGCTGCTTTCGCCAGCTCCGCAGTGAGAGAGGATCCTGTTGTCCTGATCTCTCCATTCTGCTTCTGTTTCTATTCTTTTATTCTGAGTCTCTTCGGCAGCATCCCATTCTTTCAAATACTCCCTTAATTCCTTAAAGGTTTTCGCTTTCGGTCCCCTCAGATCCATCTGTCCTCTCTGACCCCCCTGTTCTATCCAGGGACCCGTTGCTGAATCCAATGGGGTACTCCGACTCTTTGGTCCTAGCAACTGCCTTTGGGAATTGATCGTATTATTCCTACTTTCCATCTCTGCCCTTTCCCTGTCCCATCGTGCCTGTTCCTCCTGCTGGACTCCCTCCGGGTTGTAGATTGCCACTATAGGACCTATGGTAACAGGTACTTGTAGAGCATCCGGCAATTGATACGACCTTGCACACTGCGTTTCTGGCACCTTCTGGACCACGAATCTTCCTACTACTCTCTGTACGGGACTAGATTGAGGTACTTCCTCACCTTTCTTGGGATCCCACTCTGATGTGGGGAGCGGTTTATATTCCCCCCACCTAGCCCCATCCCCTTGCTGTAGTTCGGGACTTTCGGCTTCTCTGTTGTACGGTGGTGGTCTATCTAATAATAGCCTCTCTATCAGATCCTCATCCGGCTCGCTATCCTCATCTTCTTCTAGAGGTTTCTTTTCTCCCGTAGCCTCTAGCATTGTGAACAGTTTGTCTGCTTCTATTTTTTGCACCCTCCACTTTTTAGCTTCATCATCCCATTTAGCATCCTGCACTGCTTTTACCGATCGTCTCACTCTTTCTTGGCGCCTATTCAAGCTCTTGTCATGTGCCGCTCTAAACCATGCACTAAGGGCTTCGAACTGTGTTGGCCTCCGTAGAGGTCTCGTTGCGAGCATTACCGCTTTCAGTTGGTTCAATGCTTCTATCCTAAACGTCCCGTATCTCGGGAACGTCAGTTCCTCATTTCCTTCCGTTAGCTTACTCCACTCGGAGATCCATAGTATTGAGTGTAATCCTACATTCACAGCCATATGATAAGCTGGTGTGCCTTCTGGTGGGGCTTCTTCCCCTGCATACAAGTTTCCTCTATCTCTCTTAAAGATCGCCCTTAAACGCTTAAAACACTTCATCTTCAAGATCTACGATTTTTCCTTATTCTCTTCCTTATTTACTTCCCGATGACAACCACCAATCCCTGCGCGGCTCTCGCTGATCAGCCTATCCCAGCACGGTTCTACGCTGACCGGCCAATCCCAGCGCGGCTCTACGCTGACGTCACTCGTCCCCACTGCAGCAGTTCCCCTCCTTTCTCAGCTCGTCTCACGATCTTACATGCGTTTTCATTCATACGCCGAAAAATGACTACTTCCGTCCAAGCGATCACTTTTCT
The DNA here is from genome assembly GCF_964263255.1 of Lissotriton vulgaris. Lineage (NCBI taxonomy): Eukaryota > Metazoa > Chordata > Amphibia > Caudata > Salamandridae > Lissotriton > Lissotriton vulgaris. Next base: position 283,547 of record NW_028254742.1, read on the forward strand.
TGACTGTACGTCCACAGTCTAACTGTAATTGTCACCTCAACTGACGAGACGTCTTTCCTCTCACGTTCAGACGCTCGCCTTAACTGATAGGTTACTTACACACAGTAAACGTCCGACCAGCGTCCGTTACTCATAGACTCTCTCAGACATTCCCCCTATCACGGTCCTGCGGGCGATCAATGGTACCTCATGACCCCCTTTACAATGGTAAGATCTTAAGATTTTATCCGGTTGCGCGCGCTCACAACCTTCCCTCAATCACACTACAGGCATTCAACTCCGCTTGACATTACAACACAGGTACAACACAAAACACCGCAATCTGGCAACGCATGACCCTTATACTCACTCTCGACCGATTCTGCTGCTTTTCTCTCGCACCGTCAGCACCTTCTTCGGCAGGGATTCTTCTTCTGGTCGTCGATGACTAGGGACCTTGGGGTAATCTAGACCTAACCTAGGTTGCCTTCCTCAAGAAGAAAACCATCTTTCTCTGCTACCAACTGCGGGGAATGAGATTTTGATATCTTTTCTGATTACCTAGATACCTATCTCATTCTTCCTTTTTGGATCGATTATTATCTGTCATTGAGTAAAAGGCAAACCCACATAAGTTAAATCAACCCCATAGACTGACGCAACTCTGAAGAACCACTTACGACTGATAAAGTTTAAAAGTTTAATATAAAATCAGAATCAATTGCATATACAATCCTCTCAGGATAAGATTCAACAAGTATACAGGAACTAAAAGGAACATAAATTCCCTAAAGAATCTAAGTCTACAAAAGAATACAATTAAAATCAATTCCAGAATCAACAGATTAAAAAGCATAGACACAAAGTGGATCCGTTGCGTCATCTACAAAAAGAGAATGAACAAGTTAAATCTGTCCCTACTCTATGCTAGGTGACATCCCTACTTCGCAAGTTCTTTACCTAAAAAGGTGTCAGCAGTTTGACTTCCAAAGAAGTTCAAACTCTCTTAGCCTCTAATGGTAACTTATGTCGAGAAACGGTACCCTCTCTGCCTACCCATCCGCTCTCTAAGGGTCCTCGGCCTACTGCTCTCTTGCGCTCTGCTCTCAGGCCATCTGCTCTTGCTCTGCGCTTGCTCTGACTCTTCTCCCCGGGGTGCTATCCCTAAATACACAATCACAGTATGGGTGGAACGCCTCTTTGACGCCCACCACGTATACATTTCACGTGATCTCATTCTTGGGTTTTTCCATAGCTTCATCTCTTCGCGTCGTCCGTTAAGTTGACCTTGCTTCTTAGGCGCCATCTTCGTCTTCGTGCTGGTGACTTCATTGACATTCCAGTTGACACTTTCAGAGCAAAGTCTATCACCTCAACAGAACTCCATTCATTACGATTGTGATTATAACCTCGTTTGGTCCTGTGAACGGTCACTTCTAAACAAGACCCCAAATTCCAAGCGTCTCTTATCTCATTTAGGCCATAAACTTCGTCCAGCATTGTCACTTTAAATTTAACAAGACCTTTGACTCTTGGCTCGCACATACAGATCAAGGCTATCCCCTATTCCTGTGAGCCCACTAAATTACATACAGCGGACTACACTCTTGCGAACCCTTGGTCAGTTAGGTTAAAATCACACATGACCACACTTTTCTAACATTCCTACAAACTCTTCTACACGGCATAACTTTTAACACATATATATACAATCGAATTAGCAAATCAGTGATTATACTTGAATCCATGTTACATAAAATACAACGTTTATATTCTCGTGCTTACATCGTGCTATATAGTCTACACATTTCTTCGCTTTATATTTCGCCTTCTTTCTCCGTCTAATGATTACATACATATATTCAGTTTAGCACGTTTAAGCATTTTCACATTTCTATATTAGACCACTATATATACGGTCCTTCTAATGCATATTCTAAAGTGAATACAGATACATTTCTTATTACTTAGGTTACATCGGCTAACTTTACGCTACAAGTGCTACTTCATGTTACAACTTCTACGTTTATGCGATATGCTTGTAAATATGGTACGGATATACTTTTCATTCAAATTGCGCTCTCTCACCTGTCTATCTCTGACTCTCGCGCTCCTCAGCCAGAACTTAATTCATTCATCTGTTCTTTATTGCTCTCTTTCGTGCTCTTTCCTGCTTTTTTCCTTTCTTTTTTCCTGCTTTTCCACTATTTTTTGTTCATTCTATCCCTTCATTTCTCGTTTGTCCCGTTCCCCTCCTTCTACTCTGCACGTCTTTTCCATGGTACATTTCAGAACGTGCCATGGTGGCCTCTTGGGAAGGGGTCGGAGATAATTTCAGCGCCTATACAAATGGGCAGCACTGGGCTGTGATTGGACGTTTTGTCTTAAAACTCCTGAACCTTGAGATATCGGCGTAAGACCTTTTAAGCAAACATCTGATGGAAAATGTCAAAAACACATGGAGTCCAGTGGCTCAGACTGGTTTGTTTGTCAGGAACGGCAGTCTGAGGGGGCGAGGACTGTCAGGAAGGGCTTTCACTGTCAATTGTGGAGATATTTACAGGGTTTCATGAAATATAAGAGCAGGTAAGTGGCAAGGAAACAATATATATATGTTTACTCTGGTAGGACCCAGAGTTCTAGATAACCCTATAGTTAGGATGTTCACTTTGCAAATGTAAAAGAAGCTGAGCAGTTCCAGTGACTTATGTTATTTGATATTTTATTATGTTTATACATGACTTAAGAGGGAACAGCAAGAATCTGTAAATAATGTAACAGATTCTCTCCCCTCTAACATGCCGACACTCCAAAAACAGACATCTGCCAGTGGAGACTCCTGCTCTGCCATCATAACATACCATGTGCATTTGAAAAGCGCACATTCACCCCAACAAGGTCTCTTGGCGCTGAATAACAAATATTTATCGTTACCCAACTCAATGGTACTCATTTTATCAATCACAGATGGATGAAAGGCTGAGTGGACCAGCCGGTATTTGAACCTGTGACCATAAGTTCAAACACTGGCTCTAGAGTGAATACATTAGTCCACTGAGCCACCAGACCAGACTATATCATAGAGCTGTTATCCCATAGCCAGGGCCACACAAGTCCCAGTCAGATGTATACACAAACCCATATAAAAGAACACAAAAGCACAAACCGAGTCAACACCTTGTTGTTGGAGAAACATTGGCATAATTGTATTTGAACTTAGGCACAAGTAATGTGTTATCTTGCCAGCAATCCAAGGGATTGCTGGTGACTGTAGGAACTAAGCTGCTTGCCCGCCTGATTACCCACTGAGCTCCAGACTTATCTTTCATCGTGTGCTCAGAGCTTCTGAGTCAGCTTAGCTGCAGTGGTCAAAAGAGGTGTAAATAAAATTAGGATGTGAGTAGGTTGTGCAAGTTCTTAGAGTTCTTGTTGCTCAATGAGTGTAATTTCGGATATTTATATGTTTCTAGTGTCATTGCTTGATTGTTGCTTGCAAGGAAGTGTCACTCATAGTAGTTGAATGTCACTCATAATTATACTGAAATTGAGAAAATGTCACACATAAGCAGTCTGAAGCCTTGGCAGCTATGGAGAGCGTTCACATCGCTGTGAGTGGTAGGGCACACATTGAAGTTCATTAATAGGAAAACTTATTTATTTGTTAACTGCTGTTCAGTGAGGACGTGCCAGGGGGGCAAGTCGACTGCTTAATGCGACAAGACACAGTGATCATGCACCTTGGAGCATTGACATCAACAGCCCCCCAGTGCAACACCACACTACCTCGGGTCAGTTCAAAGCAGAATAAAACAAAGTACACAGCTGTTTCTTTATTAGCGCTTACTTGCCTTGAAGTTCCAGCTTAGTTTGGGAGACCGAGGAAACCAACAATACAAGGCCAGAATCAGACTAGCAGCATTTTGAGTGCAGCGATTTCTGGCTCCTCAACTGCTCCCAGCCTCGTTCACTGCCTGCAGTCGCCATTTCAGATCCTAGCTCACCCCAGCTCTTCTGCTCTCCTCGAAGGCCCAGGTGTTGTATAGTGCACACGCTCAGGGTAGGAAAGAAACAGAAAGTGGTTCACGTTGACTTTGTGCCAACGTGAACCTAACCAACTCAGGAGCTGCTCTCAGCATGAGAGAAACCCCTGGATTGGTTTGAGAAGGCTAAGCTAGTGCCTCTTTTGAGCCTAGGTCCTTGTGCCTGCAGTACCCGTCAGGTTAACACCAGCTGTGCAGTGTGAAGTGCGCATGTCTAGCTGGCCGTCGCAATGCGGCCGGCCATTACGACATGCGCACTGGGTAGTCCGTTTCAAAAATCACCCGATCCTGCTGCTGCCAGTCTGACCGCCATGAAACTCCGCCACTAGAACAGCGCGCACGTGCCGGACTGCCTGTGATAATTATAAAGTAGTAACAATGGTATGGTCTAGAGGGTGGGGGAGAGTCACCCCAGGTGGGGCAACGCTAGCCGCCCTTTAAAAGGAACTGTCTGGAGGTCATATTAGATACAGTGTCCTAGGGTCCCAACTGGCGCTTGTGCACATTTTCTGCACACAGCGCCATATCACTTTAGGCCAAGCGCCTGTTTGTTTTTAGTTCGAGCCTGGGCAGCGCATGTGCTGCTCTGCGAGGCATGCTATATTGAGGAATGGCATAGAAGCTCTGCCCATTTCCCACCCATATTTTTGATTGACTCTTGTTAGTGTCCTTTCGAAATTGTTGCTTTTCATTTGTGATTAGGCTTAGTAGTCCCTCCTTGGTACCGCCTTGTCTGCTTTTGTATCCTCTCATAACGACTGGACTTTTTACTTGTGTTGTTACATTGTCTGCTTTATCTAGTGGGTGAGCACTGTTTTCTTTAATGATCTTCCGTATTCCACCCACAACGTCGCAACACACAGCCACCTTTTATATCATATCATTGACTCATGTATTTTCTCATTTCCAGCGCAGTCCGCTTTAACTACTGTGTCTGCGCTTATTTAATTTACGGCACGGTTCGCTTTCACTTGAGCAGCTGTGGTTATTTATTTATTTAATTTCCAGCGCAGTCCGCTTTAACTACTGTGGCCACGCTTATTTATTTAATTTACGGTGCGATCCGCTTTCACTTGAGCAGCTGCGCTTATTTATTTAATTTACAGCGCGACCCCTTTCACTTGAGTGGCTGCACTACAAAAGCTTTCTTTCTTTTTATTACACTTTGTGTAAAAGCTTCCCATAGGCACTTTCACTTTAATGTTGGCTGCGCCCTTTCTTTAGACGCTGCACACACATACGCGGTCTGGTTCCTGGTGCCATAACCTTGGCTGCAGGGCACAAAGTCCTTACATTGCTGCACACAGAGGAAAATAATCAGAGGTAACATTGGTTCTGGGACTTGAAATGTTGCCTCTAATGTAATTATGGATTCAAACCCCCAACAGTGTAGTACAGTTGGATTGAAAAAAGCCAGCATTAGCATCACATACAACAATGGTACTCCTCCCAGCTATGAATTCTGTTAGTATGCAGAAAGTCTTCTATCATATTTTCACCATTATCCTATATGAACTTCGATAGCACTCTTTTCACAGATACCTGTCACTAAACCTTGCCTTGAATTGTTAAAGCCGGGGTGTTTGACGGGTAACCTTCTATCTCTACTGACCTGTTAGAAAAGGTGGCTGATGTATCAAAAGGTTTTACCCAATTGGTGTCTGAGGGTAAATGCAAATAGCGCATATTGGCTGAGATTTGTATGAGCTAGCCATTTCATCAATCAATGAAAGACATTGCCAAAAGATCAAATATGATTTTAATATTCCCAGATCCATAACAGTGTATACAATAATTAGATCAAACCTGAAACTTGCTTCTAAACCCTACACATTGAACTCAAAACTGAAAGAAACAAAACTGAAAGAAACAAAAGCAAAAATATTGTAGTGGCAACCCTAAACAACAAAAGTCACACAGAAATGTTTTAGTCCAGTCTTTCTTGATGCTACCTTGTATAACAAAGTTATATTTTGTTGGCCCCTTCAAGAAGAAATAAAATCTACTCTTTCCGATAACTTTCCTTTCTTTGAATAGCATTTTAGTTTGTGGCTATGCAGATATTTATCTGTGTTTATATGTTTACACTGATAAGGGCTATTTATCTTTTAATAGGGTTTTATCAGTTAGTACAGATTAAAACCCACGCCAGGATAGCTTACATACATGCTTCTGGTAGAGATCCAACCCAAAAAGCTGCTTTTGCTACATTTTACCAGTTCCCTGCTAAGTGATGGCAGCCAATTTCTTTTTTGTGGGGGGGGGGGGGGGGGGGTGGCATCAATGATGATTGGCAAATAAGCATTCTAGGATTTTGGAACTGAACTACTTGAGAGCTGGGGACATCACACCAGTGCAAGAAACTATCGTGGGTGGCATATGTACAAGACAAGTTAAGGAAGCCAAAAGGCTATTAAAAGTTACCATATTGCAGAAGGAAGCTACAAAAACAAAGCTTTTGTCAGGAGTTGGAGGGCACCACGGGCAAAAATGAATTTTTGCATATTGTGTAGGTAATCCTCACACCATATCTGGAAACCAATCCGTAGACCAGAAGAACAAGTAGATACTTTACATATCGCTTTCTAAGCTCATATCTTCCATGAGGCTATATTTACCATAATGGTGCTTGGCATCAGTGGGATATTTTTCCCCTTTTCCCACGTGGTTTTGATGCGGTCCTGGAACAAACGTAGTAAGATTGAGCTGGCACAGAACTGCAAGAGGCACAGCAGAAACCCTGACAGCAATCACCAATCTAGTGTGGCACAGTTTACAGATGCCTACATATGTGTGTGAAGATCCATAAGTTTAAGGAGTATATTGCTTGCAAGTTTATGAGACGTATCATAGGGTACACTAGTCCTAAATTCTCACAAAGGTACTTTGCAACCTGTTTGCTTCCAAAGGTATTGCAGCAGTCATAGAAGAGCTGACTTAATTTGTTTGTATTTCAGCTTGTAGGACATAAATGGTGTGCCAGGCTATGCTCTGATGTGCTGTGATTGACTGAATGGTAGTAACCACAATGTTGTGATGGATGAGTTGCTCTTTGCTTTAGTGTTTTCTGATAGTGTGTATTGTGTATGTATCCATGTAGGTATGCAGTGGTAGTCATATTACACAGAGCTCTTAGGGAGGAAACGGAGCACCACGAAGAGCCCACAGAACATTTGTGATAACATTTACAAATAGGCAGAGAGAAGGAGCAAAAATAATGGGTGAAATGATAGAGATAGTGCTCTGTGAAGATTTGTGTCTTTTTCTTTCTGAATTGCCTGATTGTAAGCATTGTGATGTCGATGGGAGTGGTGCTCTACATCCTAAGTACAAAGAGTGAGAAGGTTTGCCTTCTGGTCCTTTTATTTCCCTGCAGTTCTTCATTTCCAGTCTGGCAAAGCCTTGGTTTGTTTGAATGTTGTCTCCCTGAAATAGTTGCTCAGCCAAGTATGCTGTGGTATTGTTCTATAAATGTTTAGACGATACAGCTGGGTTTTGAAATGATTTGGGCCTGGAGATGGAGCCAGTGAACTTACTTCAGTATCAAGTTTATGTGATGAAATTTCTTATATCTTTGAAAAAATTAACCATGGCGTGTAGGATGCCTTTGAGGGTTGTTAAATGTAGCACCAGGGAGGCCACTAAGTAATGCTTAGTGGCCTCCCTGGATCTCGGTTAAATCCATCATTCTTTACACAAGGAACAGGCTCAAGATTGATTTGCATATGGCTGGGTCCAAACTGGAGTGGTGTGGTGAGCAAAAGAGTGATGGATTTAATCAAGATCCTTGTGACTGGGGGTGAATGATTGCAATGTCCAGCATTCCGTCTATCAATTGTTTCTTTTGCATATGTCGTCCTAAGTGGGAAGGATAAGATGTGGGTCCCGTGCTCACTACACCACTGGATTCCAGCTAGCCTGGCTGATGATGAAGGGTGACGCCCTGAAACCGGTCCCTGGATGCTTGTTTCGGGTCCAGGGAGGACCTGGCTTGGCAGTTCGGGTTGGACTGTTTCCACAAGGAACAGTGTCAAGACTGATTTGCATATGGCTAGGTCCAAACTGGGGTGGTGTGGTGAGCAAAATAAATATGGATTTAATCCAGACCCTTGTGACTGGGGGTGAATGCTTGCATTGACCAGCATTTCATCCATCAATTGTTTCTTTTGCGTACCTTGCAGTCAGGCATGAGAATGTTAAGGATGTGTGTAAGATGGTGGTGAGCCATATTTCTCTGATAAAAAGCGCATCTAGGTTGGGATGGGCAAACACAGCTTAAATGAGCATTTGTAGTGTTCTGTGCCCCACTGAAATGAGGAATGTTGTGCTCACTGAAATGGGAATTGCTGTGTGTTCTTCTGAGATGGGCATCTGTGGAACTGTTTGCGCAATTCTCAAATTGTTGATAGCCCTGATCTTTGCCCTTCCAAGATGGGTCATTCTGGTGATTCATGTTGAAGCACTGGTGTGAGCCTAGACACTAGGCAAGAAGTAGGGGACCGTTAAATATATATCTTCCTCTTCTTGCTCTCTCGTGTTCCTTGGGCAGGAAAAAAGATCCAGTGCTAATAAGGATGTTAGCAATTATCAGTTTCATCAGTCATTTTTCTGGCTGATAATCTTATGGCTCAATAAATGTTTATTTCTTTTCAGAAGATACATTCTTTGCAAGTGAATCGTTAACAAATATTACATTAATCCACCGATTCCCTGGATGCACAATGCACTAATGATTGTCCAGTCACGTCAAACATTTAAAAACAGAAAAAGCCAGGGTCACTGTTCTTGTGAGACCAGACATCGGTTAAGTGTGTGCCAGGTTTATTCTTGTGAGAGTGTGTCTGTGGGGCTTTCAGGGACCTTGAGCAGCAAACAGACCCAGAGTCTTATGCAAGAAAGTGTATCTGCTTCGCTCAATGGTTGTCAAGCTTATCTGTTACCTGCAATATCATAGGTGATCTTTTCCATCCATAGGATGTGAATAATACTGTGGTACCAATCAGTGTCCAAGGGAAGATTTGCTAGCCCCCAGCCCATTAGTATTGCTTACTTTTCTAAAAGAAGTAGGTGTAAGAAAAATGTCTTACCGCCCTTCTTGGAATCCCATTTGATCTCTGACATCCAATTAAAAATACGTGGCTTGTGGTTTGGATTGGACGTTGGTGTCTGTAACCTGAGCACCTTCCCAGTATTTTGGGGCATGGCCATAACAGTGTGTGGCAAGGTGCCCTACTTCTGCAAGACCTATTAAATCTATCTGTTCAAGTAGAGTTAAAGAAGTATAAACGGATCTGCGTCTAATAACAGCTGTTAAGTACTCTTCTTAATATAGACTTTCTGGCATTCGTATCGACAACTCCCTCGTGCATGCTGCTTGTCAGTGCTGCCCGTTGTTCTATAAGGGGTGATATAGCTAGCACTTTTTTCCAAGCTTTTTAGTAGCCCTATTTCGGTTCTAATTCTGTTGCTTGATAGCTAAAGATATTTGAGAACTAATGATTGTTAGAATCCACTGTTTATAACAGCTTCTCGGTGTCCCTTTGTTGACTGTACTGTGTACAGCCCAGTGTCAGAGTTGTGTACATTGGAACCTCTTTTTTTCTGATTTGATCCATAGGTTTTTATATGCTCAAATGACTTAATATTGCCTTTTCAGAAGTCTGGTGCACATGTCCCCTTTCAATTCCTCATCCTAGACCAGGGTAAAGATCAGACTTGCCCAACAGAGTTTTGTCAATGCGGGCCCGATAGCGAGTTAACTCGGGCACCTTTAATGTTCAGCTCAACACAGCTGCATTCTTAATGGTGATCGCCCTTTCTTATCGACTACTGGGAGTTCCCAGAGTGATCATCCAACTAGTAGATGGCCCAGGAAGCACCACAGCTTCTCTCATTCCCACACTTGTTGCAGACTTGGGCAGCCTTGTCATGAGATAATATCTGGAATGTCCAATACTCTTTTTTTCGCGGGAAGGAAACTTTGTCTCAGTGTTGGCTTCATGTCGCCCCGTATTTAATTCGCACACAACTCCAGATCTGGATTAATGTGTCTCCAAGTACTGCAATCGACAAAGCCTGGAAAAGAAATAGGGCCTTTTGTAGGATCATCATTTTCACAGAAGCTTCCCATCCCAGCTGAGGGAGGGGTAGGGAATACCATCAAAGCAGGGCTTGTCTGCTGGAACAAATGAGAAGCTGATAATTTGCCTTCCGCAGGGGTTTACTTTTGGGTGTGGTACAGATGCACTGGTATTCCAAAGCTTACTTGTTTATTCGAGAAGCTGTCGTTTTCTTAAGGCAACAGAGCGATGTCTGCGAGGCAGTTAAGCTTAAAGCCCCCAATTTATGCATATTCATCTTAAAACCAGAGACCCTTTGATAATTGTCCAATTTTTCTAATAGGAGGAGGCCGGATTGGTCAAGAATACCAAGTTAGCACATGCAAACATTTTCAGGGCAAACATTTAAGATACAAGTCGTACACCCTACATCGTCTTGTTGTTGTTATGTGTACTTTATGGCCATGGCCCAATATGGAGGACGAGAAGCTAGGGGGGCAGATGGTAACCCAGCCTGGTCACCCTCCTAATTTTTATGTCTCCAGAGAGTATGTTATTACTATAGGATTTGTGACTAAGGCCATGTATCTGGCTCCAAGTCCTAATTAAACATGCTTCTCCCAAGCTAGTGCCATGAACACTGAGGACTTACCAGAAGTCTTTGCTCTGCAGAACTATCCTGAATACAGCTAGCCTTGCTTCAACTCTCCCAAAGGACACTCCAGACCCACATAAATTCACAAATACTCAATGGGAAATGGGATAAGAGAAAGAAAATAGCTGGTGCAAGGCTTTCTTCACAACACACATATTTTGGAAGTGCAACTTCCGTACTCTGCTCTACAGTGAAAATGTAACTTATCCGTTTTTTTACTGCTATCGATTGATTGATTGATTGATGCTTTATTTCGATATGCACATATCATAAAAGCAGTACAAAAAGATAAAAACAGCATGTCGAAATAAATAAGACTGTACAAGTGGAATGATAATTAAAACACGGTATGTCAGCATAAATTAGATAAAAAAGAATTAAATTGTTATGGACAGTCTTCTAAGTCTTAACAACCAAGCCCATTTTAAAAATTTTGCAACAGCACAAACAATAAGAGGGGCTGTATTAGTTAAAAGAATCCGTAGGGCAACAGAGTGCTGACGAGTCCCCAGTTCTCTGCAAATGGGGGCAAGCCAATGCGATCTGGGGCGACCATAGTCCTGGCATTCGAAAAGGAAGTGTGGCACCGTCTCTGGTTTGTCCGGACAAGAGGCACAAAAGCGTGATGTGGGCTGGGCTTTATTCCACCTTGAACAGAGATCCGCCAAGGGCAAGGTTCCTAGCCGAAATTTAATGTACAAGGACCTATCCATAGCCACTGTTATAATATCCATATATGGCTCATACAAGACAACGTCTTTGAACAACAGGAAAGCTGCGGTGGTTTTGCAATGCTGCTGGCTACTAGAACGCTTCACGTCAACCCACTCCCAGAAAAGTTTTTTTAGAATCTTCTTAGGTGGAGCGGAGTGACTATGCCAGCAAGAAGCCAAACCCAGTTCCCCTAAAAGATGTTTTATGTCCTTCAGCCATTTGATGCTGCTCCAACCGTCAGCATGCATCACTTCTGCTAGACCATTGGCATACGATTGTAGCTCCGGGACCCTCCACAAACGTGCCCAGAGCAGAAGGGGACGAAGCCGAGCCTGGTCCCTTATGGCTTTACAGCCAGTGTCCAAGAGCATTGGGATGGTCGGGCTGCTCGATGGAATAGCAAGAAGATCCTTGATAAATTTATTTTCGGCCTTACTCAATGAGTCGACTTTGCCCAAGCCCCACAGTTCCGATCCATAGAGAGAAGCAGGGACTGCACGAGCTTTATAAATCTCCAGTATGGGTGCAACACAATGTTTTGAGGAGTTATTGTATTCCTTAAGAAGGGCGCCCCCCACCCTTTTGTGGGCCAGAGTCATTTTATCAATGTGGGCAGTCCAGCTCATTGCATCATTCAGACGGATCCCCAGATAATCAAATTCCGCCACTCTTTCTAGGGGTATGGAGTTCAGGATTGGAGGGCGACCAAGTTTGCGGGGTGGGTGCATGACTAGGTACTTGGTCTTGTCTATGTTAATGACGAGGCCTTTAGTGGTACAGAAATCCTGGAAGCGGTTCAGCAAAAACTGTAGACCTTGGGGGGTTTTGGAGATGAGGAGGGTGTCGTCGGCGAACAACAGAGTTGGAATTTTTACTCCACCCAGGCTGGGGGCATCTGATGGTTCGCCCAATAGATGATCTACCACCCCGTTAATATAGAGGGAGAATAAGGTGGGGGCCAAAACACAGCCCTGTCTTACTCCCCTCTCGACCCTGATTTTATCGGTCTTTTCCCCATTCAACCCCCATCTAACCTGGGCATAGGTGTTGGTGTGCAGGTTAATGAGGAGGTTCAGTAGGTATGGGGGCATCCCTAAACCATGAAGCACCCTCCAAAGTTCCTCCCTTGGTACCAGGTCAAAGGCAGTCTTAAGGTCAATAAAGGCCAGATAGAGACTGCCTTTGCCCAGCACCACCACCTTCCAGTGTAACAACAAAAGCCTAAAGGCCTGTTCAATAGTTCCTGTACCCGAACGGAACCCAGCCTGCATGTCGGACAGAATGTGATTGTCGTCCACCCATTGAGTAATTCTCCCCAAGATGGTTTTCCCGGCCAATTTCTGGCTGGAGTCTATTAGGCTTATAGGCCTATAGTTCCCGGGTAAATCCCGACTGCCCTTTTTAAAAATGGGGACCACCTCTGCACCTCTCCAGAAGTCAGGCACAAGCCCTCCCCCCATGATTGCATTGAGGAGTGCAGAGATTAGAGCCCCCCATTCTTCCGGGTAAGCACGGAGGATGTCCCCCGGTAGGCCATCCGGGCCAGCTGCTTTCAAGGGGACCAAGGTTTTGATCTGCTTTGTTACATCAAGGGGGGAAAACAGATCCAGGTCACGGTCTAGAGTAAAGGCTGGGATGTTAAAGGGATCATTAAGGGGGCCTTCAACAGCAGAGTACAGATTTTGGAAATGGGAAAACCAAGTCTGAGCATTAATCGCACAAGTCCTCCGGGAATCGGCGGGACGATTCCTTTTGCCCACCATGTCCCAAAAACCTTTAGCATCTTTCCCTCGGCTGGCAGCCAGAAGGTCCTGCCAGAAGCTATCCTCCCATTCCATCCTTGCATTTTTCTGGCATAGTGTGTAGTGTCTCCTGGCCTCCCTAGTCCTAAGCGGCAATTTGGACTTGACTGCCTCAATAAGAAGTGATTTCGCCTCCCTACACTTTTGGTTGTACCAGCCCTGACCCGGTCGTAGGCTGGGTTTCCTTCCGCTCGGGTGGGCTGGGACTACAAAGAGGTCGCCAATGGTCTGAATTATGACACAAAACCTAGGTGCCACCTCCATCAGCCCTTCCTCTTGGCAGTCAAGATTGGCCAGGGCTGAACCCAGAAGCTGCCTAATCGCAGAGGTTTTCTCCTCCGAAAGAGCCAGCTTCGCCCACTTTAGCCTTCGCCCACAGTTCGTGACCACTGACAGGTCTGGCGCGGGGTTACAAGGAGAACCACTCACGGTGCTGTTGACGCACCTGTGGGACAGGGTGAGGGACAGGAGATTGTGGTCGCTCTCCACAGAAGGTAAAACTACCATGTCCTCCACCATGCCCCACAGGTGTATGTCAAGGAGGAAATAATCAATCCGTGACGTGTGTCCTGGCCTATTGTAGGTGTGCGCCCCTACTTTGTCGGACCTGGTTCTGCCATTGGCAGCTCTAAGCCCAAACTCCATAACTAGGGAGTTAATCTGGAGGGCCACTTCTGTCCATTTTTTAACAGGGCCAAGCTCGAGGGGAGGAATCCCCCACCCATTATCAAATTCCTCTTGATCTGCTAGGATGTCCAGATCCAGAGGCTCGAAAGTGCAGTTCAGATCACCTGCCAACAGTGTACAAGACCTGTATGGAGATGAGCGGAGCTGCGCTTCCAAGCAAGCTATAACTGGGGATTCTCTTCCCCCCTTAGTACCACGGGCATAAATGTTAAAAATATTTAGAATGACTCTGCCCTGGGAATTTCTAAGCAAAATGTTTAGGAGGTCGGGGCAGTTAGTGTCCTTCTCCTCCACCCTACAGTTAAGTGCGGTGGCTACCCAGATTAACAGACCGCCAGAGGGGCGGCCCCTGCCAGTTACACTTTCTGCCGCCGGCAAAAAGTGGGTGGAATAACCCGCCTTGTGAAGGGGCACCCGACTCCAGGTTTCCTGGAACAGGCAAATGGAGTATTGCTCCACATGCTCGCTCCAATCCGGCAACGCCAGCTTCCTTTCGAGGCCCGCAACATTCCAGCTGAAAACCCTAATCTGGGGGTCCGTTACAGCTGCAATGCTACAATCCTCGACAGGGGGTGACAAGTCCGCAGGACCCACATCAGGGGGACCAGGCGTAGAATTATGGGAAGCCCCAGTCTCCCCCTTCCCCTCCACAGACCCGGCCGTAGCCAGAGTCTGCGGTTGGTAGGAGGAGCCATTGGATTTGGGGTATGGTGTTGACTCAGCGACAAAACCCGGGGCCACAACGACCTCCCCCGGATCATGATCACTGCTATCATAAGCTATATTCTCATATCACATGTTTTAAAGAAAATTAGTACCTGGTTTAGAAACACCTCTTTCTCAGCTAATCTCCTTAATCTTCTTAAAACATATAAGTGTATCTATACATAAAAAAATAAACCATTATTTACCTTTTATGCTGACATTCTCTACAGACAGAGTAATAAAAATGTGTGTAAAGAACTCTCCCTACTTCTAACATCCAAGGCAACATGAAGAACAAAGCGGGTCTCCAAAGAGGGAAGCAGTTTTTACGCAGCAACCGTTACAACGCATGCAGTTACATCGCATGCCGTTGCAACGAAAAAGGTGTGCAGCAGTGGGAAGAAGGTGTTGGATTTAACTCCAACACCTTCTATACTGTTGCACACAATGGAGTTGGAATAGAAAATGAATCTCTTCCAACTTCCAGCGCTCCCCCGACGGAAAGTCGGGATAAAGTTTGGCGTTGCAACGGCATGCGATATAATGGCATGCGTTGTAACGTCACATATCCCTTCAAAAACTCTAGGGGTTGCAAGGCTCCAGCACCGAGTTTGGGACTCAGTTTAAATAATTCTGCTTTATTTTTTTATACTGAAGATTCAAGATGGTCATTACATTTCACAAGATGAGATTTCCAGGTTTCGCAATAATTTGTTTTTTAGTTTGACATTGTGGAATCCTTGTTCCTAGAGACCGCCATCTTGGATGAGGCATCACTGAAAACAAATTCCTACAACTGAAGTGTGTAAAAGAATTTCGTAGTAAGATTCCATTTTCTTTTATTACGCACGGTTAGACCACCACTGTATTCCACTTTTACCTTATCCACAATCATCACATAGAGGACATCATTGTCACCCTCTGAAATTCCCAATTTACACTATCAGAGGCTTTTTTTTACATTAAGGGAGAGAAGCATTCTCTCTCTCTTGAGGCATGGTGCAGAATCTACAGTGAGGACAACCTTTTTGTGTTGTTGCCAATCTGCAGCCCAACCCCACAAACCATGATGGTATGAGTGAAGCAGCACCTCATTTAGACATGTATCCAAATTTTAATGAAACCTTTTAAACCCACATTCAGAAGAAAAATCAGTCTCTATGACCCACATCCTGAGGGTCTTTCTCTGGTTTAGGGTTCATCAAAATCCATGCCTCTGACATGAAGTATGTCACTCTACTTGTGTTAGCAAATTAGTTACCAGCCTGGTCATGAGGTCCAACAGTAAAGGCTCAACATTTGTATAAAATATTAATGTGAAGCTTTCTGGATGGCTGTTGATGCCTTTTGGTGTTTATTATCTTTTTCTTTGGTAATTGTTTGTTCCAATGTTTCTTTTTACTCTTATGTTAGTTCTTTCATTTTACCCTGCTCTACGTACAGCGCCACCGAATCAGGGTCTACTTGTTCACCTGACTATAGGAGCTGTAAAACTGCTCAATTTTTTTAAGTTGGTTTCAGTCAGACTGATGCCCTTCTCATCCTTCGAGGTACCTATTTGCCTGTGGGTCTGCTTCTCTTTTAGGCCAGTTAGCAAGGATTGTCCTGCCCTATTACCTCTTTCCTGAAAATTTTGCCCCACTTTCCCTGATTTGTATTCTACCTTAACTCAGTCAAATAGTTGTAACTGGCTCCTTAAAGCTAAGATCTTATGACATTGATTTGTGAATATATGCGAACATGGCGCGCAGGTCACCCGACTATAAATTTACCATACTCACCTGGGCCCATAATTCAATATTACACATTTTACTTAATCAGGTAACCTTCGCTCTACTAACAGTCTATTTTTTCCTACTAGGTCCTATACCATTGACTTACCAATCCTTGTCACTGGTACCTATAACCTAATGGATCATTGAGTTAGTTTTAAAGGCAGTTCAATAACCAAGCAGCATTTGCACTCACATAATAACCACAGACTCAGGAAGGTTTAAAGCTCTTTATCTAATCATCATCAAAGGTCATAATCCAAAGGTTGAAAGCAATAAGACTATCAATAATCAAAATCAGAAATAGTGTATAACTATGCAAAAGATATAATATGCCAATCATTTAGCCCGAAATAAAGGGAAGGTAAAAATATGGAACATGCTATTTAATTAGACAGACTTTGTACTATTTCCTAAGGGTAGGGAAAAGAAGGAACATACTAAATAACACAGTTTTTACACATTTATCAAAGGGAGGGTAAAGAAAGGGAACATAATATGCAATGACGAAACCAAATTTACCATATATCTATAGGGAAGGTAAAAATAGGAGCACACTATTTGTCAGATAACCAAGCTTAACTACTTTAAGGGAGGGTGAAGAAAAGGAACATTTATGCAATCATGAAAAAAACGTTTAGCATTCAACTAAAGGTGGGAGAGAAAGTGGAACACTCTAATAAACAGCAAAAGACACAAATTTATCATTTATGTGATGAAGGGTAAGAAAAAGGAACATATGCAAATAAAACTAGTACTTTGGGAGGGTAGAGAAAAGGACGCAATTTATACTGACAATTACCCACACAGATTTATATTTATCTAGAATGGTGTGAAGACCCACCCTGGCCACGGGTCAGTTGAAAGGATAGAAGAACCCCAAAAGTTGCAGTGCCAGTAGGCCAGCAGGTGCAGATCAGAATCAAGACAGGAAAACCCAGATTTGTATCAGGACCGGACCACCAAATGTTAAGACCAGCACCCGCAGTTCAGTTGCAACGCCTGCGCTACTCCCTCTCTGCAGCTAACAGCCAGAACCCCGATTGGGTTATCGTTTTCACCGACAAAGTGCTTCACCAGCACTTCAGCTTCCCAGAACCCTGGGTTGGCAAACCTCCCGACAGAGTGCTCCGCAGCTCTCTGCTCTTAGTCACCTATTGAGTGCGTTGGGTCAGTGACAGGTCAGCTATTCGGACAAGTCGGACAAAAATAACTAGCTAAACCTACCCTAGTTATACTGTTTTTCAGGTCAGTGTACCACCCCCAATGTTGCAAATGTAAGGATCCCCAATTTCGATTGGACAGAAAAGGAGGACAGGTCATCACACCACCAAAATTCTTAGACTTCAGCGTTGAATATTAAATTTTTCGTTCCCGTCCCATCAATTTCTTTTCACATGGCAACTGCATTTTCACCTAACAATGGTTGTTCTATTGACAAATACATTGTGTGCAATTTGACTTCTTCTAGTAGGGTCAGATGTGAGCTTCCCAGGCACATCTTGGCTGTGACTGCCTTCTGGCTCGGGTTCAATGCCAAATAGTTAATCTTCTCGCTGAAGTCGGTCATGCGCGGAAGGACTTCCAAGATGTAGTAAATAGCACCTCCCAGGCCCAAAGATTACAATACTTGAAAAATTAAAAAGGAAACAGTTTTGGAACACAGAATAAAATGAATACACTGTATACCATGACTTTCTACACTATACCCATTACTTTATGATAAACTATAGCATTAGGATTAAGCAGAATGAACAGCTTAGCAAAAGCAGCAGAGCAAGTCTCTCTCATGTGAGAACACAGAGCAGCCATTTTAGCTCTAGTGCGCAGAAGCGACAGTTTCCCTCCAAAGCTGCGAGTACGTCATCTCACGTGAATATGACAGACGCATGCGCAGTAGAAAATTCCGCCTAGCAGCCGCCATTTTATATGCAAGCGTATAAAGGTTTAGTAAACACATAAGCAAGCTTCACTCGGACACCCCATGTCAATATAAAAGGGGCAAAATTAGTAAGACAAACATGTTGATTACACAGTTAACGTTATTCGAGGTTCATAAATTCGAGCAAGTCGCTTCTCGTGCGAATCCTTGCTCCATCATGAGATATGTTAAAGAGGTTTTCAGCCACTAGGACTCCCCTTCATCCAGCCCTCCTTTCGTCCACATCACTAAGAAAGACCCATAGCGAGTGTGAGGAGCCTCTGAATGATGACAAAATGCCTTCCCTGCTAGTAGGAGTGTGTAGTGATGCAACTGAGGTGTCTCTGTCCCAAAGATTGCCATTCATCTGCAGCCATCTACCCCTCTTTATCAGAGTATGGAGTCAAGACTGAAAATCACATATGTGGAGCTAGCAAGACCGCCACACCTGCTGTCTTGGATTTAGTGTAAGGAAGTATTAGAGAGGAAATACCTTGAAGCGCAATCTGCATGTAACATTAAATAAGTAATGTGTCTCTCGTAATAAACAAATGTCATGCCTTGAAGTGCAATCTGCATGTTACATTAGGTGAGATATGTTTCTTTTGTAACAGACAAATGGAACCTGATACTTTCTTAAGTGTTTGTAGGGTAATAAAGCATTCAGCCAGTTTGTTTAGCCCTCCAACATTTAACGAGACAACCCTAATGTCTCTTAGCATATTGGTCCCTGTTGGTTACTGCTTTGCTAGACCAATTAATCTTGCATGTAGTGATTGGCTGCTGATTTTAGCACTTTAACTTATGATTGGCGCACTCACCTATTCACTTTCAGGCCACCAACTCATAAATCCAGCTAAGATGCAGCTATACGTGCCTCAGAAATAAAACATGTGGAATCATAATTTCAGGCAACAGCATATCTTATGTGCTGGGGCCACTCTAATGTTCATGTTCTCTCTGACCTGCTGCGAGAAAGCAAAAGACAAACAAATGATGGACGGAATGCGGAACAAATCAAACATTCACTCCTAGTCGAGAGACTTAGGTTAAATACATCGTTGTTTTGCTCACCATGCCACCCCAGTTTAGACCCAGCCATATGCAAATCAGTCTTGATGCTGCTCCTCATGGGAACAGTCCAGCGGAACTGCCAAGCCAGGTCCTCCCTGTACCAGAAACATGCTTCCTGGGACCGGTTTTGGGATATCACTCCTCATTAGCCAGGCTAGCTTGAATCCAGTGGCACAGTGAACCACAGTGCTACCACAGGTGGATTGGCCTACTTGAGAAGTAAGGCAACCTGTGGCACACCAGTGCATCTGAAAATGAGGCTGGAGCAGAGTCAATTGTTTATAAGAGCCTGGATTTGTGACTTGCAGAACTGCCTCTTCCCTTGCTTATAAGCCATTTGGAAATGTTGTTATTCCAATTCCCTGAAGCAGCGTTTGGGACCTGGTGTAGGCACAACAATGATGTCTGTGGACACATGGTTTATTTAGGATTGTGGGTGACTGGCAATATTCAAACTGCTGCCATCAGCTGAGAGGCACTGCTAGTTCTTGGGAAAGTGTCAGTGGACCAGCCTAGTGCATGACACAGTAGTGGACAGGTGTACGACATTCACACTTTTTTGGTGCAATTCCATTTTAATCTGTTTCTTTAAAAAAGGTCACAGTATAACTCTCTCTTCGTCGTTTTATGTGACAGAAACAGACCTGGCTTACCCTCATGTTGCTGTCGACTGATGTTTCCAGGCAAATGCATTTTTCCCAATCTCTCAAGAGATCTACCATGCATAAAAAAGGTTTTTGACTATGTGACCTTACAGCTTTATCTCAATTAAAATCAGACAATATAACTTATTTTACCCTTTATTTTCTGGATCACATTTACATTCAACCCAGTTGACCAAAGTAGGGACACAAATTCTTTATTCAAAATCTGTTTATTTGGTTTTAACAGTGTCACAGACAAGGATCACTTACAATGCATATAGTCAGATCAGATACAGGGTAAGAGCCAGAGGTTACAGGAAGCTAATAGGGGTGTCATCTTCGTCAGAAGCACTGTAATTCTTTAATCAAAAATGAGAGTTATGGTTATTGGACCCTCTAGCTGAAGGTCATTTTAGGCATATGCCTTCCAAGTGCTTATTTGGGCTCCGGGAACACCTTGGAAAACAATTTGCTGTTGATGGCCCATGTCACGATTGTAACTTTCAGCCAGTCTTGAATTCTCATCCTACAGCACCAAACATGCTGGACAATGTAGTTTCATTGTCACAGGATATGTTAGGGCCTACAGATCCCAGGATGCCAAGAGTTTGCTAAAAAAACGAGGGATCATTGAAAGTCTCTATCATGGCATTAGGCTTGTTGATAACATGTTGTTTTTGTCTACACTCACACACATTGACTACTCCCATAATGTCATGCTGGGTGTGCGAGGGAAATAGGGTGACATTCTCAGGGTGATGTGGTCTATTGGCTAAGCACAAAAATGTATACATGAGAAGTGCAATTACAAATACATGGAATGTATTGTACTTTTGTAGTTTAAAAATACAAATCACCAGTTGATATACACTGTCTCTTGTATTGTGTCTCAACCCCCCACCCACCACACACACACATACACACACTGTGGGAGTGCTCCACTCGTCTCCAGCAGGGTTTGATTCACATAAATATCAGTGCATAAATGCATTCTGCGTAATCTTTACTGCAGGCATTAACAATGTGAAAGCATGACCTGCTGAACTATGCTTTGGGTTCTCACTATGGAAATAACAGAGATGGTAAGGATTAAAAACAAACATCTGTTGTTGTTTGTTTGGAGTGCTCACACCCTCTAACTACACCATTTACTATGCATTTTCTAAAAAGCCTTAATTCTAAATCCCCTACTCACAGGCCAGTTGCAGCCAATAACACTGACCAGTGTTCTTTAAAATGCTCCTTTTGCCACTACACTTTCCAAAGATTTCTTCAAGGGATTCCCAGAGACCTGCCACCAAGTGATCTTTAAATGACATCCAAGTAACTCTGGCCAATGTTACATGCCCAATGTGCTTTAAAAGTGCACTATTTAGAGTAACGTTTCTTAAAAATTACTAGAGAAGAAATCATAAGACCAAGCTCTACAATACGGCGGCATATCATATGTGATATCTTGGGTTTTAGCTAACTGCATTCTAGCACTTGTTGGTGTAATCTACTTGAATGGGTAAGATTTAGAAAGTACTGAACACTGAAGTGTCAAGACAAGTTGAAGGTGAATACATGCCAAAACTCCTAAACTTTGCTGGAGACTCATGATTTCTGAAAGAAAAAGAATTGTCTTATTTTAGGTTTAAACTGCCTCCACTCCAACAAAACAGGGAAACTAAGTCAATATTAGTATGTACCCAGCCATCATTGTATAGTCATATTATACGCTATATAACACTTGTTCAAAATATCATGAGTCGATATGCCTTTTCAGTTTCCAAAAATCTTTCTATTCGTCTTCATTTTCTAAACTTCCATTACAAGTCAATACTCATCCAATATAATTAATTGGCAGCCAACGAGTTTCGTCCCCATTCGGACTTCCTCAATGAATTTGTTATAATAATGTTACATTCCTTTCTCTATGCTCGCAATACCGCACAATTGCAAGTTTTGTTCAGCTTAAAATGTATTCGTTTACATGTACGTTGTGTATTACCAACAACAAGTGTACATTGTGTTTCTTCATCCCTTCAGAACCTAGGATAGTTTGAACAGGGAACTTAATGTATCCAGTTTTTTTTCGATCTAAATCTCCTTCTTAGCCATTCCTATGTGGTACAATCCTATTTATGCCCTCCTATTACAACTTTTCTGGAGTGCTAATTTCAGCATCTCCCAGTCCAAATGAGTTGCTGGTTGACTTGAATTTTACCATCTATAACATATGAGTGTAACAAATGCGTATTTTGGAGAGTACAGGAGCTAGAAACAGCCAGCACGTTTCAGTTTAGGGTTGCAGTCAAAATTACCCATCCCAACCTCAGGGAGCCTGGTGATCAAGATTGAAATCTAACCCTTTTGCATGCCCTAACTGACATGTAAAGAGATAGTCATCCTGCATCTTCAAGTAGCTCCCCGTCTTTTTATAATATTAAAAATGTAAATAACCGTATCATCCCAATCAGGAATTTTATTAAACTCGACATATTATTCATGGACCAATTCCCCTAATCCATTTAATGATGGAACATTAGACCTTGAGCCAGTATGTCCTGTTGTTGAGCTAGTTGGTGCTGTGAATCCTACTGTAATAACAAATATGATGACAGTAGAAGGTTGTGCAACAGATAACGGCTGTGTAGAGATTGAAGATACCCCACATATTAGTATATCTACTCATGGTAGTCTCTTCTGGGATGAAGCGGGTTTGTTAAACAAATTAGGCATTACGGACTGGGTAGAGTATGTTAGCAAATTTAGCTTAATTTGTTTACAGGAAACTTGGATGCGTGAATCAGCTTATATAAATGGTTTTTACTCTGTTCACACATCAGCTAGAACATCTACAGGTGGTCATGATAAAGGCCGCCTACTAACTTTCATTTCCACAACATTAAATGGCAGAGTTAGGAAACTACAGCTGGATTCCCCACATTTCCAGATCTTAAATATTATATTGAAGAGAAACCTAACCCTTGTGGTTATTAATTTTTATCATAATAAATTTTAACAGCGCAAATTTTACCATTGCCCAGGAATTCAAAATTGCACTTACGAAACACATCGAGGAGTTAAAAATGGACTATGTAATACTTTGGGGGGGGGTGATTTTAATTGTAAATTGTGCTCATTGTCTAAACGCGAGGCATGCCATCATTTAACAGGGGACATGGTGGGTGGTTACCACTTTGAGCACACTCCTTGTGGGAACATTTTTTACTTTTTATTGTCAAAATTTTCACTTTTCTTAACCTTAGACTTAATTGAGCTTTTAAACTCTGATGTGGCAACATATGTTGGAAGAGGTCAGGGATCGCTGATTGATTTAATAATTTTGTCCGATTATTTTAACTCCAAAACTAATGTTTTTAACATATCTAAAAATCATTTTAGAGACCATTACCCATTAACATTACAATTAGTGATCCCATTAGATCCTCCCACCATACCAGTTAAGGTAGTCCCCTTATCCTATACTAAAAATAAGGGGTTAACCCGGAAGTGATCCACTGTCAAACCTGATATCATTCTGGAAGAGATTATAAAAGAGCAATCTCGTGCAAGTACTGGACTGTCTGGATGAAAATTTAAGTCTTACATCCATGATCAGATCGTATAATGGAAAAAGAGATGTTGGCGGCAGTTTGGGCCATGGAGAAATTCTGCCAATTCATATGGGGCTCGAGATTCAGGCTCAGGATAGACCACAAGCCGCTGGTCAAAGTGCTCACATCATGCGGGCACACAAATGCAACCCCTCGAATTGCAAAGATGACACTAAAGTTGTTGGACTACAGGCACAATGTTGAATACATTCCAGGAACAAAAAACAAAGTAGAAGATTACCTCAGCAGAGCGTTGGCTATGGAGGAAGCTCCTCACTGCGCAGAGGAAGAGGATGTCAGCGTAGCATTCATGGAGGATCACGAAAGAGTGACAAGCGCACAGGAATGGAAGGAAGCCTATGAGAACAACGCGGACATCACAGCGGTTAAGCAGTTCATAATACACGGGTGGCCAGAAAAGAAACGCTTGAATGCTGAGCATAGGTAGTTCTTTGAAGTGCGGGAGGAATTATCCATTGCACAAAGATTATTTAGGCACTGTGAAAACAAAGCTTCTGGCAAAACAAATGTACTGGTGGCCGGCAATGGATAGCCAGACAGACAGGCATGTTCGAGAGTGCACGCAATGCCAAACTGCTGACAAATCTCAAAGCTTGATGCGACCATCCTTGGGAAAGTTCAACAACCCAGCCAATCCGTGGGAGGAGTTGTCAATAGACATCCTCGGTCCGGTGCTAGATGCACAAGGTACCCAGAAATATATGTTGGTGCTCATGGACAGATATTCCAAATGGCCCGAGATCGACATAAAAAAGAGAACATGGACACGGAGACGGTGTTGAGGTTTCTTTCTTCCACCTTCTTAAGGGAAGGTATCCCACGTTCCATCCTAAGTGACAATGGGCCCCAGTTCACGTCACAAAAATGGAACACCTACATGGGAAGGAATCGAATCAAGATCAAGCACACATCGGTATACCATCCGTCCGGTAATGGCTTAGCCGAGAGGTTTAACAGAGTCATTGTGGGCTCGGTATAATCGGCAATAAGTCCGGGAAAGAACTGGGAAATGGAAATGAAGAACACGCTGTGGGCCTACAGGATCACCCCAACCAGCACCGGATACAGTCCCTTCAAAATCCTGAGGGATAGGGACCCCTTTACCAAGGACAATGTCGCATGGAAGGAGCGCACCATTGTGAGCAAATGGTCCCCAGCTGTAGTCCACCACAATCTGGAAAGAGCACAGAGAGTATACATGGAACACTTCAACAAACAACGCAATGTGAAGGAGACGACGTTAGAGAGAGGAGAGTGGGTCAGAGTCAAAATAGCACAGATGAGGAGAAAGGGAGACAGCAAGTTCAGCGCACCCATGCAAGTAAAAGAGGTTTACAATAGAGCGGCCTTGAGTGATGGAACGGTTTGGTCCCAGGACCGGATATCCAAGTGCAACAAGATACTGCAGTGGACCAAGGAAGAGAGATCACAATCTGAACACTACAATGATAATCCCTCTGGGGAAGATAAGGTTGCCTCTGAAGACGTCTTGAGGGAGAAGGAGTCAAGGGAAGGAGATGATCAAGACACACAACAGGGACACCAGGAAAGCACTTGCGAAGCGACACCAAGTGTGGGACCTATAGGTGTGGAGAGAGCGTGGCCGAGAACTACCAGAGAAGACACAGGAAATGTCTCCAGAACACCGGTGAGATGTACCCATGCTGGCAGAACAGTCGTAAGACCAGCAAAGTATAAAGACTATGAGATGGGAGAAGTGAATGTGCTAGGAAGCAGATAGACCTTGGGACATTACCTTTCATTTGTGTTTTGATTAATAAAGGAGGGAGATATTTAGTGTTGCGCTCTAGTCATTGCGTTCCGACGTAGAGCATAACCGCCATGTTGAGGATTAGCGCGGAGCCTGCGAAGAGAGCGGACGCGGCTCTAGGCGCTCTGTCTACTCGAATAAATAATATGAGTAATAACTATCCTCAGTGCCTCCCCCTCTCATGGGGGGGGATAACCAATATACTACAGAAAAAGGAGGAAAATAGAAAATATGTTGGCATTCGGTTTAACTTACGAATTATGACATAATCGTATATATATAAAGTGCGGAGACACTCGCTTCCTGCTCACCTGAACTGCGGGGACCAGAAGCCAGCGGGGGGTAATGGAGACAGCTTTCCCCTCCAACCAACCACCAACCACCGGAAGGATAAATTCTCATTCACTTGCCCCGGGCCAAGGTGGGCAAGTCTGAGCCCGTCGGAGGCCACAATAGGCTGGGCTGGGCCCCCCCTCTATGCCTCTAAGCCCTTGGACACGGAGAGAAAGGTAACTTCCTTTTACAAAACTTTGAATCTGCTGGTTTACCTTTCAGACAAACGATGTCAGCACCTAATGGAGGAGGAAGAAAAGTAGAGGGAACAGGGTATGTAGCAGGGACCCTCCATCAATTTATTACGAGGGCCTCCTCAGTACTGGCCCATGAAAAAGCCCTCACGGAACGTCGCCTTTCGATGGATCCAGTATTCTCAAAAAGGTCATCTCTGGGGGCCATCCAAAATGCACGCATGCCAAATAAACAATGGAAGGACAATACGACATCTGCCCCGCGGGAAGAGTCCACAGGTACACCAGTGGCCTCTGCCCCTCTGATACATCGGGGCATAGGGTCGCACTCGCCCATAAATGCTGTACCAGGGGTGGCTATATCAACTCCTGAGGAGCCCCGTTCGCCAGTGGAACATTTGAAGGGGGCAAGGGCGAAAAGAAAGAGAGGAACCACCGGGGCAGTGATAATACAGAAAGGGAAGAAGCCCAAAAGCTATCGCCCAAACACTCAGAACGAGACTACTAATGAGGACCCCTCAGTGGATAACACCGCTCATGAAGCCCAGTCAGGGGGCACTGCACCAATTAGCTCTGACGCAGTGACTGCATTGGGCCCACTGCATGTCGAGGAAGTAATTTGGAAGAGAATAGAAGCCCTCCTAACCTCTCAGTTGGAGCCCCTCATGGATAGACTGAATGCGATTGAGCAGAGACTGGGGGAAGTTGAGGGAGGGATAATGCGTACCTTGGGCAGCATTGATGATAAGATCGAGAGGGTTGTTCACTTAAAAAACGTTGGTATGGGGGGTGAAAGGGATTGTGTAATTGATCTAAACTCCCCCATAGGATTGGTACCAACCAGTACGGCACAACCCCCGTTAAGGGAAAAAACGGGGGGAGAAACTGTTGGCAGTAGTAGGATAGACAGTGGCAGTCCAATGAGGGTGATAAGCAATGAGGAAAGGGAAAGAAACACTGCTAAGAAAATGTATCCCCGCTTAGACCTGCCCCCGAGTGTTCACCCTATGTGGTTATCCTGACGGGGGTCCCCGAATTAAAAGTGGAGACAGAGGAATCATACGACCAATTGAAAAATAAAACAATATATTGGCTTAATTACAATAGACCTCTGCCCCAAGAGGTGCACTCGAAGATCCAACACGTAAGGAGGGTGAGTTGGGTGGGAAACAGACAAAAAAATATAGCAGGGGACTGTATTGTGGTGAATCTCAGAGATCCTAAGGCAGTCCAACATATCACTCACGGTCCCCAGATTGATACTTGTTCTAAAATACAGACACTAGAACTAAGTTATTTTTATAAATCCGCAAACACCGGATTCAATGGAGGGCGCTGGGAAGATCGAAGGGGGAGGACCTTGCAGTTAGATAAAGGGCGCGGTTGGGCCCAGAGAGAGAGGGGTGAGTACCCAGTTAACAACGCCCAGGGAGCACACTCACAAGCGAGTGAGATAGTCCAAATAAGAGAAGAGCACGCTCTCCCGCTGTGCAATAAATACGCACCACTGGGTTGGGGTAGGCACCTCAGTGAGGTAGATTGACTGCCCGAGGGCGAGGTTGTCAAAGAAGGAGACTCACAGTTAAGGAATAAAGGAAGGGAACCCCCAAATGAAGTATCCCCGAATTCTTCTCAATGGGAATTATGTACTTTAAATCAAGCAGCACCCATAGATACCCATATAGATAGTGAGCCCTCTAGGACTCTTGCTGCCCCCAGAGAGATCAGTGGAGTACTCTAGAATTAGTGTCTTGGAATGTGGCAGGTTTATCAGCCAAATTCCAGAACACCGAATGGCTGGAATATATCAACAGGTTTAACATTATCTGCATTCAAGAAACCTAGGAACTGGATCCCACTAACTTTAACTTGTTTGGGTACAAGTCCTTTGGTGTTCCAACAGTTAGTTCATCTGCAGGAAGAGCTAGGGGTGGTCTCCTTATTTGGGTATATCTGAGTTTAGAAGGAGTCTGGACAGATCTGAAATGGAACTCAGATTGCATGATTGCGGTACATTTTAAGAGTAAGGACCTCAGTTTGACATTGGTCAATTTTTACAATGTGGGAGGATGTAAAGCAGGTAAGTTGGAGGAAAGACTCGGGTCACAGAGAGTGGCGAATAAGGGAGTAACGGTCCCAGTGATTTTAATAGCAGGGGATTTTAACTGCCACTTATGTCCAAAATTGATACCGTTTACGGAAGAGTGGACAACATGCAATTTTGAAGAAGGGGCACATTTTGAACATATCTCGGAAGGTAGGGAATTAAGCAGGGTGATGAAGAGCCACAGTATAGAACACTCAATGGATCTGTTACCTATTAAACAAAATAAGCAGGTTAATCCTACATTCAAGGGAAGAGGATGTAGCTCTTACATTGATTTTATACTCGTATCAGACCTGTTAAAACAAAGAATAGTGGGTTTCTCAATTGATTTTAGTGGCTTTAGTGATCATAACCCACTAACAGTGTCAGTGGCAGCCTCAAAGGTTAGAAAGGCCATACGGAGGGGGGCAGAGGACTTTAGGGAGACAGTTATAGCCCAAGGACGGCTCCTTAAATGGGCCAAACTAAATGGTGAGAGCTTCTACAAATCTCAATTGGAAAAGGGAAAAAAGCACATAGAGATGTACCTAGATTTATCTGTAAATGCCCCTCCATTGGTGGAGGCCTTCGAAGAGGTAGGAAGGATAGTAGATGCCCTAATGCGCAACACAGGAAAGGGCAAGATACAGACAGACCCCAAGTGGTTTGACAGAGGGTGCTCCTTAGCCCAAAAACATTTAAGAACCGCCCTCAAACAGAAGCCACGAGACAGCCAAAAGGTTATGTACTGCAGACTAACCTACAAGCAGGCAATAAGGCGTAGGAAAAATGCGCTCCAGACCAAAACGTGGGAAGATCTCAGGGGAGCAGCTGAAAAGAGAGATCTTTCAGCTTTTTGAAAGATAGTTAATAGCCCTTGTTTTCAAGACGGAAACAGCCCACAGATAGCGTCTAATGTACTCCCGGAACAGTGGGTGGAACATTTTAGAGGTTTGTACAACAGAGGGACCAAAGCTTCCCAGGAGTACAAGGCAAATGGGGGGGTGAGATAGCGGCACTAGCATTTACACTAAAGGAGATTGTGGAGGGTGTTAAGGGTTTGACCCGAAATAAGGCGCCAGGACCGGATGGGATTCCACCGGACCACTTCTTAAGTGAAGTAGACCTGTGGGGCCCAATCCTAACAAGAGTGATAAATGCGGCCATAGTCTCAGGGTTACCGCGCTCCTGGTCAACGGCCGTAATAGTGCCAATCTTCAAAGGGGGAGCAGGGATAACCCTCAGTGTTATCGCCCTATCTCCCTGATAGACGTAACAGCTAAGGTTTTGAGAAGAATAGTCTTGAATCGCCTGATGAGTTGGGAAGAGGATCATCATATTCCCACTGAGGTACAGTACGGATTTCGGGCCTGCAGATCTACGACAGATCAATGCCTGAATTTATACCTGCTGGTGACAAAATATACCGTGGCCAATAAGGAAAAGGTCTACTTAGCGTTTATGGACCTGGCTGCTGCCTTTGATTGTGTGAATAGGGAGAAGTTGTGGATCATAATGTCCAATTTAGGGGTAGATACTGACCTGATTAACATCCTGAGAGCCCTACACCATAATACATCTGCGAGAGTGAGGTACAATTTAGAGGGAGAAAATACCGAGTCCTTCAATTGTTTCAGTGGTGTCAGACAGGGATGTATTCTTGTCCCATTTCTGTTTTCTCTGTACATAATGGTCTAGAACAATCCCTCATGAAATTCAAAGTGGATTCACCCAGAATAGGAACTAGAGCGATCCGTGTCCTTCTTTATGCAGACGACGCGGTCCTGTTGGCATGCACACCACTCGGGCTGGAGCAACTGTTAGATGGGTTCATGGACTTCATGAACGGTTTAGATCTAACTGCCAATTTGTCTAAATCGTATGTTATGGAGGTCGGCCCAAGAAGTGGGGGAAAAATGTTCAACTATAAAATAGGTACTTTTAGTTTAGCAAAGGTTCAGTCCTTTTCTTCCCTGGGAATTTTATTTGATAAGGGTCTAAATTTTAAACCACTGATTGAGGAATGTTGTAACAAACTAGTAGCAAGCTCAGGGGCAATAATGAATTTTGGCCGCAGACTTGGGCGATGGTCACCTGAGCAGATGATGGTTTTATATAATTCTATTTGTTACTCAAAAGTGGCTTATGGGGCGGAACTTTGGGGGATGGCGGATGCCTCCAAATTGCAAATTGAGGAGAACAAATACCTGAGAAGGCTCCTCAAAATCCCCCAGTGTGTTTCCTCCCATATTGTACACGAAGAACTGGGCTGTGATTTCTTAGTTGATAGGCAGTGGCGTAACAAAACTTGAGGGGGCCCCCCTGCAAACTACATGGAGGGGGCCCCCCTCCCATCCTCCGTGCCAGTCTAGAGCTCTCAGGCCAGCGACCCGCCATCTTGCAGGGGATGCAGGGCGATTGCTACGCCACTGTCACCAATGCAGCCGTTATAAGTAACATTGGATGGTGGAGTTAAAGGTTGGGCTTAGTCTGCCAGCAGGCTTTCATAGGTGGTGGTCCATTCATTACAGGGTCCCTGCCATCAGTAGGCCGGGGAAGTTTGCCCAATTTTAGGTGGGTCCCTGCTCTGTGCGGCTCCCTGCTCTCTGGGGCCCCCAGACCCCCTCTCCTGGTTAGGGTACCCTGCTCTGTGCTGCCTCCTGCTCTCTGGGGCCCCCAGCCCCCACTCCTTGTCAGGGTCCCTGCTCTGTGCTGCCTCCTGCTCTCTGGGGCCCCCAGCCCCCCCCCCCCCCTTCCTTGTCAGGGTCCCTGCTCTGTGCTGCCTCAGAGGAGCAGTGGAGACTGCTGTCTCTGGGGCCCCCACCCTTGACCCGGGCCTGCCTCTGGCTCCGACTGAAGAGAAACAATGTTGATACTTTGTTTTTCTTCAGTCAGAGGGAGGGGGGCGAGGGGCTCAGAGCAGGATGCAGCCTGCACCTGCTTTTGAGGGAAGCCTCTCTCACAGCTCTCAGAAGAGCTGAGGTGGGGGGCCGGGCCCCTTCATTAACTGAGGAGAGAGCGCCCCCCCCCCCCCGCACCGCGGGGCCTGCGGGGGCGTTTTTTACGCCCCTGTTGATAGGGTGAGGAGTAGGCTACTGATTGCATGGCTAAAGATCTGGATCAACCCAGAAGCCAGTCTGACAAAACAGATAATTACGGACTGCCTGGGGAGGGAGAAGGGAATGGCCATTCCTTGGCTCAAGTATGTTAAGGGAGGCTTGGAAAGCATCGGGTGCGAAGATCTTTTTCTGATGCCTTCCTGTATCGCAAAAGGGGATCAGGCTAGAGTAAAAAATATGTTTTTCAAAAATAAAGCCATAACACGAGAAGCCAAGGATAGTACCGAGCAATCAGTTAAGGCTCATACTCTGATAAGGTCCTGTGTAGGAATGGAGCCCTATCTTGCACTAATACATAACGCCCATGACAGATTTTTAATAACTTGTTTTAGGCTCAAAGGGTCCTTGCAGCTGCGATCAACGATCTCCGCAGGATACCCTTCATTTTGTATTGTTATGCCCTTTTTATTCAAAGCTCAGGCGTCGTTTTTTAATAAATTTGCTAAAAAAGGCTAATTTTAGACATGTCAGAAGCCCTTTTATATTTACAAATTGCCCGAGATCATCTGACTTTATTTGAGGTGACACATTTTTTAAGATCAGCAGCTAAACGGAGGGATACTAGAGGCATCAGTTGAATAAATACTGGGGGGAGTATTGGTCTTTTAAACGAACTATGTAATCATGAATACTATATCATTTTCAA
The DNA here is from genome assembly GCF_964263255.1 of Lissotriton vulgaris. Classification (NCBI taxonomy): domain Eukaryota; kingdom Metazoa; phylum Chordata; class Amphibia; order Caudata; family Salamandridae; genus Lissotriton; species Lissotriton vulgaris. The sequence goes on from NW_028254742.1 coordinate 315,371, forward strand.
TGTGTTTCTCACTCCGAATGTTTTTAAATTGTATAGTTCAAAAGTTTTTATTGTACTTTTGTGGTGTTTAATGAAAATGCCGAATAAATAAATTAAATGAAAATGAAATACTACATACATTGTTAATTTGAAGCACCACTCATATTTCTTCTATGAAGATTGACTTTGGCCCATGTAGAATCGGCAAAACGTTCCTCCTCTAGTCTCAGCGGCCCAGAAGGCCGGCGAACCTCAGATGTGTTCGTTATTGGTGGTAACTCACGGGTCGTTCCTGCGTGCTTGTCACTGGGAGATGGCGCCTGCCGTGCCTGCATACAGCTCTATGGGCTGTGTGTGCGGAAGACAGGCGGGCCCTGAGTGCAGCAACCGCTGGCCCCGCCCGGACCTCTGACGCTGTGACACCGGGCCCGGCAGCTGCAGCAGCGCCAGGAAGTGACCTGCGGCTGCACACGCCGGTCGGAGAGGAGGCAGCTGCAGGACCCATCGCAGCCCGCACATACATACCGCCAGCATGCTGCCCGAAGCCCCGGAGGGCCAGCTCAGCGCCGTCAGCAGGGCCCTCTCCGCCGGTACGTGCTGCGTAGTTCTCCCGCCACCCATCCTACCGGGCGGCGCTCACCGTGACTTGCCTTTTAAAGCTCTGGAGGCGTTCATTGCCGGTCCCGCGATGCTCAATATCCCCAAACATTACTTCACTCCCTCTGACTTACTCCCCACTTTTTCAAGATCAGGGGGTAGAATTGTTTCATGAAGTCCACTGTGTATGGTTCTAACGGCATGTTTGAAGGTCTAGTTTGAGTAGCACTTTATCGTCCGAAGGCAATTATTCGTACTCGTTGAGTATATCGGAGGAAAAAGGGACTGGCTAGTTGTTGGTCGTTCTCTAGAGTGTTTTTTTTTGTTGTTGACATTTTTAATTAAAGAAATTACATGCTATTTTAGTGTTGCATGTAGTACATTGAGAATTATTAAATGCTTCCATGTGCGTTCGTGGTCAAAACAAGTAGGTGTTGGTTTGTTTGAGGGATTTGTGCAATTCTTGATAAACGACCTTTTGCACCTCCTTTTATTGTGCCCCAACCTGTGTCTCTTGCAACTTATATTATCCACAGTAGTTAATGTTTGAGCCACATTAATAGTATATTTTACTAATTCTTTTTTAGTTGTGCAAGTTCTTATTTGAAATATTTTAGTTAAATACCCGAGTTCGCCTTGACTGTTTGAAATGGAACAGCTTGCTGAATGAGTTAGTAATGTCGCTGTCATCTACTTCCAATTTGGATTGTGAGCCTGGGCGGTGAACAGGTTCTTTACAACTTGTTAGTAAATCTTCCAAAAAAAAAAGGAAGAAAAATCCCGTTAATTCTGTTAAAGAACTGTTTCAGACAGTCATTAAATGACTATTGCAACCAGCAACAACATGGAAGGGCATAGTCAATCCTTTTGAGATTGTCTTGCAAGCGTTTATAAAATAAAGTCGAACAGGGCTACATCAGGTTCGCATAAAATAAGGCAACTAATCTAGAGGAAAATATGTTTTCTCCCTGTTGCTCTTACAAGGACATTTTTATTGAATTCACCTTTTTTACGGATGAGCAGGTAAAGATGCAAATCAAATCTATAAAGTCTTGCTCACCATTAGACCCAGGCCTTCTTTCATTGGTAAAATTAGCGCATGAGGTCATTCATTGCCTTTCACCTTACCATCATTTTTAACAAAATGTTTAAATTAAGCTATTTCCTTAAACTGTGAAAAATACCCTCTGTGCCTCAACTGATTAAAAATTCACCTCAATATGCACCAGCAATCCATGAATAAGCTCCAAACACTGCAAAATGCCTCAGTACCCATGCTTTTAGGGATCTCCAAATTTCAATCTGCATCTCAAGCTATACGCAAATTAAATTGGCCACCAATCAAGCAACATATAATTTTCAAGGCCCTATGTTTTTCCCATAAAGCGCATCCCAGTATAGGCCTGGACTATCTGAAAGGCAAATTTAAATGGTACTATCCAAGCAGGACGCTCCGCTACCCTGGGACCAAAAATGTCATAGTCCCCAAGTTCAAACTCTCCACGTGGGGGGAAAATGCCTTGTCATCTGCACAGCTTAGGGGTGGAATACTCTACCTCTACATATTAAATCCATGACTAATCTACTATTCTTCAGAAAAGTGCAAAAAAATCTTGCTATTTGATAATTAGTTAAGGCTTCTCTCAGTCATTCTAGGGAGACAGCGCCAAGACTCCTCTGGGTATTTGCGCACTTTAATAGTATATAATAAAAAAATCCCTTTTATATTTGCTTTTTCTAGCAACTAATTTTGTTTAGTTTTAAAGCCTCCACTCGTCCTGTGACAGTGCCTTTTCATGATCAGTTCTAAAGTGCCAGTGAGGTTGCAAGGATAACAATAGTAGCACGGCCACATTTTTATAGTGGAAGTTGCAAAAGAGACAGAACAGGTACCAATGTTTCTCATTGCTTGACTCAAGCTAGGCGAATGCTAGTGTGATTATGAGCAGGGTGTTCATCTGGGATTTGTTTTTCCCTTTAATTTGAAGATTGTTTCCTATTATGTGCAAGGTCATTTATTTGATCTCAGTTCTCATGCAGATTTTGAAGCATGACTTTTAGGACTTCAACATCCTTCAGTCAGACTTGCACTGACCATGAAGTAATCCACCCCATTAAAAGTCTCATGTAGGGCAGAGTAAAATGAAGACACTCTTATTGTAGGCTGTAAGCACCTCCAAAAATCTTCACAGCCCCCTGGTCCCTTATTGCCAGTGATTTGGACACCACCAATCTTCAATAAGGATTCCATTCATATCGTGGTCAAACTAAATATCCTGGATACCATAAAGACTCCAGCCTTTTTTTGAGGGACCATCACCTAGTGCTAGACCATCTCTAGTAGTTCATTATAGAATTAGAACTTTAGTCACATTTGGGGCATACACATTTAGAAGCCCAATTTGTTTACCCTCCAGTTAAAAATATATATACCTACCCTCCTGGTCAGCAAGTGTCTTTGAGATCTTAAAGGGAACATCTGCGCAATCCAAATTGGGACTTCTCTAGCTTTTGTGAAAAACTGGTAACAGAAATATTGACCCCACCATTTTTGGGTAATTTATTATTTTTCTGCAGCAGACTGATGCCTATTATCTTTTCCACAAGTAATTTAGTCTTCACTGATCTTATATTCCGACACAACTTCACCGAAGATAACCTAGACTTAACTCTGTCTGGGTGGGGGGAACTCTGCGATCATATCTCTTCAACTTCGTTATGATAACCTCAAAAAAGTTTGAACACCACCGAACCACGCTTTCACTTCCGGGTGATGTAAATAATGATAAACAAGCATTGCCCAAGAATACAACAAGGTATGTCCTGCCAGAAGAAAGCCTCCTCTCCATAAAGTCACTAAAAAGTAAAAAATAAAAATAAACAGTACATCTAAAAGCAGGAGTGAGTATAAAATGCAGGATACTTCATATCACAGCCTGATCTAGGCACCAACCCCAGTGTAAGATGTAGCCATGCCATAGTTCAGACCCAAGAAATTTAGAATACTTGCGATGATCACCCAATGAGTAGCCTCCACTCTAGGCTGTCTCAAATAAAGACAGCTTAGACAGGCGCAATGGTTGCTGTGTCTAAAATAGCAATTTTCCCAAAACATTTCTTTCAAAGGACACTTTTCTTGCTCTGGAAACCCCGGAGTTTGACACTATTTCTGTGGGCTCTACCTTTTGCATCCTTCACCTTTGCCTCAAGTCTCCTAACACTTAAGTACAGGTGTTTACATTTGAGTTAGACCTGGCCTGTCATTATTGCCATGGTTGTCTGAGTAGCTGTGTGTGATTTGCAGTTTTTCAAAGGTCAGTACTGAGAATGTTAATTTTGATGTTTGTGTTTTTTGCTATTAGCAGGTCCTTGATGGAAGAGGTGTGGTGCCGCGGATAGGGCGACTGACTCCGGAATCTGGGGATCACGGTTCGATCCCCGACACCGGCGGCAGTGTGCCCAGCACCATGTGACTCTGGGCAATAGCTTGCTTAATCTTCCCAACGGCCCCCAGCGCCTAGAGACCCTTACGGGTGATTGTGTGCTTTACAAATGTGGATTATTATTATTATTATGAAGGGGAGGCATTTGCAGGACCTGACCCATGAGTTAATAGGTAGGATAGGGCACATAGATCAGTCCCCAGTACCCTTGTGGCACCACGCAAGCCTGAGTGGCACAAAGTCATGGTTCACTCTCCATCCTTCTTGGGAGCAAGTATTACTGCAGCCAGGCATCTTAAGGGGATCATTTGAGGGGGAACATATTGGAATCTTTGGCTGCAGTATTGCTTGCTCTTCGAAGGGGCATACACATTCGTGCCAAATCACAGTTATGTGCTCAGGATTAGTGCAGTATGTTTAAAGGGAGATCTAAGCTACACAGAGCTGTGTGGTAACACCTTTTCTGACAGCCTCGTTCCCATGTTGATGGGTTTGTTGCTGGCGAGAATGTATCCAAGGTGTTCCATGTCGAGCTGGAAGAGGATGGAGCCCTGGGGTACTCCACAAGCGAAGGGGAGTTTCTTGGGAATATGTAACTGTCATCAGTAAGAGTTGATTTCAGTTGGCAAGATTAGTGTTGTTGTAGTATGGGTATTTAAATGAAACATATTATGCCTGGTGAGACTCTACGTTGGATACAAAAAGCAATCTATTCCGCTGGAGCCCAGTGTTAGCAGTTAGCCATGTATATAAGGATTGTAGTGAGTCATGCAGTTTCCATTCAGTGACAGGCAATCTGAAGTCTTCTTCTCATGAAGCTTAGTGCAAGATGTGGTCAAATGGCTAATAGTGACCTGTAATTCACCTTATTTTGGTTGAAATATTTTTTAAGTAGAGTAACAAAATGTGCCATTTAGCCTGGCAGGTTTACACATTTAAGGCTACAGAATAGATGTTTGCATAGCAACACCATGATCTAGAGAGAAACGTTTAAGGTTATTTTGTAGTTCAAAAATATTCTAGTAGAAACTCATTCACAAATTGAATATAGGGTGTAAAAAATGCAATACTTGACTTCATGATTTTTCAGATTGCTGCAAAATTTCTTCCTCTTTCCCCATCTCTCTGCAATGATACCCCTTGTTAAGTACTTGCACATTTTGTTGCTTGATTGGAGTTATTTCAGTTGGTTCTGCTATGGTTGGTGTAGTCTGTGAGAATAAGGTTGCTGTGTTTTTCCCCCCATCATGTGTCCTGCTGGAGGGTTGTAATTTTGACTCCAGTGTAGATATTAGGCCTTTTCCTTGTACTTACTAGGGTTCACACTTACTATCTTGTGGAGGGAGTAGTAGTGTAATACTAGTCTGTTTCCAGAAGAGTCAGGTGTGGAAAAGTCTCTGGATTAGTGCTTGGTGATCTTTCAAGTCGAAAGGCTGGTAATCACTTCTTTCGATTTGAAAGGCATTGTCACACATGAATGGATATCTATGTGCGGTAGCATACACTGATGCAGGTTTGCTAGTCCTGCGGAAAATGGTTCATGATTATCTGTTTCAGTAGCTGGGTAGAGTCTGATTTTACAGTGTTTTATTCATAAAAAGGGTAGGTGGGTGATACAGTAGAAGTTGGTGAAATTATCTCGGTTCAAGCAGAAGGAGGATTTCTCCTGTCTTGAGATCATTGTGGAAAGGTCCTTGGCTGAGGGAGAAGTTTAGGAAGTATGTGATGTTATGATCTTGTATTACGTTTTACACGGTTGGTATAGTGTTTAGAACTATGAGCCATGTTTGTTCTGTTGTTATGGTGCTTCCCTCATAACCCAGCAGACAGGTTTGACTGTTGCAGCTGGCATATAAGAGGAGCACTGTTGTATCCAAAGATGAGAAGAAGAGTAGTAAATCAGAACAAGATTTATTATTATACAAGTACAGCACTCAGATCCAAGCAGAGTGTTTCTTCTTTCAGCTCCAGCCTTAAACTGACAAGCAGGAGCCCAACATTCTAAACTGCTAAGCAACACCTAATTAAAAGATGCATTAATAACACATTGTTAAAGATACATGTCCATCTAATGTACAAATAAATTGAATAAAAACATAAACAGAATAATAAATAAAATAAACAAAATACAGAAATATGATATAAAACACCTCCTCTCCTTATAACAAATAAAACAAAGTTAAGTTACATAATCTTCCAGGTATTTTGGTGTAGATTTTAACCTAGAACTAGCTCTAATAGAAGAACTTGACAAATCAAGAGATAAAATAGAACCATTCTCTACACTTTCACTTGAGATTGACTCCGATTTTTGTGAAGCATCTCTTGGAACAGTCAAGTCACTAGCTTGTGATGACGCACTTCCTGTATAACCAAAAGAATCATAAAGACAATCATCAGATTGCATCCCAAAATCTGATTCCACTGAATTTCTCACTTTAGCAACATTTCTATTACTCCACCATTGCCCACCTGCGACCATGACAGCATGCTTGCCCACTTTAACTACTGTTGTTTCTGGATAAAATCTAGACCTTTTACTGTAAATGGTCTCCTAATCCTGACCTTGTCTCCAACTTTAAATTGTTCATTTTTCACATGTTTGTTCACCATACCTAATTTTTGATTTAATCTGAGACCTTTTTACTTTGCTTTTTATTTGATCCAAATTAGGTACATTTTTTCCAAACTGAGTTTTACTGACCACCCATTCTGGAGATAATTCATTAAAAGATTCTCTCCCTTGCAGCATGGCAAACGGAGTGACTCCAGTTGTGGAATGAGGAGTATTATACAACCAATTTCTATCACTTACTACTTCTTGCATGTGCAGACCTGAAGATACAGCTAATTGAACAGAATCTTTTATAACACGGTTCACTCTTTCTACTAAACCATTTCCTTGTGGACTATACAATGCAGTAGTTAGATGTTTGATACCAAGATTACTCAAAAAATCTATCATATTGTGTGAAACAAATTGCACACAGTTGTCTGATACAAGAAACCCAGGAACACTTTCAGATCTGAACATTTTTTAAAACAAATTGATAATTTTCAGTATTGAGATCCTTCATAAATTTTGAGTAGTAATCTACAATTGTTTGAATAAATCTGAAACCTTGATTTAAACCACCCACAGGGCCTAAAAAATCTATCCCTAATTTCTCCCAAGGATGTTTTGGAAAATTGACAGGAGATAAAGGGGAATTGGCTGTGCGTAAAGACTTTTCAGCATGAGTACACTCAACACAATTGCTCAATAAAGTCCCAACACGGACATCCATTCCAGGCCACCAGTAATGTAACCTCAATCTTTTCTTTGTACTGGTAAGTCCCCCATGTCATTTGTGAGCCAGGGCAATAACTTTATCTCTGATAGAAATTGGAGGAATGAGTAGAGAACCTCTCAAAACAAGGTTATTTTCAAGACTTAATTCATCCTTGACTTTGGAAAAAGGAAGTCTATCTCTGTCAATTTGCCAACAGAGAGATATTTTCTAAGAATTTCTTGAGAATTATCCTCAACGGAAACTTTTAACCAATCAGATTGAGAAATAACTCCCTTCGTTCATCTCAAGCCTTCAACCAGACTGACCACAACTTCTTTGTCATCAATCACCATATGAAACTCAGGATCGTGTAAGAGACACCTTGATAAACAAGCACTGGCGTTGCCAATAGGTCTCGCAGTAGGAAAGTTGGAGCTATTACAATTGCAAATAACAATGCCTTTTATTTTTATTTTGCATGTTAAAAACATAAAGAGCTTTGTCATTTACAAAACCAATATCTCCAACTTTCCTACTGCGAGACCTATTGTGCACTGCACAGTGTGTGTGAAAGTGGCACTGCGTGGGTGTGAGTTGCTTTGAGTGAGTGTCGTTGCGTGGGTGAGTGTCGTTGCGTGGGTGAGTGGCGTTGCGTGTGTGAGTGGCGTTGCGTGTGTGAGTGGCGTTGCGTGTGTGAGTGGCGTTGCGTGTGTGAGTGGCGTTGCGTGTGTGAGTGGCGTTGCGTGTGTGAGTGGCGTTGCGTGTGTGAGTGGCGTTGCGTGTGTGATTTGCGTTGCGTGTGTGATTGGCATTGCATGGGTGAGTGTGGCGTTGCGTGTGTGAGAGTGGGCTTGCGTGGGTGTGAGTGGCGTTGTGTGTCTGAGAGTGGTGCTGTGTGGGTAAAAGTGGCACTGCGTGGGTGTGAGTGGCGTTGCGTGTGTGAGTGGCGTTGCGTGTGTGAGTGGCGTTGCGTGGTTGAGTGGCGTTGCGTGGTTGAGTGGCGTTGCGTGGTTGAGTGGCGTTGCGTGGTTGAGTGGCGTTGGGTTGTTGAGTGGCGTTGGGTTGTTGAGTGGCGTTGGGTTGTTGAGTGGCGTTGGGTTGTTGAGTGGCGTTGGGTTGTTGAGTGGCGTTGGGTTGTTGAGTGGCGTTGGGTTGTTGAGTGGCGTTGGGTTGTTGAGTGGCGTTGGGTTGTTGAGTGGCGTTGCATGTGTGAGTGGCGTTGCATGTGTCAGAGGCTAAATGTAGCACAGGGAGACCTCCAGCGGTAAGACAATCAAAAACAACTTGGAAAACATTTCATAGTATGAAAAGATCAAACTCATGAACGAGCGTGATACACCTCAGCTAAAAATCATGATAAATAACAACACACATTAGAAGTGAAACTGCAAGTACAGAAGGACCAGCTTTGCTTGTTTAAAACTCAGAGGCAAAAGAAGAGGACATATGTACTTATGACATATGCTCTCCCACTTCAGGCAGATAAGTGTAATGTGTAAAGCGTCTTGTGGAGCAACCATGTCACATGAGCAGATCGTGGAGTCTGAGAATGGCAGCCGAAGCAAATACAAACAAGCAGCAATTGGCCGCGGCCTGCCTGCGAGGCTCAAAGTGTTAGAAGGCAGGTCTTGGGCAGAGGCAGAGTACTGACTTAGGAATGACTGTGAGGCGCATTGGTGTGAAGCACATCAAAGGGCTTCTCCTCCCCTAATTAGGTGAGGAGAAGCCGTTTCGGGAAACTGAAAGTACGGCCGGCCTGCGGCCGGCCATGAATAATTAGGGGAGGAGAAGCCCTTTGATGTGCTGGGCTGGCCCTGAATGCGCGTGCATGTTATCACGTGGTTCACGTGAACTGCATGAAAACCGCGGGGCTGAAAGCCCTTTGGTTTGACGATGTTTTCGCCACTTGAATTCTCGCTCCGCTCGATGCGCTTGCGCACATCGATAAGTCGCGAGACCTAAAAATCTGCTTTAAAGTTTTTCTCTCCCGGGATGTGTCTCATAAAATAATTGAAATCACAGAGTTTGGAAAATAGGCGAACCAACCTAAGACTAGCATTTCTTAACCCCTTATCATTCCAAATAAAAATTAGTGGCTTGTGATCTGAGATAAGAACAAACTCTCTACCCCATACATAAGTGGAACATGTCTAACACCCCACACACAAGCCAGGGCTTCCTTTTCTATAGTTTCTTCCAGAAGAAGAAATCTGGCGAGAAGCAAAGGCAATAGTGTTTTCATTACCGTCAACCATTTGACTAAGCACTGCACCCAATCCAACATTACTGGCGTCCACAGTAATATAGGAAGTGTCATTTTCATTAAAGGGTTTAAGGGCAGGAGCAGTTATTATCAAATCCTTGAGTTTCTCAAATGCCACATTTTGTTCACTTCCCCACATGAACGTAACCTTATTTCTTGTCAATATTCTTCAAGGTTCACTAATAAATGCAACATTTTGACCAAACCTTGAGTAAAACTCACTCAACCCTAAAAATGACCTCAACTGATCATTGTTGGAAGGTTGAGCACACTCTCGAATAGCTTTTATTAAGTCTTGTTTGGGACTAATGCCACTTTGAGAAATGACATGACCCAAATAATCTACCTGATTCAGTAAAAACTTACATTTTTGTTTCTTGACAGTCATACCATATTTGTTTAGAATACCTAAAACTTGGGCTAATTTAGAAAGATGTTCTTGGACTGTGTTAGTAGATATTAATATGTCCTCTTGATATGCTAAAACATCCTTAACATCACCAAAAAGTTGATACATTAATTTTTGAAAAACTGAGGCCGCAGAGATCAGGCCAAATGGTAATCTCAAAAATCTAAAGGGACCAAATGGCGTGTTTAAAGCGGTTAAATCTTTAGATTCATCATGCAGTTCAATTTGATGGTAGGCGGCTCTTAAGTCTATTGTAGAAAAAACCTTAGTACCTTTTGGTTGAGCCAACATGTCCAGAATGCGGGGCAAAGGAAAACAATCAATATGAATATTTTTATTCAGTGATCTTAGATCAATACACAATCTGAGTTCATCACAATTTTTTTTAAGAGCGACTACTATGGGAGAAATCCATAGTGACGAATCAATTTGTTCAATAACACCCACATTCCATAACTGATCAAGATGACTTAAGTTTATCTCCAATACTTAGAGGGACATGTCTGACCTTATGAATAGTCGGAAAGGCATCTGGTTTTAAAATTATCTTATGTTCAAATCCTTTGACTGAACCCAATTTATCAGAAAAGACAGCTTGATGTTTGTTAAAAATAGCTTCTAGAGAAGAGCAATCAGTAATCACAGAATTAACATTTTTGGAACGATCTAGAGACATGGGATTTTCAGTACCTGATCTTAATACCATTTCAAATTTCCCTTGATCCTTCCAGCCAAGAATGTTATATCCTTTTTTTGCAATGTAAATCTTAGACTCAATAATCCTATCTTCAAAGGTGAGGCTATCATTGAAGTAACCCAGCATATCAATCTCTTGTCCATCAAAGGCTACAGTGCGTATATCAGGAGGTATCAAATCAACCCCTTTCCATTTTTTAAAGAAAAATAAATCAGAAAGAATAGTAACTGGAGATCCGGAATCCAGACTCCTGGGGCTGACGCTGCCCATGAGATAACACGGCACAGTGATCTGCGTGTTGGGTATACACGGAGTGAGCACATCAGCACAGTTAAAAGCATTGCCCCCTGACCAGCGCTTTGCATGTTGCCTTAATCGCCCTAGTGCCTCTGGCTGAGTTCAGCTTGGATTTTCTTTGTGATCCGGATTTTGTCAGGTGTTCCCTGAATTCATCAGATACTGCCTCACTTTCCTTGTTATGCCACGAATTGAGGGGCCAACTGCATACTTTTTGTGTGATGCCTGGTGGAGCTACCTCGCTAGCTATGGGGGAGATTGACTGTGGGCTCCCTCCTTTGACTATCACCCACCCAGCCGGAGTTTGGGCTAACGCGCCCGCGTCTCTCCTGACCTTACATTCCCCCTCTCCGCTTCCACTCTTTCCAGCTTCTGTCCTCTGTCCTCACATGCCTTTGCCCTTTGTCCCCACCCTGTATTTCTGTGAACCTCTTCCCTCGCCACTTGAGACTGATCTATTCTGTCTGATGCCCGATGGAGCTACCTGGTTTAGCTATAGGGGAGATGAGCTATGGATTCCCTCCTTGGTCATCACCTACCCAGTCGGTCTTTAGGCAGACTTCCTTTCGTCTCTACGGTTGTCTCTTCCCTTATCCTCACTCTCTCTCATCCCCTACCCCTCACTACTTTCTCTCTCTTCTTTTCTCTCCTCCCCTGCTGACTGTTTGATTTAATGTTTACTTGTTGCTCTTTTTCTGGTATATTGTTTAACCACATTGTTGCACTTCCTGTCGTCTCCTCCCTCATCCTCCCTCTATTTATGTCTCTCCTTCCCTCCTCTCTCAATGTATTGAGACCAAACTATTTTGTCTGATGCCCGATGGAGCTACCTGGTTTAGCTATAGGGGAGATGGGCCGTTTATTCCTTACCCAGTCTGTCTTTAGACAGACTTCCTTTCATCTCTACGGTTGTCTCTTTCCTTATCCTCACTTTCCCTCCTCCCCTATGCCCCACTACTTTCTCTCTCCTTTCTCTCCTCCCCAAATTGTATTGCTGATTGTTTGATTTAAAGTTTACTTGGTGATCTTTTCTGGTATATTGTTGAACCACATTGTTGCACTTCCTGTCGTCTCCTCCCTCATCCTCCCTCTATTTATGTCTCTCCTTCCCTCCTCTCTCAATGTATTGAGACCAAACTATTTTGTCTGATGCCCGATGGAGCTACCTGGTTTAGCTATAGGGGAGATGGGCCGTTTATTCCTTACCCAGTCTGTCTTTAGACAGACTTCCTTTCATCTCTACGGTTGTCTCTTTCCTTATCCTCACTTTCCCTCCTCCCCTATGCCCCACTACTTTCTCTCTCCTTTCTCTCCTCCCCAAATTGTATTGCTGATTGTTTGATTTAAAGTTTACTTGGTGATCTTTTCTGGTATATTGTTGAACCACATTGTTGCACTTCCTTTTGTCTCTCCCGTTGTCTCCTACCGCATCCTCCCTCTATTTATGTCTCCCCCTCCCTCCTCTCTCAATGTTTTGAGACTGAACTATTTTGTCTGATACCCGATGGAGCTACTTGGTTTAGCTATAGGGGAGATGGGCCGTGGATTCCCTCCTTGGTCGTCACCTACCCAGTTGGTCTTTAGGCAAACTTATTTTCGTCTCTCCTTATTGTCTCTTCCCTAGCTCCTATCCTCTCTCCCTTGAATCTCTCCCCTTGCCTGCTACTCTGCCTACCCCCTGTCCTTTGTGCCCTTTGACTAAGCACTCCTTCTCCCCTTGTTGGGGAAAGATCCAATATTTATACTCTGGAGTCTCAGTGAACCCGCTGAGTGAGTCCACTGCGCCAAGGGAGCCACTCACACTTGAGGTATGGTATGGCACCCCTTGCCAAAGCACTCCATCTCCCCTTTTTGGGGAAGCATCCAGTATGTAGGCCTTGGAGTCTCAGAGACCCCTCTGAGAGAGTTCACTGCGTAAAGGGAGCCTCTCGCAATAAAGATAGGGAAGGGATACCACTTCCCCTGGGATCACAGCTTACTGGACTTTGGACGGTGCCTTGACTCGTCTACCGGTTTGTATCCCCGTCATTCTTCCCCTCTTCTCCCCATGCTGTGTCTCTCACCCGCCTTCATTATCTGTCTACTTCCCCTGCTCCAACCCCCCTCCCCTGAATCTCTCACCTTGCCTGATTTTCCCCTTACGTATTTGTGCTTATTGTTTATCGCGACCTTACAAGGAACTATGTTGCCATGCTCTAAGAACTGTGTAACCTTTGTAACAATGTAACCTGTAACTATGATCTGATGCTCATGTAAAGCGCTCTGATACCTCCGGGTCTAGCCAGTGCTATATAAAACTTTTAAAATAAAAATAAATAAATAAAATAAACAGGAACATCACCAATTTTCATATCACATATTGGGTCATCACCATTAGAATCTTGTTGTGAGTCAACCATGTCAACAGATAACAAAATCTTCTTTACAGAATTATTCTGCTTAACAAAACCCACCTCAATTAAATCGTCAGTTTCAACATACATTGTTTTAGATTTAAATTTACATGCTGAAGCGAGATGTCCAATTTTCTTACAATTGGTACATTGTTTCTTTATCGCCGGACAAGTGGGAGAATTAGCGAGATGTGACTTACAGCCACATCTAAAACATTGGAGGAATTTATCTGTCTTTATCCATTCACTTTTGTTAACAGGTCTATCTCGATGAGCAATTTGAGATGTATGTTGTGACACTTTATTTACCGATTCTGTGTGGATGGCTTGTTATTTTTATTGCCAAGTTCTTTGGAAGCTGAGACAGACCTCTCAATGCCCCTTGCTATTTCTAAAGTCTCATTTAGTGAAGGATTTCTACAACATAATATTTTCTTCTGAACTTCGTTGTTATAACAATTCACAACTAATTGGTACCTTAAATATTGTTCAATAGGACCTTCAAATTCACAAGCAGCAAGAATTCTTAATTCTGCTAAGAAAGTGCCAATGCTCTCATGTTCTCTTTGTTTTCTAGTATAAAACTTATGTCTTTCAACAATAATACTTGGCTCATCTTTAAAATGTCTTTCCAATCTCACTACAGCCTCAGTGTCTTCATTCCAATCATCAGAGGGTGGACGAATAACCTAAGGTTGATCAAAGATTCTCTGTCCTTCTGCACCTAAAGCATTGTATAGCATAGCATGTTTTCGTACTGGAGGAAACTTTACTCCATCAATTGCTATAATATAGCTGTTAAAAGATTTATACCACTGAGACCATTTAATTTTGGGTGTACCAGGCTCAGGGAGAAAAGGTGAGGAAAGAACTGTGGTTCGAATAGCAATAACCTACAATAAACACAGTGAGATAAATAAAAATTAATAAAAATAAAACAAGAAAATTATCAGTAATAACCTCATGAAAGGATAACATGAATGGAAACAAAGAGCAACAAAGAAGTTTAAATTTCAATATTGTAGTTAAAGTTTAGGCACTTACTGTTTAAGTAAAAATAGTAAATAAGCTTTCTTCAAACGAAACTTGTGTAAAAAGAGAGGCTGTAAGCATCAGTATATTAAACAGGAAGCTGTGCACATCAGCGTAGAAATGCACCATTTGTTAAAAGGCTTCAATTCATAGTTACGAATTTGGCGCTTTAAATCGCACAACGTTATGGCTTTAATGTGTAAGTAAACAAAATATGTGGCGCCGGATATCAAGTGTATCACCGTGGTTGCTAGGTGATAAAGAAAATGACTGCCACGTTGAATGCGTCGCGTAATGACGCGATGACTTGATGACTTGTAATGCGTGCAGACAAGTCAAAGAGTTCTAGTTAACGAAGACATTCGATGACGATGATGGAAGGCTCACAGAGAATTCCTGAAGTGATCGGTGAGCAAGCTCTAGTCATGGAAGATGACGAAATGGAAGGCTCACGAGAAAATTCTTGGAATGACCGGTGAGCTTTTGATGGAAATTTTAAGTCTCCACAGAGTTTCAAAAATATCCAAGTGTCATCAGATGAATTTTAGAAGCAAAAATATATAAAAACACAGCTTATTTAGAAAATATGTAGATTTCTTCAAACTCGCATAGAAAAAACAAAAACTTAAAATCATGTAGTTCTCAGTAGAATTAGGAAATAAGTCCAATGCGCAATGATAAAATTGATTTGTAAGTCAGTATCTACGAGCATGCATGAATAATGTTGAGGAAATGCAGCAAAGCTCCCAGTAGAGGCAAATTATGAATTCAATGTGCTACGAGCTTGCATCGATAATATTAAATAAATGCAGCAACGCTCCCAGTATAGTTAGATCATGAATTCAAAGCACTACGAGCCTGCATCGATGACATTAAACAATTGCAAAGAAGCACCCAGTAGTGTTAAATTAATCAATGCGCAATTTAATTTCTACGAGCTTATGAATGTAAGTATTCATCAATTAAACAAAGCTCTAAGTAGGAATACATTAAAATGAACTTATCTTGAAAAATAGATGAATATCTTCTTATAGATCAGCAAGTTGAAGAATTTAAGAATGGAGACCTTCATTCAGTAATCAAGAAACACTGTAGTTCTGAGAGGATCTTCTTAGAGGCCAAAAAAAACAATGGGTTCAAAGAGTGCTGACTTGACCACCTCGTCGCCAAATGTATGTTGTATCCGGAGATGAGAAGAAGAGTAGTAAATCAGAACAAGATTTATTCTTATACAAGTACAGCACTCCGATCCAAGCAGAGTGTTTCTTCTTTCAGCTCCAGCCTTAAACTGACAAGCAAGAGCCCAACATTCTATACTGCTAAGCAACACCTAATTGAAAGATGCATTAATAACACATTGTTAAAGATACATATCCATCTAATGTACAAATAAATTTAATAAAAACATAAACAGAATAATAAATAAAATAAACAAAATACAGAAATAGGATATAATGAGCACCATATATTGAAGAGCTGTACATGAACAAAGAAGTTAACTTGGAAAGAAAGCGTCTAAGCGAAGTTAATTACAACATAATTTGGCGACGATTGGTTAGTCGAGCAGGTTCAGGTCTCTTCGTACGTGGATGTGAACCTGCGTGTTAAAAGCACTCAGTTAAGTTGAGCATTGCAGAGTGCTTTTGGTGGCTGTTTGTGTAAAGATTTTGTCTATGTGTGCCTCAACATTGAATTCTAAGTATTTGAGGTAATGTAATGGGAGTGCAGCCACCATTGTCACACCCGCTTTGCAGTCAAGTAACGTAGGCTGTTGAAAATGTGACTGAAGAGCGGCTTTTGAGGGAATGAACAGCTGAGGCAGTGAGAGGGGAGCTTTCTTTGAGCGATCTAAAAGGGACTCTACCTATAACTGGAAGTGGGGTTCACGTGATATGGCTGTCAGAAGTTGAAAAGGGGAGAGTGGCCATTGAGCGCCAGGGCTTGTCGAGCAGCAGTCTTGGATCATAAAGCAAAGTCACCTCTTGTCAGCAGCACTAGAAACCGTAATGTTGTGCCACTCAACTCAGTGCAACAGGCGTTCATTAAGCAATCGCCTCGAAAGGGTGAAGAAAAAAACAGCTGCGGGAAGCGAGTAAAACCGATCGATGAGCACAGGGGTGTTCAAAGGGGAAAAGGGGCAGCCACACCTGCTGACTTCTATTGCAGGAGAAGCTGAGAAAATGAAAGGATTTGTGCTGAAAGAGGAGCAGAGGTGTGCCTTAAGGCAAAGCCACACCCTGTAATGCTCATTTCACAAGTGTTGGAATTAAAGAGGAAGTGTCTACAATATTGGAACAGTACTGCATTTCTGTTGGGGGAAAATAAAATAGCACAGGGTGATGTTTGTATGGTCTCAAAGAAGTAATCGCAAGTAAACACAACCTCAAAGCATTGTAATTGGTACACACGTACAGAACATTCACCAGTAATGTCTTGTGTGTCTGGGTGTTAAAAGGTGACATCAAGAATGGACGTCACTGTAATTTCTCCACCTCCAAGTTTTTTTTTTTCTGATCCAGGGATCCCATCCTATGAATGGGTGCATGTGTTTGATAATTATTTGGATGCACAAGTATTCAGTTCAAGCAGGAAAATAGTGAATCTACCTACCAGCCTTGGAAAAGAGGGTCACATATATTTAAGTACCTTCCTGTTGCAATGGATAATCAGGATCAACCTACAGAGGGTGTGTATATAGAAGCTTGGATGAGGTTAGAAACGATTTGCAAAAGAGACCAATGTAGTGATGAAAAGGTATAGGTTTATACTCTATCACAGAGGGTTGGAGAATCCATAGATAAAGTCATCACTAGACTACGTGAACTGTCACTTAAGTGAAGGTTTGACACAGTGGTTGAAGAAATAATAAGGGATCATTGATTGTTCAGTGCAGATGTAGGAAAACACAGGAGCGTTTGGGGCAGCCAAAGATCCGACGCTGAAGGATGCACTTGAGATTGCAAAAATAGTAGAGGCGTCAGAGTACTATATGAAGGTAATGGATTGTAGAGACTGTAAAGTTAACGCCAAGGGTAAGAGTGACACTTCAACAGTGGACAAAGTGGACGAGGAGGTAGCAGTGAATTTTCCTGGAAATTAACACTGCCAGGAACTGGATGTGGAGCAAGTGTGGGATTAACTACCATAACTCAGCAGAAGACAGCCCAGAGGCCAGATAGTGCTATTTGTTGGTACATTAGGTGAGGTTGACATATGCACAGAATGAGTTTTGTATGCTGGGGAGTTAGACAGTGAGGACAGTGTGAGGAACAGGCCCAAGGCAGAATTAATCATTGGGGACAAGAAAGAGGAGTTGATGGTGGCTTCGGATTCATTATATACTATTTTACTCAAAGGTTTGTTCCAGTAGGAGTTGCTCAATGTAATATTGTTACCAAAAGATATCAATTCTGGATAACATCAAAGTGAACAAATAGATATTTTAATACAGACATTCGTTTAAAAAACAGGCTTGTTAAAGACAAACTGTATGTGGCTGTGTTGGGACCACCCACATTGGGTTGGTACCACCAGTATGACGTCCATATAAAAATTGATCCTCATGCAGCAGTACAGGTAGTGGAGGTAGAGGAGTTAAGAGTGGAAGATATAGTACTGGAAGTTGCTAAGGAGGTGTTCAGAGAGGGGGTAGAGCACTTAAAGGGCATGTAGATAAAATATGTGTTGAACAAGGAGCCATGCCAATCCAGCAGAAGGTTAGGCGGGTTCTGATAATGGTAAGAGATGAAGTGAAGAAAATGTTGAATGAAATGTTGGGCAATGGAATAATAGAACCTGTTGAAACGTCTGCATGGATCTCTCCAGTGGTTATCACCGAGAACGCTGGCAGCAAATTGCGATTTTGCTTTGACTTAAGGAGCCTTAACCAGAGCATTGTTTCAGTTACATTTACTTTACCGAATATCAACAAGATAGTCTTGTTGTTGCAAGGAGGAAAGTACTTTTCCAAATTGGACCTGCAGCATGCATACCGCCAAATTCGATTGCATGATTCTTCTAAACCCTTGAACGCTTTTATTACAATGAAGGGCACTTTCCAGTTCACAAGGATGCAATTTGGGCTGTCATCCGCGGCAAGGATCTTCCAGAGGATGGTGATCGAAGTATTCAAGTGCTAAAAGAACATCATTTATTTCCAATATGATATTTAGTTTTTGGAGATAGTGTAAGCAGTTACAGCAAAGCTTTGAAAGAGACATTAGCCAGACTGAGTCTGGGTTAATGCTATGCAGAGAAAAATGGGCTTTCCAAGTCCCCTAGGTCGAATATTTAGGACACGTTATCACTTGAAGGAGTGAAACCAAAAGAAGGTTTACTTGCATCAATAAGATTAGCACCAGTCCCCCACACCCACAATAAGGACCAATTATGATCTTTTCTTGGTCTATTTGAGTATTACTGAAATTTGTAAAGAACGTTGCCAGCAAAATAGAGTATTTGAAAATTCTCACGAGGAAAGGTGCAAGTTTTGTTTGATGAGCAGATCAGTAAAAAGTGTTTTGAAAATTGAAAGGAAGAAATTTGTGGTGCAGTTATTCTCATACCTTTTGACCTCAATGAAAACATCATTGTAACGGTAGATGCTAGTGAAACTCGCATTTGTGCAGTATTGTTGCATAAGGTGAGATCTTCGGAAGAAACTGTAGCTTTTGCCTCCCGCTCTTTGACTGTTGTTGAGTGTCATTACTCTGTTATAGAGAAAGAGACTTTGGCAGCAGTTTGAGGTGTAGAATATGTCAATACGTATATATTGGGACACAAGTTTTTTCTTTGCGCTGACCACAAGCCACTGTTAAAGATTTTGTCTCCAAGTGAGGTAGGAAAAGGGTCTGCAAGACTTGTACGTTTGACTTCTAGGTTGCAAGAATACAACTTTATTGTTGAGTATATAACTGGTTGATGGAATGTACCAGCAGATTGCTTGTCATGGTTACCCTTGGATTGGAAGTGTGTGGGGGAGGTAGGGGTGACTAAATGTGCAAGGGTGGGGCAGTGGCCAATGTGGAGGATGTTGTACAGTGGAGCCGGGGAACAGTTGGCAAACAGGAATAGTTATGTGGAGAGTGATTTGGTGTTGAAGACAGTTCTAAATCTGATACATAATGGTGATCGAAGAGAGAGACCTTACCCAATGGATTTAGCCCTTCACTAAAATCTTAGATGAATTGTCAACAGTAACAGTCAAAGGTATTATGCATTGTCACAAGATTGTTCCTCCCCATGGCATTTGCAGTAGATTTTTTGATTTGGCACATGAAGGGCATCTGGGGCAGACAGTAACAGAAAAGCGGTTGAGATGTGAGTTTTGGTGGGCAGGTTTGGATAGTGATATGGTAGAATGGGTTGAAAGATGTGTTGAATGCAGTGAGTGCGAGAAGGGATTAAACATTGGTGCTCAAGTTGTAACGAGTAGTATTCGCGATCCTGGTCAGGCGTGGCATAGAGTATCTGAAACACAAATTAACCGGGTTAGGTTCAAATCAAACTGCACAGCCAAACTCAAATGAATCCAATCAATCAAATAGTCATAGTGTATGCCTTGACTTTATTGGTCCTATGGTAGGTGTGATCTTAACTAGGTTTGGTATTGTCTTAACCCCTTCCATGCTCATGACGAGCTCAGCTCGTCATGAGGCACAGTTGAGCTGTGCTGATGACGAGCTGAGCTCGTCATGAATATAGGAGCTTTCCAATTTCCAGCACAGGGGAAAAATAACCACAGCAGCGATGTGGTTAATGGATGTTCACTCCTGGTGGTTGATCGTGCGATTGCTTCCTGCGATCACTACGGAAGTCACAATACTGATTTTGTGTGAGATTTTCAGAGAAGAAGGCTACCCTGCCTTTCTTGTAACTGATAATGGAACTCAGTTAACTTCTTATGAGATGAGAGAATTTTTGAGTTTCTGTATAATTATGCAGCACTTTACAATCCCCAAGCCAATGTGGAGAAGTGTGGCTCAAATGGTTAGAGCGGCAGACCCTGATGCAGAGGTCTGGTCCGGGACCAGGGTTCAATACCTGCCTCGGCGGGTCTTGGGCTCAATTTCCTCGGACCTGATAATTCTCGCCTCGGTGCCTATTCTAATCATGAGTCCCACTCTGCAACTCAGGGCAATAGCTTGCTTAATCTCCACAACGGCCCCAACAGTGCGTGGATGCCTGGCTTCACCTTGGGGGTGCCCAGGAGTGGACATTCCACAGGGAAAAACCAGGAAGGGTTCCTAGGCGGTTTACGGACAGCGCCGGGACACCTCCGTTGGAGGTAGCTGTGCACTTTACAAATGGCATTTATATTACATTACATTGTAAAGAGAGCCAACCGCATGGTTAAAGGTGCAATAGAATTGATTTTGTCCAATAACTTGGAAGTAGAGGAGGTCATTTTGAATTTGGTGTGGGCATATTGCACCACGGAGAGTGCTACTACCAGTTGGGTGCCCTTTTGTGCCATGAGAGGGAGGAAAGCTACACCAAAATAAATAACAATTTGGATAAGGGACCTGGTTAATGAAAAATTTGAGAGAGTTAGGAGTGAGAAAGATGTTCCCTGTTGGTCTGGTGAGATTAAGGATACACTACGAGTCAACCAAGATGATTGTGTCAAAGTGAGGTTGGGGTGTTTCAGGAGTGGATTGAGCAATCAATCAATCAATCAAAGACATTTATAGAGCGCACTACTTACCCGTAGGGTCTCAAGGCGCTTAGGGGGGGGGGGGGGGGGGGCGTTATTGCTCGAACAGCCAGGTCTTGAGCTTCTTCCTGAAGGAGAGGTGGTCTTGGGTCAGGCGCAGGTCGGTCGGGAGGGAGTTCCAGGTCTTGGCGGCCAGGTAGGAGAAGGACCTTCCTCCTGTTGCTTCTGTACGGATGCGTGGGACGGCGGCGAGGGCGTGGCTGGCTGATCGGAGGTGGCGTTTGGGAGCGTAGAAGTTGATTCGGTTGTTGAGGTAGCTCGGGCCTTGATCGTGTAGGGCTTTGTGTGCGTGGGTGAGGAGACGGAAGGTGATTCTTTTGTTGACGGGGAGCCAGTGCAGGTCTCTCAGGTGTCCGGAGATGTGGCTGTTACGTGGGATGTCGAGGATGAGTCTGGCTGAGGCGTTCTGGATCCGCTGAAGTCTCTTCTGGAGCTTGGCGGTGGTTCCGGCGTAGAGGGCGTTGCCATAGTCCAGTCGGCTGGTGACGGGGCCTGGGTGACGGTCTTCCTGGTCTCCGTGGGGATCCACCAGAAGATCTTCCGTAGCATGCGCAGGATGTTGAAGCACGCCGAGGAGACGGCGTTGACTTGTCTGGTCATGGAGAGGGAGGAGTCAAGGATGAAGCCCAGGTTGCGTGCGTGGTTCGTCGGTTTGGGTGCAGTGCCCAGGGCGGGGGGCCACCAGGAGTCGTCCCAGGCGGTGGGCGTGGAGCCCAGGATGAGGACCTCCGTCTTGTCTGTGTTCAGTTTCAGGCGGCTGGTCGTCATCCACTCGGCTACCTCCTTCATCCCTTCGTGCAGGTTGGCTCTGGCGGCGGCGGGGTCGTTGGTCAGGGAGAGGATCAGCTGGGTGTCGTCGGCGTAGGAGATTATGTTGAGGTTGTGTTGGCGTGCGATGGCCGCGAGGGGGCTCATGTAGACGTTGAAGAGGGTAGGGCTCAGCGAGGATCTTTGAAGGACGCCGCAGATGACTTCGGTGGCCTCTGACTTGTACGGTGGTAGGCGGACTCTCTGTGTTCTTCCGTCGAGGAAGGAGACGATCCATTCCAGTGCCTTCTCCTGGATTCCGACGTTGTTGAGGCGTTGCACTAGGGTGCGGTGGCAGACAGTGTCGAAGGCCGCGGAGAGGTCTAGGAGGATGAGGGCCGCTGTTTCTCCGTTGTCCATCAGGGCTCGGATGTCGTCGGTGGCGGCGATGAGGGCGGTCTCGGTGCTGTGGTTGGCACGGAAGCCGGACTGCGAGGGGTCGAGGGATCCGTTCGTCTCGAGGAAGGCGGCCAGCTGTTTGACGGTCTTCTCGATGACTTTGGCTGGAAACGGGAGTAGCGAGATAGGGCGGTAATTCTTGAGTTCGGTGGGGTCTGCTGTAGGTTTCTTGAGAAGAGCGCTGAGTTCGGCGTGCTTCCAGCTCTCGGGGAAGGTGGCGGTGTCGAAGGAGGTGTTGATAATGTCCCGCAGGTGGGGTGCGATGACAGCGTCGGCCTTGTTGAAGACGTGGTGAGGGCAGGGGTCGGTCGGAGATCCGGAGTGGACGGAGTTCATCATGCGGACGGTGTCTTCGGTGCTGATCGGAGTCCAGGCTCGGAGGGTGGTGGTGGGCAGCGTTGCTGTGGTCGTGGCGTGCGTCGGTTGGGTGCTGAAGCTGTTGTGTATGTCCGCGATCTTGTTGTGGAAGTAGGAGGCGAGGGAGTTGCAGAGGTCTTGCGAAGGGGTGATGTCGTTGTTTCCTGCGCTGGGGTTGGAGAGCTCTTTCACGATGTTGAAGAGTTCCTTGCAGTTGTGTGCGTTGTTGTCCAGCCGGTCCTTGAATGAAGGCAAGATCTGTGGCCCTTTTCAAGTCAAGCAAGTAAATCACTGGCATGTAGTGTTGACTAATGGACAGAGATGGAATCTCAGAAGGGTGACAAAATATTGTTCTGCTGACAAGTCAGCAAAGATGAGAGAGGATGGAGATGCGTGTAGTGGTTACGTGTTAGTGCAGGATCTCCAGAGGTTGGGCGGGTCACAGGTAAATGGTGAAATGAGAGTTGTAGGGCCAGGAAGTGATAATTTAGGAAGTAACTAAGTTTTTGGTGAA
This sequence comes from Lissotriton vulgaris, assembly GCF_964263255.1. Taxonomy (NCBI): domain Eukaryota; kingdom Metazoa; phylum Chordata; class Amphibia; order Caudata; family Salamandridae; genus Lissotriton; species Lissotriton vulgaris. Next base: position 338,545 of record NW_028254742.1, read on the forward strand.
AATGTAATGGATCCACCATGTTCTAATAGATCCTCGTGAGTTAGGAGGCCTCCTAGTTACTTTTTTGTGGTTGAGTAATCCTTTTACTTCATACCTTCTGTAATTTGCAGGTTCTTAATGCCTTTTGAGTTCTATTATCAAAAGTGCTCAAGAGATTTCAAATTGCTTCAAATGTATTTTTATAGATTCAGTGTTTCATTTATAGTGTATATGATCTTCAATTAACATCTTAAGTTTAATTTATGCTTTCAACCTTTATATAGTTACATGTTTAGTTTCATATGTCAAAGTTTTAAGATCTATTCAATTTGCTTTTCTTTTACGTTTAAAGGAAGGTATATATGTTATGATATTGTATTATGTTTTACACTGCTAGTATAGCATTTAGAACTTTGAGCCATGACTATTCTGTTGTAATGGTGCTTCCCTCAGAACCCAGCAGCTTTGGCAGTTGTGCTGGCCGATGGGAAGAACACCACGCATTGAAGAGCTGTACATGATCAAAGAAGCTAACTTGGAAAGAAAGCGTCTAAGTGAAGTTAGTTACGACATAATGGCTTCTTATAGAATAGACAATGGTAGAATGCTGTCTTTGTTGGAAGTGACTTAGTTTGAGGTCATGATGTTGGTAGGTACATCATGTGGTAGGAGTTTGAAGGAAGACCACTTGGGAGAATAACAATGAAACAGGAGTCAGCGTGAATGTCAGTTTCGACAAACCATTGTTTTCTTAAAAAGTACATGTCAGATTCTTTAATTTAGGTGCTAGAAATCATAGAAAATTATGGAAAAATTCCTGTTTGATCACAAGTCTTGGAAAATTGATATATACATTTCAAAATTATGATGATTATTCCATCTGATGGCATTCTGTAACAGATGGTACTGCTATTTCAGAAGCAGTCATGCTTATCTTATGAAAGTTTTGGATTGAAAAATGTGTTTTGTTAGGCATGCTGGCCTTGTGTTCTTACTTTTACTAAAGTGGACAGAGGGCTCTTAAATATTACGAGTGTCACTGTTAGTGATTTGCAGTTTACAGAGTTATAAACTAACAACATTTCTTTCTGCACTATATAGCAGACTAGCATGTGTTAAGAGCATCATATTTTTCAGAACTTGTAATGAAAAAGAAATACTTAATTTGTCAGCATTTGATCATGACGCATCTTAAGCCATGATACATTCAATCTTATTCAGGAGAAAAGTGGAATCGGAGGAGATTGAGAGGGGCGGAAATAACTTTTTCTGATGCACAAAAGGCATGTGGTAGTACTGGGTTGTAGAGGGGGCGGTCGGTCCCTAGGTGGTGAGGGCAGAATGTACAGCTTATGCTCTATTTCCCAGCCAAAGTTCTTAGTTGGCTTGTTGCTACATATATCTGACAAATCAGGTGGAGTTTAGCTGGTTGCTAACTGTCTCTTTGGCTGGGCTCCATAATCAAAACCTTCCTTAAAATTATTTTCCTATAATCAAACCCCTAGCTCAGCATGCTTTAATGCTGCAATATGTAGCTGCCACCAACCCCCCCACCACCAATTTCAGGTTTTATATTGATGCTATCCATGCAGTACGGCCATGGTAACAGCCATGGCAACTGTGGATAATGCAGTAGGTAGCATCTCCTTGGTTTACAATTAGCTTGAATGTAAAGTTAATGGTGAACAATGACTTCTTCCTCTCTGCCAAGTACAGCTTAATTGCTCTAAGTCCACTTGAGAGGGAGACAGAGGTGATTACACATAGTATAGACCTGTGCACAAAGGAAGGCAAGACTGGTAGATTATACTACCTAGTGCCCGGTTGCTGTGGTCTTCACACTTTTGATGATTCAGTTCTATTTAATTTGTACACCAGGGAAATTAATCTTTAAATTTAAGAGTATGTATCCATCCAGATAGTAGATTAAGTTAAGTTTCAGTGACCTCAATATCTCAATACAATGTGTGTATGTCTTCTGTCACAAAAGCACCCCAGGTCTCACATTTTATGACTATATGTTGTAGTAGATTCCACTTTGCAATGTGGTGCATAGATTAGGATTCTATGAAATTAAAGTCCACGTCTATAAAAAAACAACAATAGGTCTCACATTTTTTGGAGTTGGAGCTATTGGCATAGATCAACAGATACAGAACAGAAATTGCCCTTTGCAGGTGCAGAAAAGAGCATTGCTCCGTGAAACGGCCTGAAAGCCTAAAACTATGTTGATAGCCTACAAAATAAAAAGACAGATCAGCATGACAAGGAGCAACCATGGACGTATTGGGAGGACAAACGCTAGCAAACAGTGAGTATAATCCCGTGTGCGTGACCCAATCATGCAAAGGCGGGAGACTCGGACCCAATGCACCAACAAAAACCTAGTATTTCTAAATGGCACAACAACTAACAAATGACCATTCATGGGCATGCCAAAAGCCGATGGAGATAACAGGTCTTGCAGACAGCGCATGAGCGCTGCCTAGGCTCGACCTAAAAAGTGTAGTATACAATAAGATAGTAATGTTAAACAATATTTTATCCAGTAAATGTAGTGTTTACTGATTAGTTTTAAAGTTGGCTTTTGCAAGTAAGCAACAAGGGGCTATTTCTTTCAGCGTTTGTGATTATACTGCACTAAAATGCAAATGATCTGAGTTTTACATTTTTGCCTTTTCAGCCTCTGTACTTTGTCAAGTTGAACCTGTGGGGCGATGGTTTGAAGCATTTCTTAAGAGGCGAGACAGAAATGTGTCTGCTTCATTCCAAGAGTTGGAAGATGAGGAGGAGTTGTCAGAGGAGTCGGATAATGAAGAATTACAGCTGGAAGAGTTTCCAATGCTGAAGACCCTTGATCCAAAGGACTGGAAGGTACGGGGCATAGTTTCTGCATTGTTGTTTATGGCAGTACGTGTATTTTTCATTTAAAGTCAGTGTCCTGAACTGTTACTGTTCTTTATTACAGTGGTTCTTAAACTTCGGACTACTGTTGATCCCCACTTTATCTTTACTGAAATCCGGGTACCTCCACTGAATCATATGTTGAATCCAGGGACACATCGTCCTCGTTCAACTACCCCCCCTAACTGAGTGATTATTGGAATCTGGGGGCCCAAGCCTAAGCAATTTCGATGGTTCGAACTGCAAAACAATACAAAAATTACTGAAACAAACATTCATCAAACAAATGATGAAATATTTCATTTATTTTGCAAACAAATATAAAATCAAATTTTTAATAGGAAATTTGGAACTTTAAATTTAAGTTGAGGCCACTCATTGTCCATACTGTATTCTGTTTGGTGTACCTGCACTTCGCCCACAAATCGATATGACTATACCAACCTAACATTTAGCCCCCTAATTTTATATTTCTTCACATTTACAGAACATTTTTAATTTTTCAATTTTGCTTCTTTGCTGACATACACTTTACTAATCTGTTAATATAATTTTTTTGTCTAAGCAGCCGTGAACCCCCTGAGTGGGTTTCGTGGACCCCAGGGGTCCAAGGCCACAGGGTAAGAACCGCTGCTCTATGGCTTTAGGCTGTCGGAAAATAAAAAAGAAAGCCAAAGCCCCCTTGAGATTCATGGCATATCACCCAGCTATACTTGTTTGAGATTCTCCTAGCTGTATTCAGATTCCTGCATTCACATTTTTGATGTTTTCGGTTTCCTTCCTACCTGACATCATGACAAGTAATGCAGAAAGTTTGAAGGTTTCAAATGTTCTCAACCAAACCAAGCAAGAGCAATTCCATATTTTTACTTTTATTGGAGAGTGAGTCCTCCCACATACTTCATACGTGAATAGATAGGGTGTTCTGCTCCCCAACCCTTGTCACTCAAATTAAACACACCACGTACCAGGGGAAAACGCTATCTGACCACAACCCCCTAGAGATCACCTTTTCCTGGGGGAAGATCCCCTCTTCAATCCCAACATGGAGGCTGTGCCTGCAATTTCTAGAGGACTCCGTGTTCTGCACTACTCTGGCCACAACCATTACTAATTACTTCAGTGAAAACCCAGACACCGCGTCCTCACGCTTAACGGAATGGGAAGCATTCAAGACCGTTCTGAGAGTGGTGAGTATTAGTACCATAGTGGGAGCCCAACACATGATCAGTACTGATCTACAGGAAGTGGAAGATAAACTGGGTAGGTTAGAGCAGGCAGCGGTCTCTGACCATACTAAGGAGGCAACCCTCCAAGAAGCACGTATATCGCATGCAGAATTAATTGAGCGACTACGGGTTATAGATCTCCAATCATACACGCAAGAGAAACATGCTGAGGTCGATAGATCCGGCACTCTCCTGGCCAAAATATTATGAGATGCGTCATCCCCCACCCCCGTTCATGAGGTTAAAACACCAGAGGGCACAATAATGAACTCGCAAGCAGATATCATTCTGGTGTTCAGGGAATACTACAAAACACTATGTGAGGCCCCTGTGGACTCTGAGAAGGGGAGGTGGGGAGGCAACTATCGCAGCATTCATGGATGACCTTAAATTTCCCCAGCTAACACAGACACACCAAAAAGAGCAAGGAGCACCTATATCCTAAAAGGAGATAAAGGATGCAATTAAGGACCTACCTCCAACTAAAACTCCGGGGATAGATGCTCTCCCAGTGGAGTACTACAACACTTTTTCGACCGCGCTGGTTTCCCTCCTAGAGCGCCTTTACCAGTCAGCTTTAGATACTAGGTGCCTCCCACCCCCCAAGCACTGGTCACTTCCCTTCACACGCCAGGCAGGGACTCTACTGATATCTCTGGGTCCCGGCCACTCTCACTATTGAACACCGAATACAAAATCTTAAGTAAAATACTGTCTCGGCGCCTACTCCCCTTAATGCCACAACTTCTACATATAGACCAATGTGGTTTTGTACCAGGCTTAGCACTTCTCTTAATATCAGGCGCCTGTACCTTGTGCTGACCGCCTCAGCCTATCCTAGGGCAGGGTGCATCTCATTAGACCGGAGGCAAGCGTTTGATACCCTCAGCTGGAAGGACATGCTGGCAACACTTGCGAAATTTGGCATCCCTCTGGCCTATATATACTGGGTTAAGCTATTATACACGGCACCCACAGCAAGAGCCCGGACAGGAGTACACATTTTACAGTCTTAACCAATCAGTTGTGGTCCACGGCAAGGCTGTCCGCTTTCACCACTATTATGTGTAATCGTACTTGAGCCCCTAGCTATTAAGCTTCCGACAGAGGCGGTAGGGTATGGTGTTTGTATCATTGACACTACACACACCCTGTCATTATATGCGGATGACATTATCCTTTATCTACACAATCTTCAGGGTAACCATGGGCCTATTCCACGCATCTTCACCCAGTTCCAAAGTGTCTCTGGCCTTACCATTAATGAGACCAAATCATACACATTTTATTTTCATGCTGCGGAACAACAAGAGCTTATCCGCTTTGACCCTCTAACGCTCCCGATTGCACCCACCACTTTTAAATATTTAGGTATACGAATATATAGCGGCCCACAGGAGTTACTGTACGGCAACCTCTTGCGGGCAGTTAAGGTACTCAAGTAGCTTTTTGGACGTCACTACCACTGTCTGTGGCGGGGAGGGTGGCCATTGCCAAAATGGCCATGCTCTTGAGACTGCTATACTATTTAACCTATCTACCCATTGTGATTTCGACTTTTATCTTTAAAACCCTGAATACTCTCCTGCTGGAGCTAATATGGGGGAAGGGCTGCAGGAGGGTGGGGCTCTCGAAACTTCAGCTGGGATTGGAAAAAGTGGGCATGGGGTCCCAGATTTTAGGGCATATTGCTAGGCGAGCCAGCTGCAGTGGTTAGCGTACTGGCTTGCTGAGCATAACCTCCATTATATAGGGGTCACACAGCAAGCGTTAGCTCAAGGTGCCCTTCTTACTCTATTGTTGCCCAAGGGACGGGCCCTGCCTGCGGCCCACTCACTATTGAAGGTAGCCCTTACCTATTGGAGACAAGCATTACACTACACTAATCAGCAACACCCTTATGCTCCTAACATTACGCTGATTGTGATTGCCACACCCACAGAAGTAATCACCGCCCGGAGCACAGGAAAATGTGAACACTGTTGGTATGCTATTCGATGAGTATGCCATTAGACCATGACAACTTTGCCAGGGAACAGGGGGTGCCATGATCCCTTTATATACTGCATACACGCATCACTAAATACGTCAAACAGTATTGGGCACCAAAAAATAAAGAGCTCCCCACGAACAAGCTGGTACATACACTACACCTAATGGGTATTGGGCGTCACTTGACTTGGTGGTTGTATAGAGGCATTCGCTCCCATGCAGGAGTCTCGCAGGAGGCACTTAGAGCAAAGTGGAGTGTGGACATTGGGTGGGATTGATCGAACAAGGAATGGGACTTCCTTCTGGGGTATCCTAAGAAAGTGTCCAGAAATGCTACGTTTAATTTCATCCAGTATATGGTGCTACATAGGGCCTATATTACGCCATGCGCTTATACAGAATATATCTGGAAGCGAAAGTCCATTGCCCACGATGTCTTTCACATGATGCCGTTCTCATACACATGCTGTGGGCTTGCCCACACCTGTCGGCCTTCTGGGCCAACATCGTAGGGATCCTAAGGACTGTAACGGAAATTGCAGGAGGGGACACAGCAGCATACTCTATATTGGGTCTAGGGCGCAATCACAAGAAGCAGACAGTACAAGCCTGATTTCCCAACCTCCATGAGGTGGAAGTCTACTGTGCCCCAGGCGACGCTTGGCTGGCATGGGGGAGAGCAGAGAGTGCAGCAATCAGTCATAAAGAAAATAGGGGCTTGCGGAAGACTGATCTCACTGGACTGGGATTCAAAATTAGAGTCATTTGAACCCCCACTAACATGATATACTGTAGGAGATAGCATCACAGACCACACTAAGCGTAGGTACTGTGCCAGAGCTCCACCTTTTACTCTGCTGACCGAATATAAACACCTGCACGCTGTGCTGCTAGGACTGCATATACAAATATGCTAGTCCTATGTCCCGCAGTGCATACAAGCGTGAAGGAGTGAGTCAAGTAGGGTGGGTGGGGAGGGGGTAGGTAAGGGTGAAAGGGACTGGGGGGTTGGTTGGGGAACATTGTTTTGATATGCATACTGTTACCGTGAACCATTCGGCAAGCACTATGAAGGCAATACTTTGACAGTTAGCCACAGACATTTTAGCTGTTATGGCTTTAGTGGATTATGTCATACATTCTGGATAGTTCATTTTCTTTGTGACTAACAGTATGCACCTAACTACAGTATAAGTGTGCAATGTCTTGATGTTATTAACGAAAATCAATAAAGTAAAAAAAAAAATGGTGAGGACCTTGCATGGCTGCCATTGTTTGACGTTTCATATAGGGTGGACCTGGTATTGGGATTTGGATGGTTTGGCCCTGTCATGGATTTATGCGATAGGGCCAATTTAGGAACTACTGCTAAGGACTGGGCTGTAAGATTACAGTTTTTCAAGCTGGTCTGTCTTTGTAAGACTTGAGTTGCCTACGTACTTGTGGATCATGATGTCCTGCTAGGTGAGCATTTCTTTACAGTTTTAAGACTCCAACTGTACACACCATTTCATACCTCACTGCTTTTTAAAACATTTTTTTTAATCTGAAATGAAATCCAACTAGTATTTTTCTTGCCTTCCCACTGGCCTAACACATTTACCCTTTCTCCTGCAACCTCTTTGACATTTACCAAGTTACCATTGATGCCGAGATTCTCTCATAATCAGTTTTTTTCATAGTGTCGGACCGAAAAAGCACCCATCATCTCACTCATAAAACAGAGCACCAACAGTTATATTGTGTTCTTTTTTCCCTTTAGTAAGGTTGCAAGCTTAAACATGGATTTCATTTCTCTGATAATGCTCAACTTTATTTGAAATAAACTGAAAGTATACCCAGTCGTGTTTAAAACCTAGTATGCTTTTGTTTTGTTTTACTCTACTTTAAAGTCTGTTGCATAAATATATCACCCTTGCTTGGTGTTTTTGCGTTTATAACCGAGAGCAACTGTTAGCTAACCCACTGAAATGTTATTTGTTATAACATTGACTCTTCTTCTCCACTTGTAACTGTCACCACCCATTTAGTTTGGTTTCTTATAGATTTGTATGGAGTTATTTCTTTGCCTCCTTTCAGCTACAATTAAAGCTGCCTTACTGATTGTGAGATAGTGGGGTTCTGTTGCAGCCCCCCCCCCCAACGCACACACACACACCTTTTGCCTGGCTTTTGATGCAACTTTGATTGTGGAGTACAGGATCTTTGCTGTCTAGGTGCCCAGTACCAGTGTTCTTTCCCTAAAATGATTCCACAATTGGCCCTTCAGGACCCCTGTAAGTCCCTAGTAAACACTACCTGTGTGCCATGCCAACTACCACAGCCTAAGATATAGATAAGTCACCCCTCTTCCAGTCAGAACCGTGTGCAAACCGCCCAGCGATTTTGAAACTAGATAAAATGGCAACAGAATCCACAAGTGTTAGGACAAACACAAAGAGACAAACAAAGAGGATTTCGTAAAATATAAGTCACCCCATCACTCATATTTTAAAGTGAAAGCCCAGGGCCCAACGCCCATGGCAGATTCTTGCACAGTACTCTCCCAATCTCAGCAGGAGAACCAAAATATTCAAGGAGGGCCGGCATCCGGCACTAAGGAAGGAATCCCAAAATAGATTGTGTTAAAAAAAATAGATATGATCCCTTACTTAGTATCGAAGAAAACACCATTTCCTCCCCAGAAGTTAATAGTCCTACCGATAATCAAAATTCTCGCATTGTCTCTGAGCAAAAGATAGCACCATCTGTTCTCTCACAGGACACTACAGAGACTAACTCAGCCAGACTTGAAAATGCAATGGCGGTAATGTTAACAGAAGTGAGAGAGAGATTTGCGACATCTGAGCTTAATCAGCAGAGAATCCAAGGGTACTGTGAGACCATGAAAGAAAAAAAATCAACAGCTTGGTAGATAGAGTAGGGGCGATGGAATCGGCGCATAATGAGATTTTTAAAAAAGTGGACTTCAATCAGGAAGAGATACAGAAACTTAAGAAAAATGAAAGGGAGCTCAGAGATAAACTAGAATCTCTTGAAAATAATGTGAGAAGAAATAACATCAGAATTTTAAATGTTCCCGAGGGTCTCGAAGGAGGAGACATCAAGGCTTTCGTTACCACCCTCCTAAAAGAGTACATTTCGAATCTGGATTTAGACGTATTAGTACAAGATGTGCAAAGAGTCCATCGAGATCCTTTTGTGGCCCGTACTGGAAGGAAAACAGTAAGAAGGATTTTAGTGAATTTCAAAACTTATTCACTGAAAGAAAGCATCCTTGCTGCGGCACTAAAAGTTGGAACATATAAGAAAGATGATTGGTCTTTTCGTATTCGTTCAGATTTCTCTCGAGAAACCTTAGACAGGCAATGGGAGCTCGGGAAATATATACAAGACTTAGAGACCTAGGAGCTACGCAAATATCCGTTTCCCTTCCTCGCTGAAGGTTATGAGGAATACTGAAATGCACACCTTCAGGGACCCTAACAATGTGAAAACTTTCGAAGATCTGATTAAGGCACAGTCAGTATAAAAGATAGCTAATCAAAACACCAGGAGGTAGGAGAGCTCATAGGAGGTGTCAAGATACCGTGTGTTAGTAGGGAGGGTTCCCCGGGGAGGGGGGGTCATTGGTAAGAATTTAAAGTTCAGAGAATCGCACAAGGCACAAAGGGTGGGGGAGCAAGTGGGAGAAAATATATTTAAAAAAAAGTCCTCCTATGTCCAGTCCAGTTGTTTTTGTTTTCTTTTTACCTTCCTTTTGTTTTTTGCTTTTTCTGAACACTACCATTTCAGGATAGGTTATGTTGTCAAGCCATTTCAAGGTATAGCATTCCAGTTTCTTAAATATATTCCATGGCAGGTCTATATAATATTCAATTATTGAAAGTGCTATCATGGAATGTTAATGGCTTGAGAGTGGATCCAAGGAGAAAGAAGATAGTGGAATATTTGAAGATGAGGGAGGTAGACGTTATCTTTATCGAAGAGTCCCATTTACTAAAAGAAGAATGGCTGGAAATCGTAAAGCCTCAAATATGGATAGACCACTGTATATGTACATCCCAAACAGTTACAGTTAAGGGGGTGGCTATAATAGTTAAAAATTCAGCCCAATGTATTATTGCTGAAACTAAGGTTGACCCTCTAGGCAGATGGGTGATTACTAAGGCAAGGATTCAGGGCACAAGGTTAGATTTTGTATCGTACTATGGCCCAAATTTGGATGACCCCTTGCCCCTACGTCCTTTAATGCTGCGTCTACTTGAATTCAATATTCCAGTTATTATGGGGGGCGACTTTAATCTAATCCTCGACCCAGTCCAAGATACTACCTCTAAGAAGACCACTGCAGTAACCTAAAAAATAAGAATCTCCCTGAAATCCATAATTCAGGATCTCAGTTTAGTTGATATCTGGAAGCTTAAAGGCTCAAGAAGGGGGTGGGGAGAATCTGGTAAATTTACCTTTCATAATAAAAAACACAATCTAGGATCGACTTCTTCCTGGTATCCCGCTCCATTAGTTATCTTAAGACGGTTACCCATATACCGGAGCATCTATCAGACCACTCGGCTGTTTCTCTGCAGCTCCAGTTCTGAGGCAAGTCTGTTGAGTGACGTTGGACTAAGTCGTTCCCTTCTTCTAGAAACCCCGATAATTGATAACTTGAAAAAATTAACAAAAGAGTTCTTCCTCTTTAACATTGATACTGCCCCCCTAAATAAAGTGTGGGATACCTATAAAGCATATCTTAGAGGCATCGCAATCCACCAAAATGCTGTGCAAAATAAGAAAGTAAAGGAATTTACCTCCTTAGCAGAACACATCAAAGTAATTCAAGATAATTTGAGCCAAACTCTAGATACTAACACCACACTTTCACTAGAAGCGGATCGCGCCAAGGCATAGACAAATTTAGCAGATCACTTGGAACTCAGAGTAAAACAAAGTTGGGAAGCAAGTAAGCTTGCTAATTATGAATATGGGGAGGGTAGCGGCAAGCTTTTGGCCTGGAAGGCCAAAGATGACCGAACTAGAAATAATATCAGGGATCTGAAATGTCAATCCATGGGGGATATTATCACTGAGGACGGGGCGATTGAACAGGAATTTGTTAATTTTTTACGAGAATTATATACAGACGATATAGACACAAATAAGGCTCAGGTAACTGCTTTTTCCCGGACATAGATCTCCCACTGGTAAGTGATGAAAACAGAGAGGAATTATCGGGCCCTTTCACAATGGCAGAAGTTCACAGCACAATTAATCTGAAAAAGATTAAGGCTGCAGGGCCAGATGCTAGCCTAAATGAACTATATGTCCTGCTGAGGGAAGAATTGGCCCCGATTCTGCTCCATCTTTTTAATTCAGCCTATATCTTAAAGCAGGAGCTCCCTTCGTCCTGGGACTTAGCCACTATAATCATCCTCCTTTAACCTAACAAGAACCCTAGAGCATGCAAATCATATAGGCCAAAATCATTGCATAACAGCGACTACAAAATGTATACACAGATTATAACCAAAAGGTTGTAGCGGATGGCGGGCACCATAATCCACAATGATCAGAAGGGTTTTATGAAGGGAAGAGGTGTGGCGTCGCAGCCATGGCGACGGACGCTGGAATTTGGGGATCACGGTTCTATCCCTGGTGCCAGCGGCAGGTTAGCCCAGCACCATGTGACTCTGGGCAATAGCTTGCTTATTCTTCCCGACGGCCCCCAGCCCCTAGAGACCCTTACGGGTGATTGTTTGCGCTTTACAAATGTGGATTATTATTATTATTATGAAGGGGAGGCACTTGCAGGACCTGACCCATGAGTTAATAGGTATAATAGATCTAGCCATAGAATATGATAGACCCCTAACTGTAATAACTTGTGATGCTGCGAAAGCCTTCGACAGTGTCAGCTGGCCCTTTCTCTATGAAGTGATCCAGCGTTTTAACATGGGGGACCTTTTTGAGTCCGCAATCAAGGCCCTGTACAAAAACCCTACAGCTCGGATATTAGTAAATGGGAGTTTATCTGAGCAAGTTAAAATTAGAAGGGGCTCCAGACAAGGGTGTCCACTCTCCTCACTCTTATTTAACCTATATATTGAGCCACTGGCCATCTAGCTAAGAGCATGTAAAAACATCATCCCATTTTCTTGTAAGGAGTGGGAAAAGAAAACCGGGCTTTACGCCGACGATCTAATGATATTCACAGGCCTTCTACAGCCAGTAATTTCTGCTATCTGGGAAAATCTAGAGAGTTTCGGTAAAATATCAGGCTACGCCGTCAACCCATCCAAAACCAAGATTATGCAGTGGAATACAAGTTTCCAGAGTGACCTTATCAAAAAGAGGATTAGATACTTGGAGATTGAGGTGGTCCAAAACTGAGACTTACTAGCAAAAGTGAATTTCGATTTGGTCCCCTCAAAAATTAAGAAACAACTACAGCAGTGGGACTCTATGCCTTTATCGTTTTTAGGCATATCAAACCTGTTGAAAATGTCTATCGTACCCAAATATACATTCATATCCAACTCAAAACCACTGGAATTCAAGAAGGACTGGATTAAAAAAGTACAAGGTTTATTCTCCAATTTTATCTGGGGAAAGAAAGGCCCAGAATTGCATGGAAGAAATGCAGGGAAAAGAAGGGAAATGGGGTTATAGCGTGTCCAGATCTTCAATATCGGAGAGCCTTCCACCTGAAAGTTTTTAGGCATCTGTTAAAACTCTCCCAACCTTTCACCACTGTTCCGAGCTCTGACGTTTGGCCCGCCAGACTTATCCAGCTTCTTTCTTTATAAGTCTGGAGATCCCAATTTTTTTTAAAAAGTAAGATAAAAAAATATATATATCTTGCACTCCTCTGTGTTAGGCCTAAGGTTGCTCGCCCACACTACCACTGATGGAGCACTTTGGGTTTTACATTGTGCCCTGTACACTTTTGGGGAACCCCTGGACTCTGCACACGCTAGAACCACTTAGTGGTGATTTATACAGAGCCAGCTTCCTTCACTGATCTTCAGGATGGCATACTGTCCTTTCTAATTCTTCCTCTTCTGCTTCCACCTAATCACACCATTTCTTTGGCAAGCCTATTTGCCACCTCTTTACTACCAGTTAACACTTACCTCTTTACTTACACCTTTCACTGCAATTATAAACTTGCTTTTAGAAACACAGATTTCAACCCCCTCTCCCTTCTCGTCTGTGTCACCTTTTGCTCTCTTGTTCTCTGTCCAAATGTCTTTCATCCTCACCTCTTGCCGGGAGGGTCTTCTTTGTCATTGCTTGCATTTGACATACAATCTTGCACTATATTAGCTCGTTGTTTCCCACAAGTATGGTCAAGCTTGTGAGTCCCTCTTTATTTTATTGCTACTTTAGAAGTTAGTATATCTTTCTTTCCTCATTCGTAGTTAGTTGGACTCCTTGTCAATACAATATAAACTATATTTCCGTTTAATTCCTTAAAGCTCCCATCACACCAACTACTATGTTCCTTTCATCTCTCAAATTTTTGTTTCCACCCCGAAATTATGAATTCTGATTTCTCCTAAATTCACTGCAAAACTACTCTGCACAATCTCCTTTTACTCAAATGCATTTTCTAAAGTGAGCACTGCTAACAATATTCCAGACACTTGTTTCAGAGACTGGTAGCCAGAGAAGGGATATTATTTTAGAGGAACCTGTCTCGAGGGAGCTAAGCGAGATTTGGATTTTCTAACACCGCGCTTTTAACGCTCATGGGTGGAAATGCCCCTAATAGTTTTAATTACAAGTATTCGATTAAGACTTGTTAGTTTTCTTTAAAGAGACAAACAAAGACACATAAAGAGGGCAGGTTTTTTAAAATTCTGTCTGCAAATATCTCGTACCTTCATCATACATCTAAAATGTTCTGATAGATTTATTTTACACTTTGTGCATTTGAATGCCTTAAATCTAAACAGAAAGTAGTCCGATTCTATCCTCAAGGAGAATGTTCTGTATTCAAATTATACTTTTTCTTCAAAAACATCCCTGTTTCCAAACTAACGATGTACACTTGATTGTAGGTGAAATGCACAATACGCCTTACCCTTGCTCCGCAACCAATAAGAAAGTAACTGGAGTATCGATCCCAGTAGACTCAATATTTACTTCAGGATGTCATTGCGCAGAGGTAGCTCGAGTAACTTCAACGCTTGTACTTTTTACACTAATATGCCCAAATTTTCTTTAGGTCTCGCCTAGGCAGCGTGCATGCGCTGCTCTAGGAGGACTTTTAACCATCGGTCTTCACTTTTCAAGCATTGCACTCGTGCTTGTGGCGGCATCGACTTTGCGGGAGCGAGCAGCAGTGCTTTAAAAGTGAAGTCTGCTCTCCCAAGCGCGCGCACCATTTTTGTTTTGGCACCGGGGCAGCTTGCTCCTCATTGCCGTCGTGCTTTTCTTTTCCTATGCTGTTTATTTATTTTTTTGAGCACCGGGGCAGCTTGCTCCTCATTGCCGTCACGCTTTTCTTTTTCGTCGCTGTTTATTTATTTATTTTGCCACCGGGGCAGCTTGCTCCTCATTGCCGCTGCGCTTTTGTTTTCCAACTCTGTTTATTTATTTTTATTTTTTTTGCACTGGAGCAGCTTGCTTCTCATTGCCGTCGCACTTTTTTCTTTTCTGTGACCCAGCTGGCCAAATTAAATTTTTGCACTTGTATACCCTTTTCGTAAGCAGTGCAGCACAAGTGGCGTGCTGCGCCGCTCAAAAGTTACAATATTGAAAAATAGTGGTTTTGAGTCCATATCTGCACATCCGCCGGAGGTGATGCATGCATCGGAAAAACTTGTCCTGTTTTGCAGTACGGGGGCATGTGTAATAGCTGCCCAGGTCCTCCTTTTCAACAGCTCGCAGACACAACAGAGGTAGGGGAATCACGGGGAGTGGAGGATGACACTAGGAAGTTTAGGATGACAATGAGAGGTCAGGAGAGGATATGGTTCTACAGAACATCTGATCCCTGCGCTGCCCTTAACACTCCACACGTCCTGATTGTGTCTATTGTTGCCTGGATTCACACACTCGCAAGACTTTCACCTCTCACAAGATCGGGAAACACTTGGGCGTAGCTGGCTATGAAACCCACTACTGCCGCTAAACTGCCTGTTATCGAAGTTTTCTTTCGATGTGGTCGAGTCTTCGTGAGCAGTTGCTTCAGTTTAGATGCCCGTTCTTCCAGAGACCAATATCCTCCAAAGATAGGCTTAATTATTATTGCAACATAATAAAGAAAGAAGATCAATAGACTACAGTTATCTTCTGCTAACAGTAATGGCAATCGAGCAGCGCAGCCGAGCACATACTTACTGTCCTTGGAGAGGGCTCTCCCGTCATTGATTCTTCTGTCATGCAAACCTTATTGGCAGGGTTAGACTGCTATCATAATTATGCCCGGTACTCCCAAAAAAGGTGGGCCATATTCGCAGATTGTCTCTTTCCATCTGCTTAGTCTCATTGGAATTGGACCCTTATTTTTTGTTAATTTATTTTTCTAATTTTATATAACGCCAGATAATCCCTGAAATTGAGTTTGCAGTGTTGTATGCTCTCTGCATGCACGTGTAGTGTCTGGTATTCCCTGGAAGGGAGTGTATAGTGACTGGTGCTGTCTGGAAGCGGTGTGCAGGTCTGGTGCTCTCTAGAGGGGAGGTTACAGTGACCACTGCTCTCTGGGGACAGTGTAACGAGCCCTGGCAGGGAGTGTGTATACAGGTCCCGGAGGTCTCTGAAAGGGAGTGTGCACCTCATGGCGCTCGCTCTCAGGGATAAGTTCAGCTTCTGTTGCTCTCTGCAAGCAGTATGCAGCACTTGTTATTCCCTGCAGTGTGCAATGTCTGACAAGGAGTGTGGAGTGACAGTTGCTCAGCTCTCCGAGTGCAAAGTGAATACTGTGTTATTCATTTCCTGGGTGGCAGAATTTAGGGAGGTTTTATTTTCCCCAGGCACCGCGTATAGAGCACCAGGGCATCACTGGCAAGAAGTATGCAATTCCGGGCACTCCCTGGCATGGAGTGAGTAATTCCTGGTATAATCAGGCACGTGAAAACGGTCAAATGCTGCATCTGCTCGAGAGTACCCTGTTGCTTCTTATCCATGCTCAGTTTTTCCCTTAATTAAAGCAAAAAAAAACATGCAGCTGTTTCACTCCAAACGGTGTCTGGCTACAGTTCCGTATGAAACTTTTTCACATGGAACGTTTTGAGTGTTAATGTCTGTTCTCACTAGGGGATGGTATCGGCGTATTGTCGTTCGTCTGATCTGTGTCGGTTTGGTGACCTTGTGAATGGCCATGACACACCTCGCCCTTTGTGTAAAAAAAAAAAAAAGAAAAAAAGAAAATCAGGTGACCCAATGACGTGCTTTTTAGGTCTCGCCTACGACGAACGCGCTGAAAGCGCATTCTTGAAGCGAGAACTATAGTCTGCGTCTCAGCAGTCTGAGACCGACGAAGGGAGACAAGACCTGGCCGCCCGCAGCGTTTCCCCATAGAATAACGTTGTGCGCGCGGCCAGGTCTGGTCTCCACAGCATGGCAGGAAAGGATCAGATCGCGTCGCGCGCCTCTCTGGAATGCAGGGGGAGTCTGCATACCAGCGCGCGGCGCTGATAAACAGGCAGGTGTTTTGTCGTCCGTCTCTGAGCACCCGCTTCACTGCCATATGCCTTGGAAACCAAAACCTAAGAGCCGCGCGACGTGAGCTGTCTACCAATGCACCGAGATACAGCTAATAAAACACAAATACTCTCATCTGACTGATAATTCACACCCGAGGCACACATCCAACTATTAACTGTTTCTAAACACAGCCACATCGCTCCAATGACAACAGACATCTGCAAGGTCTGTACACGTGCCATTGTTGCACGCGCTCCGTGTTCCACTTAGAGACTTGGCAGGCAACCATACACTCAGGCTGAGACTTTCAGATGCAGGTCTTTGTACTTGAGTCCCCCCAAAACCACCAGCGTCTTTCAACTTCTCCAGACAAAAGATCCTCTTTTAAAACTTAAATACAGGCCTATGCCTTGCTCCCTGTCTTGTGCATTGGGCCCTGCTCTCACTGGGACAGTGTAATGCTGTTCTACATATGCCCTCAAACCAGGGCTTACATGATATCGTCCTGAAATGTACCTTAGTAATCCTCATTCTTTCAAGTCTTCTGACATAACTGTACTCGAAAGATACCTCACTAGCAGCAAAGTCCTCGACTAACCAATGGTGTTTTTTTCAGCATTGCACCACTAGCCGTCTGTTTGGCAGGGACTGGGTAATGGCTCACGTAAAACAAGGGAAATGTTTTACCACATAGGATGTTCACAAGTGTGCTATCTACCTGGAACGTTCGTTCCACAGCAAACTCACGGGATAGCTCTACATATCCAGAAAGATGTCTCTAGATTGTATGACTGCTTCAAAAGATGTTTTCTCATTACACCGTTTCTCCTGCATGAGGTCAAGAATGCAACTATACCCACGCTTAAAAGCTAGGTGGTGAGATAAATATCTCAGTCTGGACCACTGAATTTCGTTTACGTTGAAAAACTCAACATTGGTATGATTTCCTTCTACTGAGGCAGGCCAGGCCACCACAACCCACGCCAGCAGACCCCCGTCTGTTTTACCCGCGCGCGGCAGCTCAGCGCGCGGCCGTCCACAAGTGTTTCCGGAAAATGTCTAAATATAGCCGCCTCTGCCACGCTCCCAACGTCCGCGCCTCTCGTAGGCCCTTCACAGCCTCTCGAAGCGCCCACACACCAAGTGCCTGGCGGAGTGCTCGTCAAGTGCAGAACGATTGTTGTTTCTTTTTACAGTTTTTTGCAGCACAAACTCTATCGGAAGGTATCAGAGCGCTTTACATGAGCACCAGTTACGTTATACGAGGACACATTAATTCTTGGTAGACACAGGGAGATGCAGTGATTTGACTAGAATCACAGGATGTTGAGCCAACGCCAAGACTTGAACCTAGTTCCCAGCTCCAAAGTCGGCAGCTCTGGCCTCAGTCACCCCTTGAATATATAACGTGTTCCTTGTGTTTATGATCTGTCAATTGAACTTCAGTACACATTGTAAACAAAAGAAGCAGTTATTCGCATAGGGCCAGGCGTATTTCAGTAGGGACAAGTTTATTATGCGTTTAAAGTGTCTGGGGCTCAGTTTACGTTTCCTGCTCCTTGGCCACTTCGGCCACCAATTCCTCCAAAAGTATAGGCTCCGTAATAAAACCATAAACACAAATGCTGGTGTGAATACCTGTCACTAGCATCAAGTGGCCAGAAGCGTTTGAGGCGCTATAAAGAAGAAAATAAGTACAATAAACAGCCGTATTTACAAGAGTTTGAGCTATGGCATTGTAAATGACAATGTATTTTATTTATGTGTTAATTATCAAAACAAATATATAAAACACATTGTCATTTGCAATACCAATAACCTAAACTCTCACAAATGCGGGACCTATTGCATTGCAAATCCTTGTTTTACACTAGGTAATACCCTATTACTGTTGTTTCTACATCACTATTATTTCTGCTAGAGCCCATGAAGTGTTAAGTACACTTCAGCAAATTCAGTAGAAACTACCACCTAACAAATTACATTTGCACAGAAACCTTTACTGACACTCGAACAGTTTGATCTTTAGCTATCAAAAAAACTTTATTTTATATACTTGTTTCAAAGAGCAGCATTGCTCACAGTGTAATCTCCGATAATTGCGGGTAGGAGCATTAATACCGGAGTATTAAATCGGTAAGACCTGATCTTCATAACAGTATGCCTTTTTAAACCGTGTCAGCGCAGCAGTCCTCTCCTCCCCTCACTTATGCTGTCCTATTCAATGCGGCAGTGTACCATCAGAAACATTTTAAAAACACTTTCTTAGATTTTCTATGTTTCTTTAGTGAATAGTTCAGGAAGCAATTTCATCCAATATAACGTTTTTAATCAAGAGTATGTCCATGGCTGATTTACCCAAAAACACTCTGCTTGCGAGTGAAGGCTGTTCCAGTTCCACGGGCTGTGTACAGGATATGGAGAATAACTGGATTTTTAATGACCAGTGGAGAGGAGGGTCTTGAAAAGCAACTCTCATGATGTACACTAAACATGCCCTTCACGCCTAATGTACATTTGAAATAAATGATTTTTTTGTCAGTGTAAATGATACTAGCATTTATATAGCAAAGAGTCTGCCATTAGTATAGCATTTGCAGTGGGTTGCATTAATGCTTCTGTATCCTAGCTACTCAGATTGAAAAAATATATTCTATTTTCTAGAATCAAGATCACTATGCGGTCCTTGGACTCAGGCTCTTAAGGTACAAGGCCACCCCAAAGCAGATCAAAGCTGCTCGTAAGTACCTCTCAAATCTACTGCATGCCTGCTTTAACCATGTATTTTTGTGTGAGTGGAAGTATCCTTCTCTCACTTAATCATTGTGGCATGGCGTCCATTACTTTTATGGGCATTTAAGTGCATATCTAAAAGTGAACAAAGTTTGACTTATTTGCTTGCAAATCCCATTTGAGCCATGATGCGTCCTATGTATTGTAATCACTGTTTCTGTATGGTGCAAAGGCGAACAATTTTGGTACTTTCCTGGCTCCGTATGTTTTGCTCTTGAACTTTGCCTCTGTGACATAGGTGATACATTGGTCTAGTGTCAGATTACTAGATTTTAAAATGTAATCTGTGCAAAATTATTACTTTAGAATTCACTGATTTGTTTGCTTTCTTATGTGTCATAGAATGTGGGATGCACACTATATAATAAATTGAAATTACTTTGTACTAGATAAAGCTATGGTTTTGAAACATCATCCTGATAAGCGGAAAGCAACTGGGGAGCAGATAGTTGAAGGTGACAATGACTACTTCACCTGCATAACTAAAGGTAAGACAGAACAGAGAGTAAGATAGCCATCTGTTATTTCTTTTTGTTTGTATTGAGGTTGTATTCATATTAATTACTGGTGGCACATCTTTCTTTTGCAGCAGTTTTTTATTTTTAAGAGTATTTTGCAAATTTTAATTAAAGAAAAGGGGAGGGGGTGCATATGCGCCACCTTCTCCCCAAGGCCATTTTAAGTCCCTAGGGCCCCCGCCTCCCTGAGGTTTATTTTTAAAATTATTGGGAGGGTGGCAGCATGGCCCCCCACCTCCTTTTGCCTTTAAAGGCCCAGGGACCACCACTTCCTCGGGGCGTATAAGCATAAAAATAGAAAGGGGCCTGACCTCGCTCCAATGTTAAGAGTTGCTCCGGGGATCAACACCTCCCTGGAGTACAAAACTAGAAATAAGGTGGAGGTGGGCTGCACAGACCCCTCTCCTGGCCCATATTTGGTTCCAGAGACCACCACTTTCCCGGGGCTGACCCTGTGCTAACCGAAGGTGGGGGGGCCGTGGGGCCCCTGTTGCTTCCCTTCTGGAGCTAGTAATGATCCTGAGGAGCTCCAAACCCCTGGACCATCTCCCTGTCTCCTGAGCTGAAAACCCTCAGGATATAGAAGTTTGCGTCCGCTTGGCATTAGGTTTGACAGCGCCTGCCAAGCAAGAGAAAACTGTAAGTCCACTCACTCCCAGCAGGCGAGAGAAGGAAAATGGCTCCAACCCGCAAGAAGCAGACTTCATCTGTTTTCCTGCCCAATGTCAAGGGGCAGGAAAACAGATGAAACAATTGCTCCCACACGCAGTAGGCAGCATATTAGCTGCTCCTTTCGTTAGGGAGCAATGCTGCATACTGCTACTGGCAGGGAGCTGGCATGGACCGCGGGGGCTTCGAGGCCTCCCCCTACTGTCCCCAATGGTGCAGACTGGGTGCCCTGGGTGTGCTCCATGACACCCCGCATCAAGAGTCCAGGTGCCAGGGATGGGGTCCCCAGTGCAGAAATCGGCCTGGGGAGGGGAACTGCAATGCCCCATCCCCTTTACTTCATAAGCTGAAGAGGAAGTAGGGATTGACATCATTGTAGTCTCGTCATCTTCTCTTGAGGATTCATTTTATCACAGATTAGTGGATGAAGACTCTCGGGGAACAATCACATTGACGAAATACCATGTACACAAGGTCACTAGAGACATTACCTCGTGGTCCTTTATGCAGCTGTAGTGTAGAATATGCACTAGACATTTACCCAATGAGGTAGCACTTATTAGTTAACCAGTAGAAAGTACCCCAGTTTGGGTAGACATTTTCGAAAAACTGAGGACTCTTCTTTGAAAAAATTAAGGTCTGTTATGGCCCGGATGCTCATTTCACAGAAATGAAATCTCAATGGGAAGCACTTACAAAAAATAAATACAGCAGGTGCTCTAGTTAAAGCTCCACTTCTGTAAAGCACAAATGATCCTAATTTCTTGTGCTTGGAGAAGGCAAAGCAAGTGTTTTCTCATAGTCTAAGATGAAAATCAATCTCAAATCCTAATAAAGGTGAATGCTTCATTGTTTCATTGGAGCAGAATCTGATCTGTAGTGACTGTGACAAGTAGTTTCTTTCTTGTCTTGAGAGCAGAGTCCATGGTTCTCCCTTTTAATTACCCTGAGTATGCAAAAGTCCAAAATCTGCGAGGTCTGCCTGTTTAGCCCTGCCCATATTCCTTAGTAGTATGCAAAGGTCTTCCCACCTTGATGGACAACTCCGAGCGCATTTCCCTGCAAATTTTGGTGGAAAATTCTTGATGCAGAGGAATTTTGAGGACATCTACACCAAACAAAGAATCACTTATACGTAGGAGGAAGCACCCTTGTTTGGTGGGGATTTTCCTCTTTGTAGTCTCATTTTCTTCTATAAACGAGCATTCATGTTATCACAGATTTGTGGAGCAAGATGCTCAAAGAACAATCACGTTGCCAAAATGACATGCCCACAAGGTCACTGGAGACATTTCCTTGTGGTCAATTATGCATTTGTGGTGTAGAATATGCATTAGACGTTTACCCAACAAGGTAGCACTTACTAATTAACCAGTAGAAAGTCCTCCAGTTGGGTAGATGTTTTCTGCAAAACTGTGGACTCTTTTTGGATAAAGGGGCAGGTGAGGTTCGGTTCTGGCGCAGCCACTCACACAGCTACTGACACACCCACACAGATACTCAGGCATCCACTCACACCTATTCAGCCACTCACTTATAATCTCAGACCTACACACCCACTCACACACCCATAAAGCCACTCACACACCCATTCACAGACCCATACTGCCAATCACACACCCGCTCTCATACCCATATAGCCACTCACAAAACCAGTCACACAGCTTTTCATGCACCCACTCATATACCTATACAGATACTTGCACACCCACTCATAGACCCCTACAGCCACTCACACCCACAGACCCCTACAGCCACTCACACCCACAGACCCCTACAGCCACTCGCACCCACAGACCCATACAGCCACTCGCACCCACAAACCCATACAGCAATTCAGACACCCGCTAACTAACCCATACTGCCACCCATACAACCACTCATACTGCCACTTACTGATCCATACAGCCAGTCACACAGCCACTCTCAAATGTTACAGGTTACAGTTAGGAAATACAATTTTTAAAAACCTTAGAAATTCACACACAAAAAACAAAGGTTACAGGGACTTTGGAGTTAGGAAATAACATTTAAAACTATTGTAGAAATTCACTGAAAAAACGAAAGGGCACAGGGATGTTATAGTTAGGAAATAGAATTTTAAAAATGTAGAAAGTCACTGAAAATATTAAAGGTTACAGGGACGTTTAATTAGGTACAGATTTCACTCATACAAAACCAGGGAAAATCAACCGTTCTAGTTATCTGAGCTAACTATAACTTACTCCCCCTTAATGCACCTCACATATTACATCACACATGACATAGTCAGTGATATCACTGATGACATCACTATTTACATCATCCACAGAACCACTCCGACTCACCCATAAAACCACTCCGACTCACCCCTAACACCACTTACACACCAACTCACAGACCCATACAACCACTCACAGACCCATACAACCACTCACAGACCCATACAACCACTCACAGACCCATACAACCACCCTGACCCCTACCACCATTCCCACCCCTACCACCACTCTGACCCCTACCACCATTCCCACCCCTACCACCACTCCCTCACCCACTCAAGCACTCACACCCATTCACACACCCACACAGCCACTTGCATGCCCTCTGACAGACCTATACAGCCACTCTCATACCCAGTGACAGATCCATACAGCTACTCACACACAGATTCAAACAACCATACAGCCACTCGGACACCCACTCTCACACTGAAACAGTCACAAAGCCACTGAGATGACATATGTTAGAAACAGTAGCATTTATTAGTAGTACAGAAAAAATAATAGCTTAGTATATATCTTTAAG
Source organism: Lissotriton vulgaris (assembly GCF_964263255.1). Taxonomy (NCBI): domain Eukaryota; kingdom Metazoa; phylum Chordata; class Amphibia; order Caudata; family Salamandridae; genus Lissotriton; species Lissotriton vulgaris. Next base: position 362,072 of record NW_028254742.1, read on the forward strand.
TCTTAGCAACGTTTACAAAACACTTGCTGGATGATGTCTTGAGTGATGTCATTTGAGATGTCATCAGTGATGTCACTGATCATTTCATGAGAGATGTGAGCTTATAACCAGTGCATTTCAGGGGGAGTTGGTTATAGTTAGCTCAGGTAACTAGAACTACTGAATCTCACTGGTTGTGTACATGTGAAATCTGACCGTAACTATTAACGACCCTGTAGCCTTTTTTTCTTTTTCTTTTTTTCTTCAGTGAATATATACATGTTAGGGCAAGGACGTGTTTAGGGTGGGATAAGGTTTTTGGGTGGCAAGGGTGTTTTTGGCGTTTGGGGTGGGTGTGGGTTTTTGGGTGGCGAGGGTATTTTTGTAGGTTTTTGGGTGGAAAGGGTATTTATATGGTGTAGGATGCTGGCTCTTTACATGCTATTGCCACTAGGTGGTACTACCATACATAGAGTCTCGGGGTTCCCCAAAAGTGTACCCGGCTCAATTTAAAACCCAAAGTGCTCTGTTAGTTGTAGTGTGGGCGAGCAGCCTAAGGCCTAACACAGAGGATTGTAGGACATTTATTGCACAAACTTTTCAATGCGGTCAGGGCTTGAGTCTGGGTACCACGCGGGTGGACGGCTTCCCCCCACTTACTTTACCGGGGGAACACCGTCCCCCCTTCTAAACAGCTGGACTTCACTGTTTGGACTCTCTGGGACGAGATCGGAGCTCCAAGATCTCGTCCTAGAGAGGACGCAGTGGTAAGGCGGGCACATTCCACGAGCAGATGGGCATTTGAAGGGAGGTGGGGCGGTGTATAAGAACTGCACATTGTGGACAATTGAGAGGGTGGTAAGATCTGCGGACGGTGGACGCAAGAAGCCGCCGGCTGAGCAACAGATACAATACAGGACTGGAGTAGTTAGAAGAATAGAGCGAAGCGGAGGGGGTAGGTGGGGGTGGAGAAATATGGGGGGAGGACTAGGGTTAGGGGAGCCAGAAACAGAAAACGGGTCAATGGCAGAGTCCCGTTCTCTTCAGTGCGAGGAAGATGCGAAGGTGTTCTGGGGAAGGGGCGGAGGGCTTTTAAGTTAGGGATGTGACATCCCCCCCCTCCCTATGTTCATGCGATCACTGGCACAGCATGGCTGCGCTCATTGGCGTGAGGTGAGGTGGGGCGGTGTGGGGAGGGGGTGGTTCTATCGGGTTTGGAAACACACTGGGAGGCAATGAGCTCAATTTTGCAAACCACCTTTTTTTGATGTCACTTCCGGCCGTGACGTCACTTCCGGTGACAGCGTCCCCTCACTTCTTTTTTTTTTTTAAGACTTGTGCCCTGAATACGGTCCAATGTTATCCTTTGGGGAAAATAATATTGAGGTTAAACATGTAAGTATTGCACTTAAAATCCTGGTCTACAGAGTCAAAAGTCAGCAAGGGCCAGGGGTCAGGTGAGTACCGAAACTGCACCACCAGTGGCACAAGGGCGGCCGGGTGCAGGGTGCAATTTCGACGTCTGCCACCCAATGCTTTGCAATGGGGATTCTTCTTTCGGCAAAGAAGCTGCAGCCGTGGCACCGAAGGTTGCAAGAGGAAGACCAATGACAGCAGAGGTAAGTAGAGATATAGGGGGTTGTAGGGGCATCATCTGTTTAGCCCACCAAGGCCCAGGGTCTTCGGGTGCAAGGTTGCCTTTGGATGTTGGAGTCTTCTTACTAGAGACCATTGCAGTCCGGGGCAGCCTCTTGTTTCACACTGCAGGCGTCGTCGTATCGGTCAGAGCAGTCAGCCAATGCTGGACACTAGGTCAGGATCACTATGGAGACTTCACTGCACAAGTGAGCCACTCAGACTCCTGCGGCTAAGGACAAAGAAACCAGACGCCTGGAACCACCACTGCATCCGACGCCTAAGCTCAAGTCTGAGTGGCCCACCAGTCCCAGTGAGGTCCCCCAGTGCTCCAGAGTCCGAGCCCACCATAGGTTGACCCCTCCAGGAATCCCCGATGTGGCCTGCAGCCTCTGCACTAAGGACCCCTGACCTTTAGTGACCCGGTAAGATGAAATGCGACTTCAAAAGGCACCCCTGCATCCGCCGCCTTGCGAGCTTGAGAATAGGCCCTAAGGTGCACCTACGTCCATGAGCACTCCTACTTTCCTTGCCAGCTGTTGGTTCCTCTTGGAAGACTTCATGGACCAAGCCTGCAGCCAAAATCCCAAACTGGCAACTCCCATTATAAACAACAGGGCACCTGACGCCAAAACAGCACCCTGCACCCGGCCGCCCCTGTTCCACTGTGGGTGTACTTTGTGTGCTGACTTAAACCCCCTCTTTCCCCTATGCTCCCACAACCTTGTAGCCTGCTCGTGAGCAGCAACCAATCGGAAGCCCCCTATCCCCCATTGGATAAGATTGGGCCTCAGCACTCTGCACCCGGCCCCCCTAGTGCCGCTGAGGGTGCATTGAGAGTGCATCCTTGACCCTGGGGGAACTCTTGTTGTAACCCCAGAAATCCAACTCCCAAACCTAAATACTTACTGATAAACCGTTAACATTGTTTTCGCCCATCGGACTGCATTGACTGCTTTCTTGTGAAAATTGTTTTAAGTGTGGAGTTGGTTTGTATGAAACCGTATGATACTGCGTATGTAAAAAAACTGATTTACTTACCTTTCTTCTAGGAAATGTGCAAGTGTGATGTCTAGGCATATCACACTGAGTAGAAAAAGTAACTTGAAAGTAATCTGAAAAGTAACGTACTCAGTAATCTGAAAAGTAATAATAATTGTTTTATAATCAGATGACTTAGCTGTAACCAATCCAACTGCATTCAAACCAAACTGTATTTAACTGCATTATTCTTGCAAAGTATTATTATACTTACCTGTACCAGGTGTGGCTTGGTACTAGAAAATCAAATACAACTAAATATTTTTATACAAACAAATTGGTCAATTTTAGTCTTTGAGTGTCACATCATTTCTTGCCTGAGTGTCTACAATAAATGCTTAACACTGCCCTCTGATAAAGCCTTATTGCTCGCCCACACTACCACAAATAGAGAGTAAGGTATTATCTACTTTAGCCTTTGCCTACCTTTGGTGATCCACTAGACTCTGTGCACACTATACCATACTTTGGTATAGTATATACAGAGCCAGCTTCCTACTCCCATTTTCCTACACATGGTCAGAGTGAGGGAGGTCCCAAGGGACCCTCTTCAGCTCCCATGCTCTAGGTACCAGGCGGTTGACATGTATTACCTCTTTGGGTGCTTGCAACTTCCAAGGTCCAACAGCTATGTGACCTCCCCTTTTCTCTCAAGGACACAGTAGGGCCAACTCTACTTGTCTAGAAGGGCCCTAGGGGCCACAGGTTCCATACCCATACCTTCTGCCCTGGTTTCAGTTCTACCAGAGCAGCCTTTTGGTCATACCACTGCTTTTGAAACTCTCGGCTGACTTAAAGATTTGGCTTTTTTTCTCCTTGTACTCAGCCATCCTGGAACGAAGGCCAAGCACATAGTCCACCATCTAGCTTTTGCTGGCATTAGGAACTCTGGGACAGGGTTATGTCCACTACCCACAGGAAGTAGTCATATAGGAGGTGTAGCTACCACAGAGGTAAGTAGCCCATTGGCTACTACCCTTCACTCCACTTTACGCCCCATAATTCAGTATTTAGGTGGCCCCTTGACACCAACAACTCAGATTTGCCTGACTAAAGAAGGACTAAGAATAGCCAAAGGCTGCTAGAAGTGAATACTAGATCTGGCCTTGGCACCAAACCCTAACAGTCCTACCCTTGCAAAGCTCCGACTCGTCCTGCAGCTGTGCATCTTCCAAAAGCCTTGAAGGCTGCCAGCACTTCGCAAACTAGCCAGCATCTCCCTTAAAGTGAAGGAGCCACTTGCCCACAGGCACCGACTGCAGCAGCCGAGGAAGTGGTCCCCTTGCTCCAGTAAAGCAGATCCGTCTCACTAACAAGTTTGAAAACACCCAAGCCCTCAGTTGTTGCCCTGCACCAATACCCGGGGTAACAGAGTTGTTGCATCAGCCTAGGCTTTTTCATTGTCCAGCCCGGACACCAACTGCACCAAGACAGACCTACCGATGTGGGACAATGAGTTTCACTGAGGCCAGCACCAAGAGTGACTCTGCTGTCCTGTTTTGTCCCCATCTCCATATCGACCTAGGAAGTGAGTCTCCAACGTCAATGGGCTGCTGACCCTTGGGGTCACTACGCCCTCTGTATGACCACTTCCTTTGGGAAGTGAGCATAACCCTGTCCCAGAATTTTTAAGTATGCCATAAAAAAAAGATGGCTACTGCCAAAAAATCATCCCACCTCACAGTAGCCCACCTTGGGTGTGGTACTAGCCTGGAGGTGGTACGCCTACCTGATGAGCTATTTTTCCCACTTTTCCAGGTGCCAATGGGGATCTGGACATAGGGGTGGCTTCCTCTCCTGTGAGGCGAGCTAGATTCTCATTCGAAATGCGGCATCTTCTTTGAAACTCGCTGGCCATAGGAGTCTAATTAGCAGGTCATCCGGTGGGATGGGGTGTTAAACCCTCTTCCAGGACATACTTTTATTTAGATTCTCCTGAGAACAAAGGCTCTCGCCCTAGGACGTCAGAACAGCGCCTTAAGTGGCAGGCAGAAAAGTCAGCAAGTACACCAGAGGCTGGTAGGTTTTCAAGGGGCAACCCTAAGGTAACCTCTGAGTGCATGTATTGGTAAATCCGATACTGGCATTATTGTGGGTTCACCAATAAAAGATTTTGATACCAAACATCCCTATTTTCAGTGAAGCCATCATGTATTCAGGGAACTCTTGTTCACCAGTGTCCAACACATGTTTTAAAACGGCTTCCCTGGTCACTTGTACTGGCAGTAATAGGACTGACCAGGACAGGGGATTATCTGCTTATGCAGGTATGTCCTCACCTGTAGTTTTCAGCACCCTATCTTAGGGTGATTAGGCCTGCTGTAGGGGTGACTTAAAAATATTACACGCAGTGCTCGGAGACAGGGACACAGGGATGTGACACGGGTCTTGTTTTCGCTTTTATCTGCACAAAGACACGCAGCCTGCAATGGCAGTCATGCATGTGCTTGGTGAGGGGTCTCTTATGGTGGCACAATTTGTGCTGTACCCCTTAGGGACCCTCTTTAGTACCTGAGACCCATGGTGTCAGGGTACCATTAACTAGGAACATACAGAGGGTGCTAAAGGTTTTGCAAATTGGGGGAAAATTGTACAGTTTTTGAAAGCTCTGACACCTGGCTTCTGGATAGCAGGAACCAAGAGCCCTTTCAGTCGAAATCACATCATATACCAGGCAAAAAGTGTGGTGGCCGTGTCATAAAGGGGCACTTTCCCTCATAACCCCTCCTCCCACCCACCCCCCACATTAAAGGAGAATAAAATAAACCTTTCCCAATAGAGTCTGCATCTTCTAAGTGTAAGAAACTGGAAAACCTTTTGCATTGGCATTGTCAGTCCCAGGCCTGTGTTCCACTGTGAAGTCCATTCCCAGTAGAGATGTGCATCACCTCAACAGTTTGGGGTTTTTGCCTTTCATTAGCATTCACCGTCACAGAGGCCTGTGGTCAGGTTTAAAAAGGAAGTGATAGTCAAACAAATATGGCCTCACCTTCTTCAGGGACTAACCCATAGTAAAGGCTTCTCACTCAATGGAAGTCTAACGCTGCTCTGAGGCGTAACCTCCTGCTAATGAAAGCAACAGGTTGGTCATGGTCATCATTTGCTTGGGATAGGACCGCTCCTATCCCATGTTCAGAGGCATCGGTCTGCACTATGAACTGCATGGTGTAATCTGGGTATTTAAGATTGGGTGCTGAGCACATTGCTTCCTTCAGAGTGTTGCAATCCTTTTGACAGCTCACTGTTTAGATCACTTTGTTTGGCATCTTCTTGGAGGTCCATTCTGTGAGGGGGGCTCAGTGGACCCATATCCCCTCACAAACCTCCTGTAATATTCAGTCAAGCCAAGGAATGCCCTGACTTGGGTCTGGGTGGTTGGAGTTTCCCAGTCCACAATTGTCTGGATCTTGGGTTTTAAGGGTTGAACTTGGCCTCTAGTTACAAGGTGGCCTAAGTATACATCTGAGCCCTGCCCTATCTGGCAATTGCTTACCTTGATAGTGAGACCTGCTCTTCTCCGAGCCTCAGTGACTTTGCCAAGGTGGATCAGGTGATCCTGTCAGGTGAAGCTAAAGCCAGCAATATCGTCAAGATAAGCTGCACTAAAGGATTCCAGCCCAGCAAGGAGTTTATTCACCAACCTTTGGAAGGTGACAGGGGCATTCTTTAGTGCCAAAGGCATATCTGCAAATATTAATGCCCATCTGGGGTTGGGAATGCTGATTTGTCTTTTGCTCTAGGTGTCCGGCCTATCTGCCGGTACCATGATGTCCGTTCGATAGTACTGAGATGTTTGGCTGTCCTGGTACTGTCAATTAGTTCATCAGCCCTAGGAATTGGGTGTACATCAGTCTTGGTCACAGCATTAAGGGACCCTATATATAGTCCATATAACACATCAACCCTTTCTTTCCACCCTGTGTGTGAGGTTTGGGGACTAAGACAACTGGGCTGGCCCAGGGGCTCTCTGAGGGTTCAGTGACTCCCAATTCCAGCATCTTGGCTACGTCCGCTTTGATACTCTCTTTGACATGAACAAATTGTCTGTAAATGTTGTTTTTGACAGGTAGACTGTCCCTAGTGTCCACATCATGTGTGCATCAGTTGGTCTGACCAATGGTCAAAGAGAAGAGCTAAGCCTACTGATGCATAACGTGTCTGCAGTCAGTCTGCTGTTGGGCAGTGTGAGAAAGTGGCTCTATATATACTGGACCTTAGTAAGGTACAGTGTGTATAGAGTCCACAATCCCCAGAGGTATAACAGAGGTTAAAGACAGGTGTGACCCTACTCTCTAAAGTGGTAGCTTGTTCGAGCAGTAAGGCAGTACCAGAGGACAGTGTAAAGCATTTGTTGTGCACACTCAGTCAGCAAAAGGTTTCACACACTCAAGGACTGAACTCCAGGCAAATTGTTTTTATATCAAAATATATAGTTGTTTTATTTTTAGAACCAACAGGTGTCAAAATATACTTTTCTCAATATGAGTGATCTCAGATGAATACTTTGCAGAAAGGCAATAGACTTTGTAAACACAATAGGTATAGGGGTTACAGTAGGCAACACAATTCTAAACACAATTAAACATTGAGCTCAATTGGTTTTTCTACATAAATGCAGTTGATTACTGTATAGATTACTTTTGTAATCCCAGGACTGGGTCCTAGATTCAGTCTTGGGGTCTAAGCTGAAAACAGTTTAGTAAAAACGTTCTGGTTATTGCAATGATTTTTAAGGAATAAAAAGGTATTTTAAAAGTTGACACTGAAACTTTTCAATGAAAAATTGGCAATGTTATCCTATGGCAGGAAATTGAAGTCACAGGCAAAGTACGTTCTCGTTACTTTTGTAATCCAGTACTGGGCACCTAGGTCCAGCACTGGGAACTCTATCCTAGACAGGTAAGCAATTACGTTTCAGTAATTGGCACGATTTTTAAGGAATATTTGTAACTTTGAAAAGTAGACAGAAGAATTTTCAGAGCAAAACAGTCAATGGTTTCTAATGGAAGAAAATTCAGTTATGGGTAAGACCGGTTAAAATTACTTTTGCAGGTCAGTACTGGGCTCAAAGGTACAGTACTGGCTCCTCTCCTGATTCCAGGTGAGTATTTCAAAATTCGTTACTCAGCTGATTTTATAGGAATATTTTAAAGTTTCAAAAATTCACACTTCTCCAGCCTTGTACCAGGTGGCCTCCATTGGCGTGCCTACCCGGCCCCCGTGGAAGAATATGTAGCCGAGGGGTGAGCAGAGACCACACCAGTGCGCGATAACGATACGACCTAGAGATAGGGGCACCGAACAGCTACATATTCTTCCACGGGGGCCGGGTAGGCACGCCAGTGGAGGCCACCAGGTACAATAAGGGAAGAATTCAAAACGTGCAATTTATATGCTGACCCAAAACCCTGAAGAAATCACTGGTAAAGTAAATAACAGTGATGAAACATGTCGGTTGACTTTTAATAGAGTGAGCTAACAGCACAGAATAAAGATATAGTTGCCAGTTTGCTCAGCTCTTTTTAATGGCGATATATCTGTATTCCATTTTGTAGGGATATGGGAACACTACAATGGGCTATGTAACACATGTGACACATGATGGTTGTTTGGTTTGATTGCACTATCTTTTTCTCCCACTTTATTTTCGGGTTGACAGTAGCTGATGATGAGAAGTGAGGAATCAGGCGAGTACCAGTCTGTCAGATCCTCCCCTTGGTGTTGCTTCCGTGAGGCACTGTCAACCTCCCCTCCCCCTTTTTTCACAGTTGGAAGATAGAGGGAATTGTTAGATTGGTGGTGGACCACTCAGACACACATATATAGGCGCATGCGTCGATCCAATCTGTAACAGAGTGCAGTTCATATAGACAGAAGGCTTAATTATACCCTTTGTCTTATTAAAATAAAGATTTTTTTCTAACCACAGAGCGCACAAGGGGTAGGCCATTATTGTTGATAGTCCCATGATCATACCTTTCAATGTCTTGTTGAGTCTCTCAACAAGGCCATTGGTTTGTGGGTGGTAGGGGGTAGTAAATTTGTACTGCACACCACACTCCTTCCCCAGGTGTTTTAGGTAGCAGACAAGAAGTTGGAACCTCTGTCTGAAACCACCTCCTTAGGAAACCCTCCCCTGGTGAAGACACCCAGGAGGGCCTTGGCTACTGCAGGAGCTGCAGTAACCCTAAGGGGACCTGCTGGTCGCGGTCAAAGGGGTCCTTTGTCCTGAGGCTGCAGGCGTCGCGGTCGTCGAGGAGGGTCTTTGGGCACTGGACTTCGGGTCCCAGTCGCCGGGGGGACTTCTCCGTGGCCTTGGATCACTCGGGCACATGCCGGGCTCGGCGGGTGCGGAGTGGGTTGGTCGGGAGCTTCCTGGCTGGCACCAGGGGTATGATTGTTGAGCAGAGCCTCTGCTTAAGGGAGTCCCAGTCTTTAAGAGGGTCAAGGCAGGCAGGTCCTCCGGGTGTCCCTAGGTTGCTGTCCGCAGGAGTCGCCGGGATTAGGCAGGGGCAGGTTCCGGGATCAACAGGCCTGTAGGGCTGGTGCCAAGTCAGTTGGTGTCGTCCTGTTAGCAACTGCACGGCGGGTCGTCTTTTTCTTGATCTTCTTCCTTCTCGGGCTCTGAGGAAGGAAGGTGCAGGGAGCCCCTAAATACTGCATTTAGGGGCATTACAGGTAGGGCAAGGACAGGGACCAATAGGTCCCTGTCCTGGGGTGGGTACACCCCCTGGCCTGCTCCTCTCCTGTGGGAGGGGGGCAGGAGCCTAGCTGTGATTGGGCAGGGCTCCCCATCTTCAAGATGGCCGGAGCCCGGGTCGTGATTCACCTCTCCTCTCCCACCTGAGGGGAGGGGTTGGCACAGGCTGGCACACCCCCCTTCCTGACGTAGGTTTTCCGCCAGTCTTCCCGCCAGAGAAGGGGCCAGAACTGGTGGGGGCTAGTTGCTGGGTATAGCAAATGATCTGGGGAAGCTCACGGAGGCGGCAGGCTTTAGAAACTTCCTCCTGCCCATCCTGGGGGAGGAGACCTAGCACCTCGCCCAGGATGTGCATTGTTGCAGGCCCAGGAGAGCAGGGGGGCTCTCCATCCAGGGGTCCAGCAACATGTCTGCTGTGTGGCAGCCTAGGCAGCCTCTCGATCCAGACGTGGATTGCAGGTTTAGGTTTCAGGGGGCATCTCTAAGATGCCCTCTGGTGCATTTTACATGAAATCTCACACTGGCATCAGTGCAAGTTTAATGTGCTGAGAAGTTTGATACCAAACTTCCCAGTCTTCATTGCAACCATAATGGTGTTGTGGAGTTCGTAATGACGACCTCCCAGCACCATATACTCTTAATGGCAGCACTGCACTTACAGTGCCCAGGAATGGCCATGGGTACTGTAGGGGCACTGGGTTCATGCACCTGTGCCCACACCACTGAGTTAGAGGGGTGACTGAGGTATGCCAGGGCAGTGGGTTTTTGGGCCTGGCACACAGGGATGTGGGCCATGTCGACTCTGTTTAGTTCTGCACTTAGACACTTGGCTTGCAAAGGCAGTGTTTGGGTGTCAGGGTACAGGGCCCCTAAGGGTGGCACAATAAGTGCTGCAGCCCTTAGGGGTCTTCTCTGGTCACCATGCCCTGGGTACCTAGTGTACCATTTACTAGGGGCTGAGAGGTGGCCAGAGATGCCAATTGGGTTTTAGTTTCAACACAGTTTTAGGGAAGGAACACAGGTCCTGGGCACCTGGCTGGCAGGAACCCAGGGCACACTCAGTCAAAGCACATCAGCAGTTCAGAAACAGTGGGGGCATACCAATGCAAGAAAGATGGCACTTTCTCACAGGCAGCGAGGGTCAACTGACCCATCTTTAGATCTTTAGGGTTGTTTGCAAAGAGGCCAGGAAGAGTTTCACTCTCTACTTCCTGATACTCATCGTTGACCATGAGCATGCTCAGTTCATCCCTGTCATGATGGGCTTTAAGGCAGTTGACATGGATGACCCACTTGGGGTTCCTGTAACTGCCAAGGTACACCAGATAGGTGACCTCCCCTTTTTTCTCAAGGATAGGGTAGGGTCCACTCAATTTGTCTTTGAGGGCTCAAGGAACCAAATGCTCCGAAACTCACACCTTCTGCCCTAGTTGGAACTCCACCAGTGCCTTTTGGTCATACCAGACCTTCCGAATCTCTTGGCTGGTCTCTAGGTTTTTAGTTGCTTTTGTCATGTATCGAGCCATTCTGGAACAAAGGCCAAGCATATAATTAAGGCTCCCTGTTTTCTGTTTTTGCCTTTTTATTTACAGATAAATACAGACAGAAAATGTGTTTTCTGTCTGCATTTATTTTTTAAAGTGGATAAATACAGAAAATGGTGCTTCTTTTAAGTAACTCTCCATGTTGTCTTTAATGAATTGTAGGCCAGCAGATGGACAGTATGGGAAATTAAAAAAACAGGATGAAATGTCTTCAAATAACAGCATATGTTAACATATATTTATGGTATATTGCTAGTATTTACCAGTGGATGTATTGTTATGTAATATTTGACAGCTTAAATAGCTAAAGCACGACGCACATCAAAGTACGAGTGTGCTTTGTTAAATAAATATGGAAATGTACAGTCTTTCAACTTCATTTATACGCAAAACACAAAATAAATATGGATAGATACAGATAAAATGGCCAAAAATAAATGTGGATAAATACAAATGGAAATGTTAAAAAAGAGCCCTACATATAATCCATAATGTCCTGTTTAGTCTCTTTGAAAGGCCTCTCCCAGCCTTCTTTCACAAGTCACAAAGGTCCCTTGACCGGATGACCAAATCGAAGTTAAAAGGGGAAACCTTACTCTTGTCTTTGGCATTTGCTTGTAGGCGAAAAGCAGTCATGACAGTAAGACATTTCATGGTCTTGCTGAGTCTCTCAACAAGACCCTTTGTGGGTGGTATGGAGTAGTGAACTTGCAAGTCACTCCAAATTCTGCCTGTCTGACATCACCTTTTTTGGAAAACCCTTTTTAGTAAAGATACCAATGAGGGCCCTAGCTATGACCGGAGCATTAGTAGTCCTTAGGGGAATTGCTTCAGGATACCTGGTAGCAAAATCCACTACTACTTCTACAGTATAAATCTGTTTCCTGTGGCTGAATGAAGTTCAAGGGGACTAACCATATCATCCCCTACCCTTTCAAAGGGAAACCTAACCACTGGGAGTGGAATTAAGGGGGCCTTTAGGTGGCTGTTTTGCAACTGGCTTGTCAGTTGGCACAGGAGGTACACAACTGCTTCCCCTTCTGGGACATACCTGACCAGTAGAAGTGGTTCAACAACCTACTATAAGTTTTTTTTTATTTTTTATTTTTTTTTAAACCTTTATTTGGAGACAAGCAAAAGACAGCAGTGGTACATTCATAATCCATACAAATAGTGAGAGACAGTGCAATGTAACAATATGATCAAAATGTCCAGGCTTCATGTCAAGGCATAGCACAGTGTAGACAGTAATGGAAAAGACATATAACATCCGTAATCGTACATCGTGGAGCGCATCCGAACAAAGCAGTAGGTGATGGGAGGGGTAGAATCCTGTAGCACACATTCGGTAAGGTAGGGAGACAGACATCGACCTAGTGGACGACCAACCATCGTTTACCATGTGGTCAGAGGAGGCCCCCCCCCCCCCCCCCCCCCCCCCCAACCGCCTACAAGAAAGCAGTTACTGGCACAACATACCCTTCACAGGGGCATCACAGTGCGACATACATAATCAGCACAGCAACAGAAGAAGAAAAGAACCCCAATCACAGCGGGGCTTGGGATCCGGCAGGTGCCAGCGTGGTACAACAAACATCGTGCCGGTTAACCAACCCCAACCCGGTCCTCACTTTCAGATTCAGAGTCCTGCACCGCCCTAGTGAGGAGGTACACCTGCAACGGGCTCCAAAAATCCTTAGGCCGACATCGCACGGGCATCATCTCCGCATACACGTTGTACTGGTCCTGACGCTAAATGATATCACGTAACCAGTCCCTGAACTGTGGCACTTTGCCCCGTCCCCAACAGCAAGCCACTCGTCGTTTGGCCAATAATAAGGCCACATCCACAAATCTACGGTGGAGGGCGGGTACCCCCTTAGTGTACCCCAACAGGAGGACCATGGGGTCGAACAACACCCCATCCTCGGTCATAATCTGAAGAGCAGCATGGACTTGCACCCAGTACTCTAAAACGGCCGCACACCCCCATGCCAGGTGCAGGAAATCAGCACCCACTACCCGGCATCGGGTACACCTATTGTCTTCCGACAATCGAAACCGAAGCTTCCTGGCCGGGGTATAATAAAACCTCTGGATGAACTTGTAGTGTATAATTTTCAAACGGCAACTAGAGGAGATATTGGCAGTAACACCACAACAATACTTCCACTGTTCGTCAGAAATGGTGATGCCCAGTTCAGCGTCCCATTGCTCCCGCACCCGACTAGCCGGGGCAGCACGCTGCCGTCTAATGGCACCATATAGCTTCGAAACCAAATGTCGCCCATCGGAGACTAACAGTACGTGGAGTGGTAAGCTCACGTCCGGCTCCCTAGGGAAATCCGGCAGTAAGGTACGCAGGCCCTGTCGCAGGCGGACATAATAAAACATCTCCAAGGGGGAACAAATTACATCACCAAAAAACTGGTCCTGGGTACGGAAGGTGCCCTCATGAAAAAGGCTTCCCCAAGTAAGTGCCCCAAGACGCTTGCACAGACGCTGAAACCCTGTCTCCTGTAATAGGGACAAAGCAGGATGATACGCTAGGGGTAGTGCAGGTGAGTAGAGGAATGAAAGACCTAGCAATTTCGCCACACGTTTCCAAGCATCCACGGTGCACGTCACCGTTGTCTGGTGGGTGTCCACATCGCCAACATTGCCCAGCACCATACCTTCTAACGGGAGAGGGTGGGCGACCCATTGTTCAGCCGCAATATGTGGCATGAACGGCGTGGGACGCATCCAGTGGTATGCATAGTGTGTCTGAGCGCTTAAATAGTAAAGTTCAAAGTCAGGAACATCAAATCCTCCATCGACATAGGGCAACGTTAAGGTAGCCCACACTACTCTCGGTTGTTTACCCCCCCAGAACAGACGAATGAGCTCCGAGCGGAGACGTTTAAAAAAATAAGCTCCAGGGTGATACGGAATGTTCTGAAAAAGATACAGAAATCGGGGTAAGACCACCATTTTAATCAGGGACACCCTACCCGCCATGGACAAAGGTAATGACATCCATCTCGTGATGTTATCCGCCAGTTTAGTGATAGCTACGCCATAGTTAAGTCTAATAGTCTCCTCTCTGCTCAAAGAGACCACAATACCAAGGTATCACAGCTCCGAGTCACACCACTCCAAAGGGTAGTCCAACGGAAATCGATGAACCGCCGCAGTGAGCGGAAAGAACTGGGACTTCTGCCAATTGATATGTATCCCAGAGACACCACCAAAAGCAACTAGCTCTCGCAAAAGCGCATTAAGATTCGTCTGTGGATCCTTCACATAAAGTGTGACATCATCCGCATACAAAGAGATTCCCACTTGGCGCTGAAAACAATTAAACGCACTCTGTTGGTGCAGCTGGCGGATCCAGCAAGCAAGGGGTTCTATGGCAATGGCAAACAGGAGGGGAGAAAGAGGACATCCTTGCCTGGTCCCCCTTGTAATAGGGAACTGGGGGGAAAGCACACCATTCACTACCACCCTCGCCACCGGGTCAGTATACAACAATTTGACCCAGGAGATAAAGATCCGAGGAAACCCCATTCTGCATAAAACATCAATAAGGTAACCCCACTCCACTGAATCAAATGCCTTAGTAGCGTCCAGAAAAACGGCGGCTACCGGGAGCTCCGGAGC